>NC_052154.1:165372549-165693552 GCF_902713615.1 Scyliorhinus canicula | reverse complement strand
CTTTTATATTATTATAGATAAGATACACTAGTGGAAAAAGCTGACAATTTTAATGCGAGATTTAAAAAAAATCTTTTAATGTCTGTTTGCACAATGCATTCACTCAGATCCGTTCTGCAGAATATCAAATCTATAGAATTATAGAGCACTGTGAGAGCAATGTTTAGAAGAGAATGAACATTATGTAAAGGCCTGAGGTAAAAGTAGATGTCTTGAATGCATTTTTTTAAGGTTGTGCAGAAATGCCAGTACTGTAAATCTTAAAGAGTTAAGCAACTTTCAAGTCGAAAGTAATTTGTTTAGAGGTAAGTCTGTTGAAACAATTAACCCAACTGCATAGAGGTCTCTGGTTCAGTTTAAATGTATGAAATTGACTGCAAATTGTAAATGGAACCGTTCAAACAGGGATATTGCCCTTTGAAATGCATTGAATCTTTTTTAAATAGTTATTATTTTTTGTTGACTTTCAATTTTGAAAACACTGTCAAGTCCTCACTTGGCTTACAGCTAACCAATAACTTCCAATTACCTGTTTGGACAATAATGGAATAAATTTCACTGCAGAAATTATTGCCTATTTTAACAGCCATAAGAGGGGTAATACCCCAGTGATGGGAAGAGTTGGCAGCCATGTAGCCAATTGTACAGAATGATTAACCTATTCAGAGCTGATGAGCAAAAAGACAGAAAACTTATCAGATGCAATTTATGTTATTTAAAATGCTGCTCCCTTGGGTGCTTATATAGATTAATACCATGAATACTGAGTGACATTTTATAATACCTTCACATCTGGTAATAGAACAGTAGACACAGTAGATTAACATTTGCAATAGTTATTTATACAAATGGTAACCCAGCAACCGAAGACTGAATAGCGGGGGTTGAGATAAGTACTTCTCAGCTCCCCATGGGGACCACAAATTAGGAAATAAGACTTAAGTCAAAAAGTTTTAATTTCCTACATGAGAGAGACCCAATTTATCTGTATGGGTTTGTTTAAATATTTAGATTTGGTACAAAAAATGAACCATAAGACGGGTGAGGATCATATAAGATAAAAGGGTTCTTGTTCAAACTCATCCAGTATCAAAATGTAATTTGAGGCTGCATGTTTAAGAGTACTTATTGGGTTGATTCTCAGCACCAGTTAATCATTGTAGTGTAAGGAAGCAGTGTCAGCCTGCATCAGAGATCCCTATGTGGCCACAAGCATCATCACCCTGAGACTAGTTAACAGGTGAATAAGTGAGTTTCTGTTTATCTTTATTATTTGTTATCATTAAACTGAAGATAGCAAACCAAAGCTAGGATATTGCACATGGGATTTCTTTTTCACTATTTCTTACCTGAAGAATACTTTACATTCGTTCTATAAACTTGCCATTGTTTTGACCCCTTCAACGTTTTGCTGTTCTTCAAATCTTTGAAGATTTTCACTGTCTCCATGGGTGTGACAGCACATGTGACAGTAAATCTGCAATACCAGAGGAATTTGTAATCTCCCAAGCAATTATACAGCCTTGAGTGGCTAGTCTTACTTCTGTTTATCATTCTTTATTAAAACCCCTGATGGCTGATTAGAATGAACCAGTGCATTGCTGAGTCCAGGAAGTCCAGGTTCCTGTGTGCACTGAGTTACCTGGGGTGACTGGAATTTCACTATTGACCCAAACAGTATGGGGGTGGGGGTGGGGGGGGGGGGGGGGGGGGGGGGGGGGGGGGGTGGAATATCTCCAGGGTCAAAAAAGTCTGCCAAATGTCCAGACTGAGGCTTGAAAATAGTTATTTCAATAAAGGAAACAAATGCACGTGGAACTATCGCTTCAAGCTTTGGTCAGCACGGTAGCACTATGGCTTCACAGCGCCAGGGTCCCAGGTTCGATTCCCCGCTGGGTCACTGTCTGTGCGGAGTCTGCACGTTCACCCGGTGTCTGTGTGGGTTTCCCCCAGGTGCTCCGGTTTCCTCCCACAGTCCAAAGACGTGCAGGTTAGGTGGATTGGCCATGATAAATTGCCCTTAGTGACCAAAAAGGTTAGGAGGGGTTATTGGGTTACGGGGATAGGGTGGAAGTGAGGGCTTCAGTGGGTTGGTGCAGACTCGATGGGCCGAATGGTCTCCTTCTGCACTGTATGTTCTATGTCTATGTTCAAGAAAAGCTCTTGTCAGAATTTATTTTTTTTAAAACTCATTCATGGGATGTGGGCATAAAAACGCCAGCCCTATTTGAATGGAGTGGATTGCCAGGCCATTTAAGTGTTGCTGTAATCACATGTAGGCCAGACCAAGTAAGGACACCAGATGGTCTTTTACAACAATGTTTTTCATTGTCATCATTAGACACTTAATTCCAGACCTTTAATTGATTTAATATTTCACCATCTGCCGTGGTTGGATTTGAACCCGAGTCCCATAACATTCCCTGCACCTCTGGATAACACTATGAAACGTCACTCTGGTTAGATAGGGGGCCTCAGCGGGGAATGCACACCAGAAGCCGCACGTTTTCTGCACTGAGTTCTGCTTGCAGGAACTCCTCAGTGTAGTGAGAAATCGGGATGTCATTTTTTAAAGTGGTATCCCGATTCCTGAAGCTCCCAACATGACCCCCGAGGCCCCCCCCCCCCCCCTACCCCCCCCCCCCCCCCAACACTTGCGCAGGGCACCCCATTTCGATTGCTGCCACAAAACAAATGCTCTGAAAGCTGACAGTGCCATATGGGCACCTTGGCAGTGCCAGGCTGACACCCAGGTGGCACCAGCAGTGCCAGGACCACCCTGCTAAAGGGCTTGCACCTGAGGGCCTCCGATCCCCTGCGAGACTCCCACAAGTGCTGTTCCGTCTGGTCCCAATTTGTGGAGTCCAGCACAGAACAGCACTCGCCCGAGATCTCCAAGGCATAGGGGATAGATCCCAATGTCTCAGTTGTCTAGGAAAACTGCTTGTTACAGTGAGATTAGTTGTCTCGCTCTGATATACAGATTTGCCAAAAAGTGATCTCGCGAGGCGTTGCGAACCAGGTAGTTCCCGGGAGCAGAGTTTCCAAGTTCCAAGAAGGTAGTACGTACATTCCCCAACTGGAAACCATGGTTTAATCGGGAGATTATGTCCCTACTGAAGGCCAGTTCTGAGGCGTTCAAGACATGCGATCCTGACCTATTCAAGAAATCAAGGTACGATCTCCGCCAAGTCATCAGGGATGCCAAGAGACAATACTGGACTAAGCTAGAGTCACGGACTAACACCATGGACACTTGTCGGTTGTGGCAAGGGTTAACCACCATAATGGGCTACAAAACAAAGCTGAGTAGATTCTCTGACAGCAGCGCACCCCTCCCTGGTTTGAGCAGGAAACCATCAAACCATTGTCAACTGCCCCAGCAGCCTCGAACACACCCATACCTACCAATACAGTTTCTGAAGTTAGATCAGCCTCCTTGAAAGTGAACCCTCGGAAAGCGATGGGTCCTGACAGGGTCCCTTGCACTCAGATTCTGTGCGGACCAACTGGTGTTTGCGGATATTGTTCACCTCTCCCTACTCTGTTCTATGGTTCCCACCTGCTTCTGGGAGACCACCATCATACCGGTGCCAAAGAAGCACCAGGCAACGTGCCTCAATGACTACCATCCGGTGGTCTTAACATCGATCATTATGAAGTGCTTCAAGAGGTTGGTCATGAGACACATCAACTCCATACTCCCCGAATGCCTTGATCCACTGCAATTCGCATACCACCACAACCAGTCCACAGCAGATGCCATCTCCTTGGCCCTACATCCCTGGAGCATGTTGACAACACAGACTCCTATGTAAGACTCCTATTCATTGCCTACAGTTTCACCTTCAACACCATAATTTTCTTGAATTCTGTTTAATTCCCTTTTCTTCCCATGTACTGAATGATCTGTTGAGCTGCTTGCAGAAAAATACTTTTGACTGTACCTCGGTACACGTGACAATAAACAAATACAATCCAATCCAATCCAATAATCCCAGCCAAGCTCCAAAATCATGGACTTGGCTCCTCCCCCTGCAACTGGATCCTTGACTTCCTGACTCATAGACCACAGTCAGTGAGGATAAACAACAACACATCCTCTACGATAGTCCTCAATACCAGGGCCCCGCAAGACTGCGTACTTAGCCTCCTACTATACTCCCTATACTCACACAATTGCATGGCAAAATTTGGCTCCAACTCCATCTACAGGTTTGTTGATGACATGACCGTAGTGGGTCGGATCTTGAACAATGATGAGTCAAGAGTACAGGAGGGAGATAGAGAACCTCGTGGATTGGTGTAACGACAACAATCTCTCTCTCAATGTCAGCAAAACTAAAGAGCTGGTCATTTACTTCAGGAAAGCAAAGTATCATACACACCCTAGTCTGCATCAAAGGTGCCGAGATGGAGATGGTTGACAACTTCAAATTCCTAGTTGTGCGCATCACCAACAATCTGTCCCTGGTTCACCCATGTCGACACTACGACCAAGAAAGCACAACAATGCCTATACTTTCTCAGGAAATTAAGGAAATTCGGCATGCCCACATTGACTCTTACCAATTGTTATAGATGCACCATATAAAGCATCCTATCTGGCTGCTTCGCAGCCTGATATAGCAACTGCTCAGCGCAGGACCGCAAGAAACTACAAGAGTCGTGAACACAGCCCAGTCCATCATACAAACCCACCTCTCATCCATTGATTCTGTCTACACCTCCCGCTGCCTTGGGGAAGCAGGCGGCATAATCAAAGACCCATTCCTCCCGGGTATTCACTCTTCCAACTTCTTCCATCGGGCAGGAGATACAAAAGTCTGAGAACACGCACTAATAGATTCACAAACAGCTTCTTCCCCACTGTTACCAGACTCCCGAATGACACTTGTATGGACTGACCTGATCTCTTCAAACATCTTCTCTACTGAGTAGTACTACACTCCTGTATGCTTCATCCCGATGCCTGTGCCTATGTATTTACATTGTGTATTCATGTATGCCCTATGTTTTTTTCATGTGTGGAATGATCTGTCTGGACTGTACGCAGAACAGTACTTTTCACTGTACCTCGGTACACGTGACAATAAAACAAATCCAATCCAATCCAATCAAATGCTTAATTGCAATGTCAGACATATAATTTGATTACATTGAATAGTTCTAGAGCTGTAGAGGAAAGGATGGCGAAGATGATTCTGGAAAAGAGCGAAAGTAACAGGGTAGTTGTTATGGGAGACTTTAACTTTCCTAATATTGACTGGAAAAGATATAGTTCGAGTACATTGGATGGGTCGTTCTTTGTACAATGTGTGCAGGAGGGTTTTCTGACACAATATGTTGACAGGCCAACAAGAGGTGAGGCCACTTTGGATTTGGTTTTGGGTAATGAACCAGGCCAGGTGTTAGATCTGGAGGTAAGTGAACACTTTGGAGACAGTGACCACAATTCGGTGACCTTTACATTAGTGATGGAAAGGGATAAGTATACCCCGCAGGGCAAGAGTTATAGCTGGGGGAAGGGCAATTATGATGCCATTAGACATGACTTAGGATGTGTAGGTTGGAGAAGTAGGCTGCAAGGGTTGGGCACACTGGATATGTGGAGCTTGTTCAAGGAACAGCTATTGCGTGTTCTTGATCAGTACGTACCAGTCAGACAGGGAGGAAAGGGTAGAGCGAGGGAACCGTGGTTTACCAAAGAAGTGGAATCTCTTGTTAAGAGGAAAAAGGAGGCCTATGTGAAGATGAGGCGTGAAGTTTCAGTTGGGGCGCTTGATAGTTACAGGGAAGCGAGGAAGGATCTAAAGAGAGAGCTAAAACGAGCAAGGAGGGGACATGAGAAGTCTTTGGCAGGTAGGATCAAGGAAAACCCAAAAGCTTTCTATAGGTATGTCAGGAATAAAAGAATGACTAGGGTAAGAGTAGGGCCAGTCAAGGACAGTGGTGGGAAGTTGTGTGTGGAGGCTGAGGAGATAAGCGAGATACTAAATGAATACTTTTTGTCAGTATTCACTCAGGAAAAAGATAATATTGTGGAGGAGAATGCTGAGACCCAGGCTATTAGAATAGATGGCATTGAGGTGAGTAGGGAAGAAGTGTTGGCAATTCTGGACAAGGTGAAAATAGATAAGTCCCCGGGGCCTGATGGGATTTATCCTAGGATTCTCTGGGAAGCCAGGGAAGAGATTGCTGAGCCTTTGGCTTTGATTTTTAGGTCATCATTGGCTACAGGAATAGTGCCAGAGGACTGGAGGATAGCAAATGTGGTCCCTTTGTTCAAGAAGGGGAGTAGAGATAACCCCGGTAACTATAGGCCGGTGAGCCTAACATCTGTGGTGGGTAAAGTCTTGGAGAGGATTATAAAAGATATGATTTATAATCATCTAGATAGGAATAATATGATTAGGGATAGTCAGCATGGTTTTGTGAAGGGTAGGTCATGCCTCACAAACCTTATCGAGTTCTTTGAGAAGGTGACTGAACAGGTGGACGAGGGTAAAGCAGTTGATGTGGTGTATATGGATTTCAGCAAAGCGTTTGATAAGGTTCCCCACGGTCGGCTATTGCAGAAAATACGGAGGCTGGGGATTGAGGGTGATTTAGAGATGTGGATCAGAAATTGGCTAGTTGAAAGAAGACAGAGAGTGGTGGTTGATGGGAAATGTTCAGAATGGAGTTCAGTTACGAGTGGCGTACCACAAGGATCTGTTCTGGGGCCGTTGCTGTTTGTCATTTTTATAAATGACCTAGAGGAGGGAGCAGAAGGATGGGTAAGTAAATTTGCAGACGACACTAAAGTCGGTGGAGTTGTAGACAGTGCGGAAGGATGTTGCAGGTTACAGAGGGACATAGATAAGCTGCAGAGCTGGGCTGAGAGGTGGCAAATGGAGTTTAATGTGGAGAAGTGTGAGGTGATTCACTTTGGAAAGAATAACAGGAATGCGGAATATTTGGCTAATGGTAAAATTATTGGTAGTGTGGATGAGCAGAGGGATCTCGGTGTCCATGTACATAGATCCCTGAAAGTTGCCACCCAGGTTGATAGGGTTGTGAAGAAGGCCTATGGTGTGATGGCCTTTATTGGTAGAGGGATTGAGTTCCGGAGCCATGAGGTCATGTTGCAGTTGTACAAAACTCTAGTACGGCCGCATTTGGAGTATTGCGTACAGTTCTGGTCGCCTCATTATAGGAAGGACGTGGAAGCTTTGGAACGGGTGCAGAGGAGATTTACCAGGATATTGCCTGGTATGGAGGGAAAATCTTATGAGGAAAGGCTGATGGACTTGAGGTTGTTTTCGTTAGAGAGAAGAAGGTTAAGAGGTGACCTAATAGAGGCATACAAAATGATCAGAGGGTTAGATAGGGTGGACAGCGAGAGCCTTCTCCCGCGGATGGAGGTGGCTATCACAAGGGGACATAGCCTTAAATTGAGGGGTAATAGATATAGGACAGAGGTCAGAGGTGGGTTTTTTACGCAAAGAGTGGTGAGGCCGTGGAATGCCCTACCTGCAACAGTAGTGAACTCGCCAACATTGAGGGCATTTAAAAGTTTATTGGATAAGCATATGGATGATAAGGGCATAGTGTAGGTTAGATGGCCTTTAGTTTTTTTCCATGTCGGTGCAACATTGAGGGCTGAAGGGCCTGTACTGCGCTGTATCGTTCTATGTTCTATGTTCTATTGCAGGAGTGGCAGTGATGAACAAAGAACAAAGAAAATTACAGCACAGGAACAGGCCCTTCGGCCCTCCCAGCCTGCACCGATCCAGATCCTTTATCTAAACCTGTTGCCTATTTACCAAGGATCTACTTCCCTCTGTTCCCCGCCCGTTCATATATCTGTCCAGGTGCATCTTAAAAGATGCTATCGTGCCCGCCTCTACCACCTCCGCTGGCAAACCGTTCCAGGCACCCACCACCCTCTGCGTAAAAACCTTTCCACGCACATCTCCCTTAAACTTTCCCCCTCTCACCTTGAAATTGTGACCCCTTGTAATTGACCCCCCCACTCTTGGAAAAAGTTTGTTGCTATCCACCCTGTCCACACCTCTCATAATTCTGTAGACCTCAATCAGCCCCCCCCCCCCCCCCCCCCCCCCCCCCCCCCGTCCCCCCCCGTCCCCCAACCTCTGTCTTTCCAACGAAAACAATCCTAATCTACTCAACCTTTCTTCATTGCTAGCACCCTCCATACCAGGCAACATCCTGGTGAGCCTCCTCTGCACCCTCTCTAAAGCATCCACATCCTTCTGGTAATGTGGAGACCAGAACTTCACGCAGTATTCCAAATGTGGCTTAACCAAAGTTTAACTGTAACATGACCTGCCGACTCTTGTACTCAATACCCCGTCCGATGAAGGCAAGCATGCTGTGTGCCTTCTTGACCACTGTATCGACCTGCGCTGCCACCTTCAAGGTACAATGGACCTGATCTCCCAGATCTCTCTGTACATCAATGAGGGAGGTAGAATGAAGCACCTTCAGCATTGATGTGGATGCTAAGCCCAAGTGTATTGCTAATGTCACCAGATGGAATTTAGATGAAGAAAAGGAGTGAGCCAAGGTCAGGATGTGTGGCAGACTCCAGAGGTTATGGTGTGGGGACAAAAAGAGAAGCCATTTCTGGAGAAGCTGTGGCTCTGATCAAAGAGGTAAGAGTGGAACCAAGCAATGACAATCTACGTAGATTCTACATAGAATTTACAGTGCAGAAGGAGGCCACTCGGCCTATCGAGTCTGCACCGGCTCTAGGAAAGAGCACCCTACCGGAGGTCAACACCTCCACCCTATCCCCATTACCCAGTAACCCCACCCAACACTAAGGGCAATTTTGGACACTAAGAGCAATTTATTATCGCCAATCCACCTAACCTGCACATCTTTGGACTGTGGGAGGAAACCGGAGCACCTGGAGGAAACCCACGCACACATGGGGAGGATGTGCAGACTCCGCACAGACAGTGGCCCAAGCTGGGAATCGAACCTGGGACCCTGGAGCTATGAAGCAATTGCACAAGGGAGGACAGACACTAAAGGAGGATGGTGTGATCGACTATAATAATAATCTTTATTGTCACAAGTAGGCTTACATTAACACTGCAATGAAGTTACTGTAAAAAGCCCCTAGTTGCCACATTCCCGCGCCTGTTCGGGTACACACAGGGAGAATTCAGAATGTCCAATTCACCTAACAGCACGTCTTTCAGGCCTTGTGGAAGGAAACCGGAGCACCCGGAGGAAACCCACGCACACACGGGAAGAATGTGCAGACTCCGCACGGACAGTGGCCCAAACCGGGAATCAAACTGGGACCCTGGCACTGTGAAGCCATAGTGCTAACCACTGTGCTACCGTGCTGCCCAGCTTGACTAAAAGGTGCAGTGAGGTCCAGAAGAATAATTAGGGGTAAATGCACCACAATCGCTGTCACAGAAGGTATAATTTTTGAATTTGGTTAGGGTCATTTAATGCTTTGGCAGGGACAGAAAATTGATTGTAGAGAGTCAAGTATGAAGTAGTGCATTCTGGTGCCTTAAATAGAAAATCGTCCTGTTCTCTTCCCTAAATTTCGCATCTTGAACCCAATGTCTATGGTCCCTTGTCATGTCCCCTGGAAATGCTGGGGGCTAAAATGGATAGCTCCTGAAAACAGACACCGGGATCGCCATGTTTAATTAACCTGTGCCTGTTCATCGGAACACAGGAACAGGAGTAGATCATTTCACCATTTGAGCTTGTTTAATGGCACACGATCAGATACGTGATTAACTCCATATACCAGCCTTTGCCACATATCTCTCGGTTAATAAATATGTATTGATCTCGAATTTAAAGTGGACAACTGATCTAACATCAATTGCTGTTTACAGAAGTGCGTTCCAACTTCTAGTTTTTCCTGATTTCACTCCTGAAAGATTTGGCTCTAATGTTTATTCCCCCTAGTGTCAGACTACCCAACCAGCGAAAATAGTTTCTCTCTATTTACTCTCTCTATTCCTTGTTATTTCCAACTTCAATCGGATAACCCCTTCTAAGTACCAGGGGGGGAAAACCCCTAGTAATCTCTCATTGTAATTAAGCAGTATTCTGGTAAATCTAGTAACATATCTTCAAGACCAAAATACTTTCTCTTGACCATCACCCCATCTGCTTGGCGTGAGGCAAAAATAAAAACCACTGTGAAATCAATATTGCAAACCAAATGTAGATATGAAACCAAACATCAGCTTCATTTAATAGTTGATATTTTCATTGGTTTTTGCCTGACATCATGTTACTATGCAGTATTACCCAGGGGCAACAGCATGGCTGGTGGAAGACTAATGATTTTTAGTGGAGAAGTGTGCAGATGGCCTTCGTGAATGATCACAACAGTTCTGGGTCGAGGAAGCCTGACTGCAGTCTGCAGCATCTCAGCATGGGCGGCAGTAGTCTGGGTTGCCAGCTAACAGACAATAGCAAAGGTAGGAGGACAATAGCCGTCTTCCTTTGTTCCAAGTGGAATTAGTGCCACTCTCCGAGGGCTGTGCCTCAGCAATCCTAGCAATGCGTTCGAAGATAGATTTCTTGTAAGGTGTGACAACTTGCAAGTCTCTTTGCAGATTATATTCATAACCACGATGACAGCAATCTGAGCTTCCACTGAAGCACTCAGATATGTGGGGGGGGGGGGGGGGGGGATGCTGGTTGTACTTCAGTGGAAGCTGTAATGTTAGCCATAAGGTGCTGAAAAATGTTAGGTCCAAAGTTTACGAGTGGAGTACTACCAAGTTTACGGACCACTTCCATGGTGGAAAAATTAATTTCAAGCTCTGCGTAAACGTCCTGTGTCTAGTTGCTGCTAGGTTCCCCCATTCTCCTCGACGCTGACTGTAAACTTTCAGGCAGGTTTCTCAATGCAGCAATAGTTTCATTGTGCACGTGCATCAGTGTTGTTCTGTAAGCTGCGCCTTCAAAGTCCTCATCTGAGTCCCATGCCACAAGACCTGGTGTAACCTGGTATCTGTATGACTCTTACTCCAGACCCTGGCTGTAAAAGTGTGGGACTCTTGGTAAATGGGGAATTGGGATTGCACTTACTTCAGCTTTCTTCCAGAGCAGTCCATGCAGCAGAGAAGAAGTACGCCACTGATTTGATCTAGTATATATACCAGCATGATTTTCATTATATGTATGTTTTTAAGAAAATAAAGGTAGTTTTACCGATATTAGAAATAACATATAGTTTTAAGTGGGTTTAATTTAATGTTTCTGTGCCTGGAAGGGTAAAACTTGTAGTTAGATTCATTCTGGACTAATTTGTGTGTATGTGTGGGGGTTGGTTAAAGCTCTGTGTTTCTATTGTGCTTTGAGAGGGCTACGGCGTGAAGATGAAATAAAAGGTATAAGCATGTGGATATTGCCTAGCAACTGGGGCCTTGTAAGGTAGAGAAGCTTTTCAGTTTTAGTTTAGCTGAATTTGATTGCTAAAGACAAGATATTGGGGAGTGAACAGCTGTCAATCCTGCCAGGAGAAGCAGGACAGGACAAAGGAGTTGCAAAGATGCAAGATTCCAAAGGAACAAGATATAATCCAGATAACCAGAGAATTGGGTCAGAGATAACCTTTGAGACACCTGAGGTTAAGAGAACAGAGGTAAAAGTATTGATCAGAAGAATTCAACGTAGATTAAACAAAGTGTTCTGTCTGAGTTAAAGAGACAGTTAAAGTAACTAGATTTAAAGTGGGACAGTAGACTTCAGAGGTAGATGAAACATTTGATGTCATTTTTGATACAGTCTGGGAATTGAGAGTTAAAGCAATTGTGAATAGCTTGCACAGCAATCAAGACAAAGAAATTTGAAAGGGGTTGGTGTAAAATCCTGGACTAGGTTCACTGTTAAAAGTAGAGCAGAAGCTTTGTTTAAAAGTATAATTTGGAAAACCTGGGGCTGGATTCTCTGCCGCGCCGTGCCACATTTCTGCCCCGATACGCCGGCAGGATTCTCTGTTACGCCCAAGAGATTCTCTGTTAGAAGCCTGTCAAGGGGTTTCCCATTGTGGGGCAGCCCCATGCTGTCGGGAAAGCCCTAGGTGCCAACAAAAGGGAGAATCCTGCTGGCGGAGATTTGCGCCCCTGGTCCGGAGTTTAGAATGCAAACCACTCAGGAAAGGCATAATTATGAAAGATTTTAAAAGTGTGGTTTTGGGGAGTGGAGTGTGGAAACTCTCACATGACATTCATCTGGTGGGATTCTGACGAGACATCCACAATTAGTTGGGGTTCAGAGTGGAGAGCATATTTGACCACAGTCATCTTGCGTGCTTAGAAGGGACTTTGTGTTACCGAGACCATTGTAGATTAAGATGTACTTTGTAATCTGTGTTAATCCTAAAACCTGTGTGCAAGTGTTAAACTGAGAGGGGAATAAAGCAGCATCCTGTTGAAATCCATTTTTTCAATGTTTAATAAACGTTTTTTCCTTGTTGTTAACACTAATTAGTGATCCCGTGAATCTGTTCCTCCACATTTTTTATTTTAAAAAGTGATGCAGCGGGACTCTCCCGCAACTGGCCAGATGGCCTGATGCCGGCGCCAAGAGCGGCGCGAACCACTCCGGCGGGGGGTTCTTCTCCGGGCCGGCCATGGCGGAGCCCTACAGAGGCCTGGGCGGATGGAAAGAGTGCCCCCACGGCACAGGCCTGTCCGTAGATCAGTGGGCCCCGATCGCGGGCCAGGCCACCGTGAGTGCCGCCCTGGGGCCGGAAACCCCCCCCCCCCCCCGAGGACTCACCTAGCCGGCCTACAAGCCAGGCCCCGCCATGATGGACCATGTCCATTTCAAATGGGGCAAATGGGCGGCCGCTCGGCCCATTGGGGCCCGGAGAATTGCTAGGGGGGCCGCTGCCAACGGCCCCCAACCGGCACGGCATGATCCGCGCCCCCGCCCGAAAACCGGCGCCGGAGAATTCGGCAGCCGACATCGGAGCAGCGGGATGGGATTCACGCCGCCTCCCGCCGATTTTCTGACCCGGCCTGTTGACCCAGAGTTCTATTCTGGCATCTTCCCATCCAGTTATAACATCAACTGGGAACATAAGAATGGGACAAACATTGTTATAAACCACGTTATCAATACATAATCCTATAACCCTTGACACCCAGTAACATCCTTTGATTTTCTGTTGTGGCACAACTACAACTGGAACAACAGACTGCTGCAGATTGAAAGCATCATAACCAAGATACCCGCCATTGACCGGCATGATTTACTGTCTATGGTCACACACCAGCTGCATGTTGAGGGAAAGGATCCCTTTCGGGTTTGGTCTATGGCAGAATTAACATAGAGTCATAGAATGGCCTCCTGTGTTGTAACTATTGACCTGTCAGGTCTGTGCTAGCTCCCTGCGACATCAAGTCACCTTGTGCTGCTCCAAACATGTGCACACAAATAACTGTCAATGGCACTATGGGGAGGCTGCATTCCAAGAAAAGCTATGAACTTACTCCTCCTGTTGGTCTCTGGCATGGCAGAATAAAATATAGTTAGCTCTCTTTGAATATAGAGCCTGAGTGACCTTCCTTATACAATAGTAGAACAAAATATGGGATGTTGCAAATATCAGCAGGAGTCAGGTGTATAAATATTCATGACCTCGGTCAACTTCACAACCACTGGTAATGTGGACTTTATCTGACCCTGATGATGCCTTTGTGACCATAGCAGGTGGCAGATTTCAGTGAAGTGTAAACATCTCACACAGTGTTTCTTATTGAGGTTCAATGTTGGGAGTGCGTCTTCCCTTTCTTTCACCTCCCTCTTCTGGCAGCGTGTCCTGTTCTGCATGACCTCTGCCCATTCTCCAAGTCATGTTGTTTTCCAAGGAAAATGGCTACTAGTGAACTCATTACCGAGCGCAATTGATTCATGGAGAACAAAGAACAAACAAAGGAAAGTACAGCACAGGAGCTGGCGATTTGAAGTCAGCAAAAAGTCCTCCAGCACTTGCCATATCACTCCCTTAGAGTTTTACAACATGATACAACTGTAGAAAACACCAAATGCTCATAGAATCATAGCAACAGCCAGCAAACTTGACTGTGCAAAGTTGGTTACCCCTTTAAATTGCACTCTTGGAGTGGTGGTGTTGGAGTGCTCTTTCCTGCTTCTGAATGGTTCGGCAGCCTCCAAATGGCACAGTTGGTGTCAATGAAGCATTGCACGCTGAGTGACATCATGATCTGCCTGCACTGCATACTTCCAGCGGATGTTTGCTATGCTTGCAAATTGGAAACAATAAGGCTGTTTGGCTGACAGACTAGCATTATCCAAATGGGTAATGAGAGTTTATTTTCCAATTAGCCGCGGAAGTCAGTGCATCACAAGGATGGATGTGTTGGCCGACTAATGGTTGGAGAGTGGGAGCAGGTCATGTGATGGAACCTCCAGGATTGCATTTGATCACAGTTGGAAACCCTATTAGGCCGTAAGCAACTGAAGGCACACAATAAATTGGAGATGCTCAAGAGTTAGATGAGTGTAGATATCTCAGATTTTTGTGGGTGGGGTAGATTAGAGTTAGGGAGGGGTGAGGCCAAGAGGGATTTGAAAGCAGGAGTGAAAATGTTACAATCAAGATGTTACTTGACCAGGAGCCAATATAGATCAGCAAGCACAGGGAATGACTGGGGAAGAGAACTTGTTGCATGTTAACGCATGGACAACAGAGTTTTGAACTACCTCAGGTTTACGGAACGTAGAGTGTGGGAGGGCGTTGGAATAGTCAAGTCTAGAGATAATGAAGGCATGAATGAGGATTTCAGCAACAGATGAACTAAGATGGGGCAAGATGATATGGAGGTACAAATAGGCAGTCCTGGTGATGGTGTGAATAAGCAATCGGAACCTCAACCTGGAGTCAAATATGACACCAAGGTTGCAAACTGACGGGCTTGGCCTCTGACTGTCACCAGGGAGATGGATGAAGTCAGTCGCTAAGGAATGGAGTTTCAAGTGGGCAACAAAAACAATGGCCCATAACCTCCAAGCTCCGGGGCACCGTACCTGGCGGGAACCCCAAAGATGCGCTGCCCTCATCCTCCCGCCACCGCCCCCCCACCTCTAAAAGTCCTCATGTAAGTATTGCACAGCAATTGCCTGGAAAGTTCAAACTTCTGTTGGGCAATTTTCCTGCAATGGGAACCATCCAAAACTGCAACATATATCGCCAAACCTCAGGTGGCTCCAATTGTCTTACAATAATAGTTACCCAGACAAATGTTAGAATTAAAACCACATCTAATTTCTGCATAACTATATTGATCCCCCCCCCCCATTAGACTCGCTCACTCACCGACACCCTCGAAACCCGCAGACTACATTCACCACTCCCCCCATAGCTTACCTCCCAACTACACACTATACCCAAACCCCTGTCCCTCCAGTCCTGACTATCCCCCACGCCGTGCACCGCCATCCCGATCTCCCCCGACCACCTGACCTCCTTCATTGACCACCCCTACACTGATCAACCCCCTGACTACCAGCTACCCTCATTGGCCACCTGACACCCCAACTGATCACCCAACCCATGCCTGCCTCCACCCAACCCATTTCTGCCTCCACACCTCAATCCTACCCGTTTATCATTTACATTTATCTTTTCCCAGCTTTTCAAAATGGCTGAATCTCTGAACCTAACTGTTTTATGGTGGCTAGTACCGTACCTTTGACTTAGCTGCCCTCCACGGGGGGCCTCGGCAACCCATTGCACTACACTGATCTCACCCGGCCTGAGTTGGGAGGTGGGATGAGAAAAAAGTGGCTTCATTTCCAGGTAAGTAACGGAGAGCTGAGCAGCAATCCAACTCTGATTGTCACTCCATGGAAGATTCAAGTGAATTTCTTCAGTCTTCCCAGTGTTTAATTGGAGGAAATATCTGCTTATCCAATCCTGCATGTTGGATGAGCAGCCTGATAATTTAGCAATGGTGAAGGAGTCAAGGGAGGCGGTGGTGAGGTAAAGTTGGGCGTTGGCAGCAGAGATACGAAAACACATGCTGCACCTTCGGATGGCGTTGCCGTGGAACAGCATGTAGATGAGAATTAGGAGGGGTCCGAGAAATAGGAGTGGTCCAAGAATGAATGGGGCCAAGGATGAATCTTTGGGGACACTAGGGGTAACGGTGTGGGAGCAGGAAGGAAGTGTTGCAAATAAATTCTTTGGGTGATAATTAGATTGATAAGAATGGAACCAGATATAAAACTGTCCTACAGAAGGATGAGGAGGGAAGGTTTACCTTTGGCATAGTCACATCAGTATGAGATGGAGATGGGTGAGGTCGCAGAGGTAGTATTCATGATGATGTCTGTGATGGAGCATCAAAAATTAAGTTATTGTTGCCTTTGCAACTGATAAAATAGCTGCAAGTTACAAACAAACATACGCTGAACCTACCAATAAACAAATAGCATATCAAAAAAGATAGATTGCAAAAGAAAGTAAACAATTAACTAGATCTCACGGTGTGCCTATTACAGCAATTAGATTGTATTGGGCTTAAAGCTTCAGGGTAAGTTAACATAGATCCTACTTAGCAGCTAAATAATGCATTGTGCATTACATAATAAATCACTCTTGTCCTTAGAAAACATTGCAGGTCTAACTTACTGTGAGCAATGCCAAGGGTGAATTGCTACTAGTGATCCTTTCCTGAAACTATTTTGCTAATCACCTCCATAATTTTGCAGACTTCAGTTGGGTTATGTCAGAGAGCCATATTTTCAAAGCCAGCATTGTAATATCATCAAAGTATCCTAATTCCCACTCTGCTGCTTTCAGTTAACAGCTTCGAGAACATTCAAGTAGTCAGCCTCTTAACTAAGAAATAATTAAGCGACTCTGGTATTGATGAGATGTCCAGATTGCAGACCTCGACATTTACTTATAGCACAAGTCATTTATTCTCTTATGCACCCTTGACAAAACAGTTTATTGCAGTAATGGAAGATGTTGAAATAAAATTGATTGAAGCTATTTTTATTGAAGTGGAGAGGACGGTTCTTCAAGCGGAACTCTTCTTTAAAAAAAAAGCTCATTGGTGGCATTATGACGAAATGGGTCACTTTATCAAATCAATCACAAAGGATTCAAAAAGACAATTAAAAAATCTTGGATATGGCACTGGATTCAGCATTGCTGAAATTGCCATCTTTATTGCTATCGTTAACAATTAACCTATGCTGTTTTATAGTTACATGCTACAGTATTTAACATAACCCTGAAACACGGGCACATTGAGACTCCAGGAACAATTGGGCATAGGTAATAAGTGCTCGCTTAGCCAGTGAAGCCTATACCCCATGAATGAATTTTAAAAACTTGCTTATTATCCTATCCCATATCATAAATACTCAAATTAAAACATTCTCTATCTTCTATTTAATTTATGATGTTTTATATCATAATTTATGTCACCAATGTGGCTGAATAGCTAAATGTTGACGTGTCGAATCATGCAAATTCCCACAATTCTGTGAATAGATCGGCATTTGAATAGTTTAGATCATTATACCTTATTCAATCATACCCACTTTGAAATATTTCTGTGACCTTTTGCTTCCCACTTTATTTCACCCCTTTGCATTTTTTCGTTTGATATCTGTTTTTTTTCTAAGTGATGTTTTTAAATTTGTTTTTAAAAAAAAATCCTGCTTGACATCATAAAGCTGGCCAGGAAATTATATGTCTTTAATAAACAGACATTTTCAAAGCACAGAAGGAATTTTGGCCTTTAATTAATTTAATTAATCCTTAATTCAGGACTGGCACAATTTTGTTTTACAATATTGGCGGTCTTAAAATAATCAGGCAGAGAAAAGATCGAATGAAGAAGTCAAAAGACTTGGAATTTGCAATGTATTTTTTCAACTCAACACTATCATTCCAATAATACACTACCCTGTAATTCTTCTTCTTCTCAGAGGAATCATTACTCAATGCAAAACGGGCACTCTATATTATATACATAAGCCTTGTGCCAATATACTCAACCTGTGTTATCACGATCCCAGCTGATGTCACGACTGGGCAAGTCAGATCCCAAGGTGGAACTTGGCTTGATAGATCCTTTAGGTATGTGTTAGGCTGCTACTGAACAGAGTCACAGGACGGGACTTCCGGTGGCGGCGATGCACAGTTGAGCCGCACATTCGGCGGCTCCCGCGAATAACGGACTTTGGGGCTCTTTTCAGGGCCCCCAACGGAGCTGAGGCGGCGAATCCCAACGGGGGAAGTGGCCAGGAGTCGACCCCAACGGTCCCATGGTCCGGACTAGGAGTGGGGCAGTGAGAAAACCGTCGAAAACACCTAGGAAAAATCGGGGGCAGAAAAACAAAATGGCGGCCGGCGAAGGCCTCAAGGAGCTGGGGAAGTGGGTCCAGGAGCAGCAGGCGATTCTGCTGCGCTGCTTCCAGGAGCTGAAGTTGGAGCTGCTGGAGTCCCTGAAGGTAACCAACAGGGAACTGATGGAGACCCAGACAGCCCAGGGGGCTGCGATCCGGGAGCTGCAGCAGCAGGCCGGCGAAAGGGAGGACGAGGTCGTGGCGGGGAAGGTGGAAATGCACGAGGCGCTCCATAAAAGATGGCAGGAGCGGTTCGAGGAGCTGGACAACCGGTCGAGGAGGAAGAATTTGCGGATCCTGGGCCTCACGGAGGGGCTGGAGGGGTCGGACCCAGCGGCCTATGTGGTGATGATGCTAAACTCGCTGATGGGGGCTGGGTCCTTCCAGGGGCCCCTGGAGTTGGAGGGGGCCCACAGAATTCTGGGTAGGAGGCCCAAGCCGAACGAGCCGCCGCGGGCGGTGTTGGTGAGGTTCCACCGGTTTGTGGATCGTGAGTGTGTGCTCCGGTGGGCCAAGAAGGAGCGGAGCAGCAAATGGGAGAACACGGAGGTGCGGATCTTCCAGGACTGGAGTGCGGAGGTGGCGAGGCGGAGGGCCGGGTTTAACCGGACGACGGCGGTGCTCCACAGACGGAGGGTGAAGTTTGGAATGTTGCAGCCGGCGTGTCTGTGGGTCATCTATAAGGATCGGCACCATTATTTTGAGTCCCCGGAGGAGGCGTGGGCCTTTGTGCAAGCCGAGAAGTTGGACTCAAACTGAGGGTCCCCCTGATGGGGGATGCTGTATAATACTGTATTTGTATTTGCTTGGTTTAGTGTAAGATGTGGGGTGGCTTTAGGGTGGGTGGGGTGATGTCGTACGGTTTTTTCTATATGGGTTTTTAAGCAGGGGTCGGGTGGACGGGTTCGGGCAGAGGGGTAAACGGGCAGTTCGGGGAGCTGGTGGGGGGGACTGACAATGGGAGTGGCCCTGGAGGAGGCGGGGCCCGGCAAGGCGAAAGCGCGGGCTTTCTGCGGGGTTCCCGCGCTGTGAGATGGTGGGGGAGTGTTTTCTTTTCCCACGCAGGAGCGGGGAGAGGGTGGACTCGTTGACGGGCACAATGGAGGAGGGGCAGGCCCACGTGGGGAGGAGCCGAAAGGAGGGCGGGAGTCGCCGGGGTCAGCAGAAGTTAGCTGGCTCACGGGAGTGCTGTAGAGGGGGGGGCGCGGCTAGGAGGGGTCCTAGCCTGGGGGGGGGGGGGGGGGGGGGGGGGGGGGGGGTACCGGGTTGCTGCTGAAGCGGTCAGGAAGGAGCTGGAGGACGCAGGGGGTGCTGGAGGGGGGAGTTGCCACTGTGGGAAACTGGCAGAGCGTGGGACGCTGGCCGGGGGTGGGCAAGGGATGGGGTATGGCTAATCGGCAGGGGAAGGGGGCAGGGAGCCCTCGGATCTGGCTGATAACTTGGAATGTGAGGGGGCTGAATGGGCCGGTCAAGCTGACCTGAGTATTTGCGCACCTGAAGGGACTGAAGGTGGATGTGGCCATGCTCCAGGAGACACACCTGAGAGTGGTGGACCAGGTCCGGCTGAGGAAGGGGTGGGTGGGCCAAATGTTCCACTCGGGGCTGGATGAGAAGAGTAAGGGGGTGGCGATCCTGGTGGGGAAGAAGGTGTCGTTTGAGGCGTTGAAGGTGGTGGCTGACAGTGGCGGGAGGTACGTGATGGTGAGTGGCAAGCTGCAGGGGGAGCGGGTGGTGTTGGTGAATGTCTATGCCCCAAATTGGGACGATGCGGGGTTTATGCGGCGTATGTTGGGCCGCATTCCGGACCTGGAGGCGGGGGGCCTGATCATGGGGGGGGGGGACTTTAACACAGTACTGGATCCCCCATTGGATCGATCCAAGTCCCGGACGGGTAGGAGGTCGGCGGCGGTTAAGGTGCTGAGGGGATTCATGGACCAGATGGGGGGGGTGGACCCCTGGAGGTTTGCGAGGCCAAGGGCCAGGGAATACTCGTTTTTCTCCCATGTACATAAGGCCTACTCGAGGATTGATTTTTTTGTCCTGAGCAGGGGGCTGGTGTCGAGGGTGGAGGATGTGGAATACTCCGCCATTGCCATTTCGGATCATGCCCCGCACTGGATGGACCTCGGGCTGGGGGAAGAGAGGGACCAACGTCCGCTCTGGCGCATGGAGGTGGGGCTGTTGGCAGATGAGGAGGTGGCCGGGAGGGTTCGGGGGTGTATCGAGAGGTACCTCGAGGCCAATGATGACGGGGAGGTTCGAGTGGGGACGGTCTGGGAGGCATTGAAGGCGGTGATGAGGGGGGAATTGATCTCCATTCGAACCCATAGGGAGAGGGGGGAGCAGAGGGAGAGGGAGAGACTGATAGGGGAGATGGTGCAGGTGGATAGGAGATATGCGGAGGCCCCAGAGGAGGGATTGCTGGGGGAGAGGCGTAGCCTTCAGGCCAGGTTCGACCTACTGATGACCAGAAAGGCGGAAGCTCAGTGGAGGAAAGCACAAGGGGCGGTGTATGAATACGGGGAGAAGGCGAGCAGGATGCTGGCGCACCAGCTCCGGTAGCGAGATGCGGCCAGGGAGATTGGGGGAGTGAGGGATAGAGCTGGGAAGGTGGTGCGGAGGGGGGTAGATGTCAATGGGGTCTTCAGGGACTTCTATGGGGAACTGTACCGGTCTGAACCCCCGGTGGAGGGGGGTGGAATGGGGCGCTTCTTGGACAAGCTGCGATTCCTGAGGGTGGAAGAGGAGCAGGTGGAGGGACTAGGGGCGCCAATCGAGCTGGAGGAGGTGGTCAAAGGGATAGGGAGCATGCAGTCGGGGAAGGCGCCGGGGCCGGATGGGTTTCCGGCGGAATTCTATAAAAAGTATTTGGACCTGTTGGGCCCCCTGTTGGTCCGGACCTTTAACGAGGCAAGGGAGGGGGGGGGGGCTCTGCCCCCAACTATGTCACGGACGCTGATTTCCTTGATCCTGAAGCGGGACAAGGACCCTCTGCAGCGTGGATCATATAGGCCGATTTCGCTGCTGAACGCCGATGCTAAGCTGCTGGCAAAGATCCTGGCCACTAGAATAGATTGTGTGCCTGGGGTCATTCATGAGGACCAGACGGGGTTTGTGAAGGGAAGGCAGCTGAACACAAACGTGCGAAGGCTCCTCAATGTCATTATGATGCCGGCCATTGAAGGGGAGGCGGAGATAGTGGTGGCATTAGATGCGGAGAAGGCCTTCGATAGGGTTGAGTGGGAGTATTTGTGGGAGGTGTTGGAGAGGTTTGGGGAGGGGTTTATCCGGTGGGTGAGGCTGCTCTACGAGGCCCCGATGGCGAGTGTAGCCACAAATAGGAGGAGGTCGGAGTACTTTCGGCTGTACCGGGGGACGAGACAGGGGTGCCCCCTGTCCCCCTTGCTCTTCGCGTTGGCGATTGAACCCCTGGCCATGGCATTGAGGGAGTCAGGGAACTGGAGGGGCCTGGTGTGGGGTGGGGAGGAGCATCGAGTGTCGCTGTACGCGGACGACCTGTTGCTGTATGTGGCAGACCCGGTGGGGGGGATGCCGGAGGTGATGAGGATTCTTAGGGAATTCGGGGGTTTCTCGGGGTATAAGTTGAACCTGGGCAAGAGTGAGGTGTTTGTGGTGCATCCGGGGGATCAAGAGGAGGGGATTGGTAGGCTCCCATTGAAGCAGGCAGGGAAGAGCTTCAGGTACCTAGGGGTCCAGGTGGCGGGGAGCTGGGGGGCCCTGCACAAGCTCAACCTCACAAGGTTGGTGAAGCAGATGGAGGAGGAGTTTAAGAGGTGGGATATGTTACCGCTGTCACTGGCGGGGAGGGTGCACTTACCGTTAAGATGACGGTGCTCCCGAGGTTTTTGTTCCTGTTCCAGTGCCTCCCCATCCTTATCCCGAAGGCCTTTTTTAGGAGGGTCAACAGGAGTATTACGGGATTTGTGTGGGCGCATGGGACTCTGAGGGTTCGAAGAGTGTTCCTGGAACGAGGCAGGGATAGGGGGGGGCTGGCGTTGCTCAACCTCTGTGGGTACTACTGGGCTGCCAACGCAGCGATGGTGCGTAAGTGGGTAATGGACGAGGAAGGGGCAGCATGGAAGAGGATGGAGGCGGCGTCTTGTGTGGGCACGAGCTTGGAGGCGCTAGTAACGGCACCGTTGCCGCTCCCTCCAACGAGGTATACCACGAGCCCGGTGGTGGTGGCTACCCTCAAAATTTGGGGGCAATGGAGACGGCACAGGGGAGAAATTGGGGGCTCGATGGAGGCCCCGATACGGGGGAACCGTCGGTTTGTCCCAGGGAGCATTGATGGCGGATTTCTGGGCTGGCACAGGGCAGGGGTTAGGAGGTTGAGGGACCTGTTTGTGATGGGGAGGTTCGCGAGTTTGGGGGAGTTAGAGGGGAAGTTTGGGCTCCCCCCGGGGAACATGTTTCGGTACATGCAGGTTAGGGCGTTTGCCAGGCGGCAGATGGAGGGGTTCCCCTTGTTGCCCCCACGTGGGGTACGGGAGAGGGTGCTCTCGGGGGTGTGAGTCGGAGGAGGGAGGATTTTGGACATATACCGGGTAATGGTAGCACGGTAGCATTGTGGATAGCACAATCGCTTCACAGCTCCAGGGTCCCAGGTTCGATTCCGGCTTGGGTCACTGTCTGTGCGGAGTCTGCACATCCTCCCCGTGTGTGCGTGGGTTTCCTCCAGGTGCTCCGGTTTCCTCCCACAGTCCAAAGATGTGCAGGTTAGGTGGATTGGCCATGATAAATTGCCCTTAGTGTCCAAAATTGCCCTTAGTGTTGGGTGGGGTTACTGGGTTATGGGGATAGGGTGGAGGTGTTAACCTTGGGTAGGGTGCTCTTTCCAAGAGCTGGTGCAGACTCGATGGGCCGAATGGCCTCCTTCTGCACTGTAAACTCTATGATCTATGAATGCAGGAGGTAGACGAGGCCTCGGCGGAGGAACTGAAGGGTAAATGGGAAGAGGAGCTGGGTGAGGAGATTGAGGAGGGGACGTGGGCGGATGCCCTGGAGAGAGTGAATTCCTCCTCTTCCTGTGCGAGGCTTAGCCTCATACAGTTCAAGGTGCTGCATAGGGCCCACATGACTGGGTCGAGGATGAGCAGGTTTTTCGGGGGCAGAGGACAGGTGTGCTAGGTGCTCGGGGAGCCCAGTGAACCACGCCCATATGTTTTGGGCGTGCCCAGCGCTGGGGGAGTTTTGGAAGGGGGTAGCAAGGATGGTGTCGAGGGTGGTGGGATCCAGGGTCGAGCCAGGCTGGGGACTCGCAACTTTTGGGGTTGCAGTGGAGCCGGGAGTGCAGGAGGCGATAGAGGCCGGTGTTCTGGCCTTTGCGTCCCTAGTAGCCCGGCGGAGGATCTTGCTCCAATGGAAGGATGCGAGGCCCCCAAGCGTGGAGGCCTGGATCTCTGATATGGCAGGGTTCATTAATTTGGAGAGGGTGAAATTTGCCCTGAGGGTTCAGTGCAAGGGTTTTTCAGGCGGTGGCAGCCTTTTCTGGACTTCCTGGCGGAACGGTCGAGAAATAGGCCGACAGCAGCAGCAACCCGGGAGGGGGGGGGGGGGGGGGGGGGGGGTGGGTAAGGATTGGGGGGAGGGAGAACTGTGCACATGGGTTTGGGGAGGGTGCTATCTCTTTCCCTTTCGTTGTCTGGGGGCTCTTTTGTTTTTTTTTGTTTGTTCTTTGTTTTCGTTCTTTCCTTTTTTTTTGAAGTTGCTCTTGAAGCTGGGGGGGTATTGTTCATGGGGTGTTACCGCAGTTGTTTGTTAATAGAGTTAAGGTGTTTATATTTTGTATTTTGTAAAAATTTCAATAAAAATTATTTACAAAAAAAAACAGAGTCACAGGACTGCCGATGAACTTTGAACAAAATAATGGAACATTTATTATACATGAAAAGATTAACTTGATATACTGCACCTTCATCCCAGCTATACTTTTACACACATATGCAGATTTGTAAGGATAACACAAGTTACAAAAATCTATCTCATGCTCCAATGTTCTCAGTAGAAATCAGAACAAAGAAAAGTACAGCACAGGAACCCGCCCTTCAGCCCTCCAAACCTGCGCTGACCATGCTGCCCGTGTAAACTAAAATCTTCTACATTTCTGGGGTCCGTATCCCTCTATTTCCATCCTATTCATGTATTTGTCAAGATGCCCTTTAAACGTCACTATCGTCCCTGCTTCCACCATCCACTCCGGCAGCGGGTTCCAGGCACCCACTACTCTCTGTGTAAAAAAACTTGCCTCGTATATCTCCTCTAAACCTTGCCCCTCGCACCTTAAACCTATGCTCCCTAGTAATTGACCCCTCTACACTGGGAAAAAGCCTCTGACTATCCACTCTGTCTATGCCCCTCATAATTTTGTAAACCTCTATCAAGTTGCCCCTCAACCTCCAACGTTCCAGTGAGAACAAACCAAGTTTATTCAACCTCTCATTGTAGCAAATGCCCTCCATACCAGGCAACATCCTGGTAAATCTCTTCTGCACCCTCTCCAAAGCATCCACATCCTTCTGGTAGTGTGGCGACCAGAATTGAACACGATACTCCAAGTGTGGCCTAACTAAGGTTCTAAACAGCTGCAACATGACTTGCCAATTTTTATACTCAATGCCCTGGTCAATGAAGGCAAGTATGCTGTATGCCTTCTTGACTACCTTCTCCACCTGATGCCACTTTCAGTGACCTGTGGACCTGTACACCTAGATCTCTCTGACTGTCAATACTCTGTAAATAAACAGTTCATGAAAACCAATAGGTCAACTGGGGTCACACACCACACTCTCTGAAACCAAGTGACAGATGCCACCTTCAATTCCCTCCTGAGGTTTGTCACACAGCCATCTGGTCTCATCTCACTGGAACTCTGTCTTCCACACGAGCTCTCAAAGAACCTTATTTAGAATCTTCGCCCAAGTAACACTTTCTCATGGATGTCTTCACCAAGGACCCACCCCAGGGTTTCAACCTCTCCTTCTGATTTTTCTCTTCCCTGAATCGCTATGTGCATTCAAGTCTGGCTTCCACACACTCTGTCAAATACGCAGAAATGTCACTAGATCACCTTCACGGGCCCTATCTTTAATTGGGATGCTCCATGTTCCTAACTCTCATCTTTGCTGAACAGAACCTTTTTCCAGACTTCAAACTTTAGTTTCTTGATAAGTCTTCCTGGAACTTTCATCTGTCCCACTCCCTGATTTCTGCGATTTGCTGCTCTCCTTTCATCCCCGTTCAGCAGTTTCTGTGGGAGCTGCTTACTCCTGGGTTACCTTCTTTCAACTGACTCAAACTTCTCTGATTTTTCTGTGTGGGTCCCTGGTTGCTAAGCCACAGAGTAGATTTTTTTATACCGTGTGTTTGTTTTAGGGGTTGTTAAAACCTCATTAAAATGCAGGCATCTAAACAAGTTCACCAAATTACAGGCTACCTTTAAAAATGAAATTAAAACATAAGGAATATAAAGCCATATCTTAATCATAACACCCACAAAAAAATAACTTTCTTAAAATGATATTTATTTCTTAACAGTGTGGAGTATGTACCTTGGTAACTTAACATCTTCTCTGTCACATTTTGTTGTTTGGCTCAAAGTAAGACAGCTGCAATTCAGAATTGAAAATGCAATGTAACAGTGAAGAAAATGATCAAGGGTGCTGCTTGTAAATTCCCACCTTGCTCCCTAAACTCTGATTGTAGGACCACATCCCTCTTTCTGCCTATGTCATTGGTACTGGCATGGACCACAACCAGTGGCTATTCACCCTCCCCTCCCCTCAGAGTGCTCTGCAGCATGATGACCCGGAAGTGTGGGCGTGCAGACGTGCACGGTGGAGTTTGAGATACCCTCAATTACAACTCGAGAGAGATGATTGGTAATACAAAGGCTTTAATTAGCAGAGAGCCAATCAGCTACCGAGAAGTGTGCTCACTGCACACTGCCCACTGAACGTTACCTTATATATGGCTCCCTGAGGGGTGGAGCCGCAGGCGGAGTCTCCCAGGGTTCCAAACCCGATCTTAAAGGGATCATTACATTAAAGGCGCAGTAATCATTCATCACAGAGTTTAAACTCCCAGCCGTTTTTTTTTTGGGATAGTTTGAAGCCCTGTGCTGCGTTGGGGCAGCTGAATGAGAGGTCCAGCTACAGCGCTAACTTGGGCCATTTACCAGGATATTTGGTGAGATTTTACACCTTTTTAGTTACATGGAAATGTTTCAATCTAGCAGAGGCAGGGATATGGAGAGACATTTTTTCGGGAGGTTAATGTTTTATATTATTAGTGTTTAGCGTTTATAAATATTTTAAAAATGCAAATAAAATGAAAAGAAGAGATATATTATTTTAAACTTGTGTGTGTCATGAGGCTGTTAATTCCATTAAAAGGACGACAATGGATAGATTGTGGTGATCATTCATGAACGGGTGTTATTGTCCATCTAAGATACTCCATGTTACTGGTCACGGCTTCTGTGGGTCTTTGCGCGGCTGAGGGAGCGTAGCCTCAAAATAAGGGGAAATAGATTTAGGACTGAGCTTAGGAGGAACTTCTTCACCCAAAGGGTTGTGAATCTATGGAATTCCTTGCCCAGTGAAGCAGTTGAGGCTCCTTCATTAAATGTTTTCAAGATAAAGATAGTTTTTTGAAGAATAAAGGAATAAAGGTTTATGGTGTTCGGGTGGGAAAGTGGAGCTGAGTCCACAAAAGCTCAGCCATGATCTCATTGAGTGGCGGAGCAGGCTCTAAGGGCCAGATGGCCTACTCCTGCTCCTAGTTCTTAAGTTCTTATGATGAACCCAATCCTAGAGCCGCATTTTCAGTCGCACTCTTGGCAGGAGTTTGCAAAAGATGGCATCAGTCCTTGGACGGTAAGTCACGGATATCCCTTTCTCAGGCTCCTTTTCTGGGCCTTCTCTTACCGTCAGGTGTTGCCGAAAAATTGTGACCCTTCAATCAGGAGGTTCCTCCAAATAGGTCTCTTCTGAGCAAAGGTCTCCCAGGCTTTGACATCCATGTGCCACTTCTTGAGGTAAGCCTACAAGGTGACTTTGAAGAGTTTCCTTTATCTTCCTCTTGTTCGGGATCCTTGCAGTCGGGACTCTGATATCCTAAGCATATGGGCGGCCCAACGGAGTTGGATTTGGATGATTATGTTGAGGACTCCCAGGGCAATTCTCCCCTGACCATATATCACTGTGCTGCCACCACCTCTGCTGGGTCTGTCCTGCCGTGAGATAGGACATACCACCCAGGGATGGTGATAATGGTGTCTGGGTTATTATCTGGAAGGCTCTGCTCCATCTTATTCTCTATCTCTTTTGGCATCGAAGGAACTCTGGCTTTGATTGCCCTTCCTTTCCATCTTGTGGAAATTTATCTTGACTGTACCTTCTTTAAATAGTAAAATACCATTTTTCTGTTTACCCGTGTAGAAACCTTGGGTGGGATTCTCCCCTATTAGGCGGGGCGGGGGTTCCCGGCGCAGAGGAGTGGTGTGAACCACTCGGGCGTTGGGCGGCCCCAAAGGTGCGGAATCCTCCGCACCTTCAGGGGCTAGGCCGGCCCCGGAGTGGTTTGCGCTGTGCCGGCCGGCGGGGAAGGGGCTTGGCGCCACGCCAACCGTCACCGAAGGGCCTCCACCAGCCGGCGCAAGTTGGCGCATGCGTGGGAGCGCCAGTGGGTGCTGGCGTCATCCCAGTGCATGCGCATGGGGGGGTTCATCTCCGCGTCGGCCATCACAGAGGACCACAGCGGCCAACACGGAACAATAGAGTGCTCCCATGGCACAGGCCCAATGGTGGGCCCCGATCATGGGCCAGGCCACCGTGGGGGCACCCCCCCCCCCCCCCCCCAGGGCCAGATCCCCCTGCGCCCCACAGAGGACCCCGGAGGCTGCTCGCGCATCCAGGTCCCACCGGCAAATACCTGGTGTAACATACGCCGGCGGGACTGGCCAAAAATGAGTGGCCATTTGGCCCATCGCATGCCGGGGGGGGGGGGGGGGGGGGGGGGGTGCCGACTGGCGCAGCGCAATTCCCGCCCCTGCCAAATCTCTGGCGCCGAAGAATTCGGGATCGGAGAATATCATAGATGTCATAGAATTTGCAGTGCAGAAGGAGGCCATTCGGCCCATCGAGCCTACACCGGCTCTTGGAAAGAGCACCCCACCCAAGGTCAACACCTCCACCCTATCCCCACAACCCAGTAACCGCACCCAACACTAAGGGCAATTTTGGACACCAAGGGCAATTTATCATGGCCAATCCACCTAACCTGCACATCTTTGGACTGTGGGAGGAAACCGGAGCACCCGGAGGAAACCCACGCACACACGGGGAGGATGTGCAGACTCCACACAGACAGTGACCCAAGCTGGAATCGAACCTGGGAACCTGGAGCTGTGAAGCAACTGTGCTATCCACAAGGCTACCGTGCTGCCCTAAATACCGCCCCTTATTTAACAGGATTTTTTCCTAAAAGACAAAATTTAATTTTTAAACATTCAGATAATTAACGAAAACAAATTAAATCACTTACCTTTGTTTATATTTTATTTTTGTCTTTGAGGAGCTGACTGCATCACATTGGAACATAGGAACAGGAGCAGGCCAGTTAATCCCTCAAGACAGTTCTGCCATTCAGTGAGATCACGTGGATCTGCACTCTAATTCCACAAACCCAGCTTTGCCACATATTCATGGCCTGAATTTCACGATCATTGGACATGCGATTGGCGGGACGTGAAGTGACTGCATTGGTCGCTTCTGCACACGCAAGTCCAAAATATCTGATGTTACACTGGCTGACCAATTCAGAGTTGCCCCTTGCAAATCGCGCTTCCTCATTGGAGAAGGTCTGCCAGCTGAGATAGTAGTGAGGGGGGCTCCAGGTCCAATGGGAATCCAGTGGGAGGTTTAAATGAGGCTGTATCAGCACATGGAAGGGAGCCTGGAGTTACAGAGGAGGCACCAATAACAACAGAATGATGGCAGCAGCACCTGGTCAACATGCCAGGTGGGAGGGCAATGCAGGTGGACACTCTGCTGCATGCTTCTCAGACGAGTGGCTGCGCACTCTCGTGGAGGCAATGACGTCATGAATTCCCCCACCCAGACGCAACATCCTGTTGCAGCTGAATGGCAAGAGGAGGCCATCCCACCAAATTGAGGCCTGGGCAAAGGTGGCAACCCAGGTCAGCGAGCACGGCGTGGTGCGCCACACCTGGATACAGTGCCAATAAAAGTTCAATAGTCTTCTGTGCTTGAAAAAGGATGAGTACCGAGTTAGCACGATGCAGTGTGCAGTCTGGAAAGGAGGCCGTGCTTGGCAGTGCTCAGAGGTGTCAGAATCAGAGTAACACCAAGCACATATCCCTATGGCTGTTAAGGCTGGGAGATGGGATCGGAAGTCCTGGTTCCAGCTAAGGGTCAGGTGGGCAAAGATGATGGGAACATAGTTCATGGGGGCGGATGGGGTGAGGTACATGAGCATGGTCTGGTGTTACAGATAGAGAATGGAGTAATCAGTGGGCCTTTATATGTATAGGAAAACAGAAGCCATCATGCCATTGAGCGTACAGCAGTGGATTGTGGGGTGGCCAACCTGCTCACCCTAAGCACATTTGAGATGGACACCTTTGAGCTTGAGTGTGAACATTGAGGAAGGTCCTCGGGTCATGGAGAGTTAGCTATCTTGGTGGAAGGCAGGAATCCTGTGGACAGAAGCGGGACAGGCGGAGACTGAAAATAATATAGGGTTATCTTATCTCACATGAGGACTTCTGAAGAAGAACCCCCATTGATCTCAGGATGCACTACCAGTGTGAGAGATGGATGATACACCTAGTCTCTCTGTTTGGTGCCCATCCATCCATGTTGGGCAGGGAGATGCAGATGTGCCTCAAGCTGGCAGACAAGCTGCCTGTCGTCTGTGTTCTCCTGCTACGTTGCTGCAGATGAGGGCGGCAGCTCCTCTGCCTCTCTGCCAGTGATCAAGACATCTTCTGAGGCTGCAAGACTGAGGAATGCCCAGTCAAGACGCTGGGCACACCCTCCCTATTCAGGCATTGCCTTCCAGAGGACAACTGTCAAGGTCATCAGGCCGGCATGACAGCAGAGTCAGCAATCTGCCCCCAATGTCACTGCCAGCGGGTGGGGGTGGGGGTGCACCAAGATGTGCCACTCGCAAGTGTACGTTTAAAGCACCATAAGCACAGGATGGGTTTTCATGGGTAACGTTCATTGATTTCATTAGTGCTATTCATTGTTTTTGTGTAACTGGCAAGAACTTTATTTTTAGCTCCTTGCTTGCATCTCCGGTAAAAATATGAATCAAGACTTTGTTTCAATGCCCTGATTGTCCTTCATGTTTTCCGTAGGTGCAGGCCTCGCCAGTGTTTTATGATAGATAGCCGGGCCAGCCAAAGGTTTTGAGTTGATGCTGGGGTCACTTCATTGTATTTTCAGAAATGTGTGTGAAGGAGATGGCACAGCACCTTTGCACTGAGGTTGAAGGCAAACCTTGGCAGGCACCGAGTGTTGAATCAAGGCCTCCATCTTGTCCCTGCCTCCCTTAAGGTTCATTACATCTGCCTCACCTCCCCCTGTACCTGTCCGGGCTCCTCACCAGAACCATCTATAGAGTGTTACGCTGAAGGGTGTGGAGCTGCCTGAGTTACCTCATCCTTGAGTGTGTGCCCCCCCCCCCCCCCCCCCCCCCCTTGCCAGTGCCAGGTAGAGTGCAGCAGACAATGATGATAACCACCACTCTGGAGGGTATTGCAGTGACCCCCCCCCCCCCCCCTGCCTATTGTCAGTTACCCTTTTAATTGCCTTAGCTGGCTGGTTAATTGTCAGTAGGCGTGGTCTCGATTCCTGTGAGTGCTCACCGACCGTAATGTAGCACGCAAGCATGATGACGTTTGGACGCATGCCTGACGTTTTCCTGCGATATCTTACGGTCTGCTGGGTCTGGAGTGCGGCAGCTACTATCACGTAAAATTAATACCTTTAGCTAACAAAAATCTATCAATGTCAGGTTTAAAATTAACAATTGCTGATCCTGGAAGTGAGTTCCAAACGTCAGCCGTCCTCTGCTTGTCAGATTGTTCCCTAATTTCATACCTGAAAGGTCAGGTTCTATTTTTATGTATATGCCTCTTAATCTTGGACTCTCCAACCAGTGGAAATAGTTATCTTTATTTATCCCATTTGTTCCCCTTAATATCTTAAAATGCCAATCAAATCACCCCATAGCTTTATTCCCTGGCATTTAGAAAGTCATCATTTGCATAAGCTCTCATCGTTATTTTAACTCTTCGAGTCCAGGTGCCATTCTGGTAAATCTTTGCTCCACTTCGTCCAAGGTGAATATATCCTTCCCAACTTGTGGTGTCCATAACTGCTGTAATTTAACTGGGGCTTATAATAGCTGCATCTGTGTTATCTGATTGTAAGCATCCATATTCATCACAGAGCTTTCATAATCACTATCAACTGCCAAAAGGTTGTTCTCAGTTCTCACACCTTTGCGGTATGTCTTGATTCTGACCCATTGCATCCCCACAAAACGGTACATTCATTCTGCAGAACAATCACCACCCAGCTCACTGATATTACTGCACTTTACCAATGAACCACATAATCTGGCAATCGATTTCTACCTCTATCCACACCAACCTAGGTTTCAGGTAGCCAGTGTGATGTAGTTTTAAATTGTGTAACTGCTACTCATATATGTGACTAATAACATTGCAACCAGAGATTCAGCTGTTCAAGCTAGGTTTGGGAATTTATTGCTCTTGTAAAAGATTCAAAAGCATCAGAATTGAAACTTTGCACAAATTGAAATCTGCCGTTGAAAATCAACAATGTAAATATGAACTGTTTTTGGCTTTACTTTGCAGCTAACCTCGATCAATTTTCTCCCATGAGGCAGCGGCCAATGGTCTCGCAGCAATGGTCAGCACATCCTCATTTCCCGGGGTCCCATCAGGCAGAATCAGTTGCCAAGGCAAAGGCTGGAAGTAATGGCGGTGGCAACAAAAGCTTCATGTCCCAGGTCATACCTGTGTATGGATTTGGATTGTTTATGTACGTTCTGTACATCCTCTTCAAGGTACAGTGGACATGATTTACAAGATGACCTATGTGATCAAAGCAAATCATTTCTTCGGGCCTCTATTTTTCTTATTTCTGACATTGTGCAGGTGTTTTAAATAGTATAAAATGGCACAAAAGTCAAGCACAGGAGATGCAACATAATTAAGGGAAATGGGTGGGAGGGAAAGGAAGTGGGGCAGCTTATGATAGTCTCCTTTTGGAGTGTGGGGTTTGCGTTGTTGCGTAATTGTACCTGGGGGGGACGTTCTCCGTTAGCCGATGCCAAAATCCGGAAAGGCGATTGGGCGGAGAATTGGTTCCGACACCAAAATTGCGGCAGGCGCCAATCTGACGCCAAAGCACAACACTCCAGCACCTCAACAGTGATGTCCATGCATTCTGGAACACATGTACAGTAGACACCGTTTGCATATCATTAGCTGGCCCGACCCGATATTCTCCGGGGTCTCTGTGATACTCCGCCTCCAATGGACCGAGTTCCCGACGGCGTGGTTCACTTGTGCTTTTAAAAATTGTGAAACCGGCATGGCTGCCGCTGATGGAGAGAGAGGGGATATAGAAAGTGCCCAACATCGCCATCATTTGCTGACAGTTGTGCCGCTGGATGGGGGGCTTCTGCCAGGGCTGGGGGGAGGAGCGTGGGGTGGTCAGGAGGTGGGCTGTGGGATCGGGGTGGACAGGCAGGGCTCACCCTTGCCGCAGCTGGCAAGGTAGCCATGCAGCTGCGCACCCCGCTAACAGCCCACTTTGTACTTAGTGCCACAGGTCATATAGGTGACACTGAGGACATCCCCTGGGTCCCCTCTGCCCCCAGCCGACCCATCAGCTGTATGGGCATGCTCCAACACAACCAGTGCCATCTTGTTAGTGAGTGTGGGGACTGCAATATCTATGTGCAGCTGCAGCTTGTCCACCTCCTGAGTGTCAATCACGGACCCGACGAATCCCACACCGTTTTTCATTGGAATCGAGTGTGTTCCTCGCAGCACCGGTGCTAGCCCCTCAATAGTAGTGGAATCAGTCCGGGTGTAGCGTCAGGTTTTCTGCCGTGAAAGTCCACAAATTCTGCATTGCCGTCAACACTAGTCTCTGAAACGGAGAATCCCACCCCTGGTTTTTATCTCACCTATCTGGCCTCCTGCTCTAAAACGTTTGGATATCTCCATCCGGGACTGGATAGTAGACACTTTAGGCATGGGAAAGAAAAAAGAAAACTTTGTAAATACTGGAACACAAGAGCATAAAAAAGGCCCAATTTTAACCTCCTCACCTCTTGCTCAGGAGAAACTGCACTGGTGGGAGTGGTGAAGTCACACTCCCAATAAGTTCAGGTCCCTCGGGCGCAATTCTCCGCTCCCGCGCGGCACCGGCAAGGCTGTCGTGAACTCGTCCGAGTTTCACGACGGCGTCAGAGGCCGCTCCTCGCATTCTATTCACCCCCCCCCTCCCCCAGCCCCCCCGGGGCCTAGGAGCGGCGTTGTGAGAAACTCGGCCGCCGGGCCTTGACGCTTGCGTCAAAGCGGCACGCCGAGAATGACACGACGGCGGCGCCTACGTGATTCTCCCACATTTTTCACGGCGACCGGTGATTCTCCGGCCCGGATGGGCCGAGCGGTCTGACGTTCCCGACCTGTTCACGCCGGCGGCAACCACACCTGGTCGCTGCCGGCATGAACATCGTGCGAAAGGTAAGTTTGGGGCCTGTGGGGGGCGGAGAGAAGAACGAGCACCACGGGCATGCTCGGGAGGTGACTGGCCCGCGATTGGTGCCCACCGGTCGTCGGGACGGCGTCTCTAAGAGACGCACTCTTTGCCCTCCGCCGTCCTGCAAGATCAAGTCGCCATGTCTTGCGGGGCAGCAGAGGGGAAGACGGCAACCGCACATGCGCGGGTTGGAGCCGGCCAACCTGCGCATACGCGGCTAATGTCACTTAGGCGCCGCCGTCGCGTCATTCTCGGCATGCCGCTTTGGCGCAAGCGTCAAGGCCCGGTGGCCGAGTTTCTCACAGCGCTGCTCCTAGCCCCCTATGGGGGGGGTGAATAGGGTGCGAGGAGCGGCCTCCGACGCCGTCGTGAAACTCGGCCGAGTTCACGACGGCCCTCCTGATGCCGCGCGTGAGCGGAGAATCGCGCCCATATGTTTACTTGCTTAAATTCAGGCATAGGAAGGCTCTCTGGCCCAGATGAGCAGAGGCTTCATTTGAATTGGGATGCTGCATCCCAGTAACATAACTAGGACATGAATGCCAACTTAACCTTGAACAAAAGCTGGTGGCAGCAAGGATCCAGGCCCAGGTTAGTGATCCTAAAAACATTTTCCAAAGGTTCCTTGGTGGTCTGGGAGCAAGGGAAGTATGTATTCTGACTTGAGAAGGAAAACGTGGATTCCCCAGCGCCCCTCCCTACCCACCCGTCCCATCAATTGCGGCTTTGTTGACCACCTGCCAATACAAACTTAACTTCCTGGGAATGTTGCCATGACCCTCTCCAACTATGTCTCCTACCCTTCAGCAATGATGTAATCCCATCAATTTTGGACCAGATTCAAAATTGGAGTGTGTACATGGCACCAGACAGTAAACACCTTCTGGCCCTCGCACGTGGTTGAGTGAGACTTTTCACTACCTGCTGTGACTCTTGCACCCCCAATTTCCTCCTCGAGTTAAAAAAATAGCCCTATTAAATATTAATGAAATCGAAGTGTATAAGTTGTGTGGAGAGAGAGGGAAAAGGGAAATCTTCTCACTCGAGTGAAATGTAAATGGACGGAAAAGATGAACAGTGATCAAATAGTGTAGTGCAATTGCCATTGACTGATCTAGCTCATCTATTGTTCTCCAAAAAGAAATTAGGCAGACTGAAGCTACCTCTTCAGCAATGCTCATTGTGTCTTGAAGAAACAATATCACTGATTGAATTTAATACCCCAGAGAGATGCTCACCTTTGTGGGACAGTAGAAGTAGGTTAGAGCTGAGACCAGCAAATATGATTGGTGAAAATGAAGAGTGCTGCATGTAATAACACTTCTAATCTATTTGGTGATCCTTTGATTTAATGCTTTGAGAAAGTGAATAGGACAATGCTCGGCTATGCTTCAGTATTACTTTGTGGCCATTGAAGGAAATTATGCAACATTGAAGAAATAACACAATATTTGGACCCAGTTCAGAGCCTGGATGGTTCTGTTTACCTGAGATGATGTTTGACTGTCAATCAGATTTTAGTTTGTATGGTAGCAGTGAAGAATGTCTGTTCATTGAATTGTAGAGGATTACAACAGAGAAACGGGTCTTCTGCACGTCAGGTTTACACCAGTGTCTTTCCTCTATACGTGCCTGCATACTCTTCAATATTCCTCTCTTCAAAAGAGCTTTTTAATCCCTTTTAAGGAACCTATTAACTTCAATAACAGTTTTACTTGTTGGCGTGTACTCTGCTCGAAGCCAGGTCCTTGCTTCACCTGAGCCATTTTCTGGGCGGTTTTTATCAGTGGTGGTTTACCACACAGCCTTCCATCCTGAGGGGGCGAAGGTGCCAAGAGGCAAATTCCGAGTCCACCTCTGTCAGAATGGAAATTGAATGTGCACTGTCGACATTTATTCTGAACCACACTCTAGCCATTTGGCCAACTGAGCTAGACGTTACCTGGATCTGCATCTGAAGTGCTGTCACCTGCAAAGCTATGGACCCGCTCCTGGAAAGTGGGATTAAAATGAGCGTCTAGTTTCTTTTTCCCTTTGTTGGTTGGCACAGACACAATGGGCTGAATAGCCTCTTCCTTCACCGTAACTTTTCTATGATTCTAACCCCAGCCTCCTCAGTAATATTTTACAGTAGATAGTATTAAATACCATCCTCTATAATTACGTTACAGACAGGAGAGACAGGCAAACTGCACTGATTTCCTCTCACTCTCTGTGAGCAGAAGGTGTTCTGAATTTTTAAAAAAGTATGCATTGGGATGTTTTTCTAAACCCTTGGTTTGTGTAATCCACATGTGTGCAGGAAGTGTCTCCAGCTGCAGCTCCTGGAAGCCTGGGTTTTGGAGCTGGAGCGGCGGCTGGGGACGCTGTGGAGCATCCATGAGGTGGAGAGTATCATGGATGGCACGTATAGAGAGGTGGTCATACCGCAGGCTAAGACTCCATTGGCAGGAAGGGACTGAGTGACTACCAGGCAGAGCAAGAGAACTAGGCAGGCAGTGTAGGAATCTCCTGTGACCATTCCCCTGCAAAACAGATATACCGCTTTGGATACCGTTGGGGGAATAGCCTCTCAGGGGAAAGCAGCAACCGGTAAATTCATTGCACCAAGGTTGGCACTGCTGCATGGGATTGGAGTAGCAATGTTAGAATGCAACAGTTGTAGGGGATTCACTTGTAGAGGGAATAGATAGGCATTTCTGTGGACACAAACGAGACTCCTGGATGGTAAGTTGCCTTCTGGGGCTCGGGTTAGGGTTCTGAGTCAAGGATGTCTCAGTCTCAGAGCGGCTACAGGACATTCTGGAGGATGGAGGATGAACAGCCAGTGGTCGTGGTATACATTGGTACAAACAATATCTGGATGCCCTGTGTGGATGGACGACCATAAAATGATAGAATTCTTCATCAAGATGGAGAGTGACGTAGTTGATTCTGAATCAACTAGATTAAATTTAGGATCCTAAATCTAAATAAACTAAACTACTTTGGTATGAGGTGCGAGTTAGCTATGAGGGATTGGGGAACATCTTAAAGAGATGACAGTGGATAGGCAATGACAAACATTCAATGAATGAATGGGTGAACTGCAATAATTGTTCATTCCTGTCTGGTGCTAAATTAAATGGGAAAGGTGGCCAAACCATGGCTTTCAAGGGAAATTGGAGACCATATTCGATCCAAGGAAGAGGCATACAAATTGGGCAGAAAAATAACAACAAATCTGAGGATTGGGAGAAGTTTAGAATTCAGCAAAGGAGGAAAAAGGGATTGATTAAGAATGGGAAAATAGAGTGCAAGAGAAAGTTTGTGGGGAACATAAAAACTAACTGTAAAAACCTTTGTAGGTATGTGAAGAGAAAAACATTGGTGAAGATAAATGTAGGTCCTTTACAGTCAGATGCAGGGGAATTTATAACACAAAACAAAAAAATGGCTGACCAACTAAATACATACTTTGGTTTTCGGTCTTCACAAAGGAGGACACAAATAACATACCAGAAATGTTGAGGAACATTTGGTTTAGTGAAAAGGAGGAACTGAAAGAAATCAGTATTAGGAGGGAAATGGTGTTGGGAAATTGACGGGATTGAAGGCTGATAAATCCCCAGGGCTTGATAATCTGTATTTCAGAGTACTTAAGAAAGTGGTCCTAGATATAGTGGATGTATTGGTGGTCATCACCCAATATTCTGTAGACTGTGCAACACTTCATACAAATTGGAGGGTAGCTAATGTAACCCCACTATTTAAAAAAGGGAGGTAGAGAGAAAACAGGGAATTGTGGGCCAGTCAGCCTGACGTTGGTAGTGGGGTTAGAGTGCATCAGAAAATATTTAATAACAGAGCACATGGAAAACAGTGACAGGATCGGACAGAGTCAGCAACGATTTTCAAAAGGGAAATCACGCTTGACAAATCTACTGGAATTCTTTCAGGATGTAACTAGTAGGATTGATGAGGGGGAGGGCAATGGATGTTGTTTATTTGGTCTTTCAGAAAGCTTTCAACAAGGTCTCACTTCAGAGATTAGCATGTAAAATTAAAGGACATGCGATTGGGGGTCGTGTGTTGAGATGGATAGAATACTAGTTGGCAGAGTAGGAATAAATTGATCTTTTTCCAAGTGGTGGGCAGTGACTAGTGGGGTACCACAGGGATCAGTGCTCGGACCCCAGCTGTTCACAATATATACATTAAATGATTTAGATGAAGGAACTAAACGTAATATCTCCAAATTTGCAGATGAAACAAGGCTAGGTGGGAGGGTGGGCTGTGAGGAAGAAGCAGAGATCTTTAGTGCAACTTGGTCAAGTTGAGCAAGGAGGCATCTACAATGGCAGGTGCAGTATAATGTAGATAAAAGTAAAGTTATCCACTTTGGTGGCAAAAACAAGAAGGCAGATCATTATTTCAATAGCTATAGATTGGGAAAGGGGAATTGAAAAAAATTAATTTACTGGATGTAAGCGTGGCTGGTTATTGCCCATCGCTAGTTACACTTCAGAAATTAGTAGTGAGTTGCCTGCTTGAACCGCTGCAGTCCTTGAGATGTAGGTATGCCCACTGTGCTGTTAGGGAGGAAGTTCCAGGATGTTGCCTCAGCGACAGTGAAGGAACGGCGAAATATTTCCAAGTCAGGATGGTGAGTGGTCTGGAGAGGAACCTCCAGGTGCTGAGGTTCCCAAGTATCTGGTGCCCTTGTCTTCTAGATGGTAGTAGTTGTGGGTTTGGAAGGTGCTGTTTAAGGAACCTTGAGAAGTTACAAGACCTGGTTGTCCTTGTACACCATTTGCTGAAAGTAAGCATGCAGTTACAATAGGCTGTGATGAAGGCGAATGGTATGTTGGGCCTTCATAGTGAGAGGATTTGAGTACAGGAGCAGGGATCTCTTGCTGCAGTTATACAGGGCCTTGGTGAGTCCACACCTCAAATATTGTATGCAGTTTTGGCCTCCTTATCTGAGGAAGGATCTTGCTATAGAGGGAGTGCAGCAAAGGTTGACTGGACTGGTTCCTGGGATGGTGCTGCTGACGTTTGAGGAGAGATTGAGTTAGTTAGGATTATATTTGTGGGAGTTTAGAAGAATGACGGTGGATCTCATAGAAAGTTATAAAATTCTAATGGACTAGACCAGGGTAGATGCAGGAAGGGTGTTCTTTATGGCAAGGGAAATCAGAACTGGGTCACAGTCTGAGGAAATGGAGTAAACTATTTAGGGCTGAGATGAGGAGAAAATTCTTCACCCTGAGCGTGATGAGCCTGTGGAATTCACTACCACAGAAAGCAGTTGAGGCCAAAACGTATGCTTTTAAGAAGGAGTTAGATATAGCACTTGGGGCTAAAAGGGGTCAAAAGGCTTGGGGGGAGAGGGGGGTGGGGGGAAGTGGGAACAGGTTACTGAGTTAGATGATCAACCATGAAATTAATAAATGCTGGAACAGGCTCAAGAGGTCCAATGGCCTACTACTACTCATATTTTCTATGTTTCTATTGATGTCTTGGCTTGTGCAGGCTTGAGAGTTGAACAGACACTTCCAACACAGATGAAGGTTCAACTCAATTTTATTAACTACTTCTAACTAATTAACACACGATGACTATGGGTCTAAATAATGCTAACTTAAACTAGAGCCCTAAGCCTTGTCCGAACCAGTTGATTCTCTCAGAACGTGTTGTGAGTCCGTGCTGGGCTGAATAGGTTCCTGTTACACTCAGAGGCAGCACCCAGAATGAGCGGGAACCGTGGTGCCCTCTGCCTTTATAGTGTGTGTATTCTAACTGGTGATTGGCTGCGGTGTTTGTACATGTTGATTGGTCCCTGTGTGTGTCCATCAGTGTGTGTCTGCACCATGATATACTGGTATATATTATGACACGCAAACCCCATTTAGGAAATCTCATGAGATTTAGCGGCCATTACGGGATTTGCATCCACGGCTAGTGCAGCCTCTAGGTTGCTGCCATAGATTTGCTGTCTCTGAGGTCAAAACTTAATGACAGCTGTAGAGAAACCAATGAAATCATAAGTAGGTGTGTATGGTCACCATCCATTCTCCATTAGATAGCAATGACTTCGAATTTTGGGTGGACAATAGAAGTATTGATCATGTGGTCACCAGACTGGATTGTCTTCAAATAACAAAATGTATTGCCCCAAGAATCAGGCCGAAACCAGATGGTCTACAAAACATAGCAAGAAACAGCAGCAGCGGTAAAGGCCTCAACATCTATGTCTTGAGACCGGAGGCTGCAATATCGTAAGGTCTCAAAGCATATTTATTTTCAAGTCCACCAGTACAGAAAACCAACCACTTCGTAAGAAGACCATTAGTACCTAACTTTGTGACCTGCTGAAAATTCATACCTTCGAGGGAATTCTGCGATTATCCTGATAAATCACTTCAACTATTGAATTTGCCTAGAATACCCATCAGGAGTGAAAAGGCCTTCTTCACAATGACCTCCAATGCGTTTTGCCAAGTCGATCCTAACAAGTGAATAACAAACTATTCTTTTGTTTATGACTTCTAAAAGCTCACTATTCTCTTGAACTGTATTTTTCTTGAATCTGCGTGTGATTGCCATGTGAGTACGGTAGTGTTAGATTTTCAGGGTGAGTGCATGAATAAGTAATTGCCTGTATTTAAATATACAAAAGCTTGCTGCTGGTTATTCAAATTGGCCACACCCTCAGGGATTAAGAAACACACACATTTGCCATTCTAAAAGCATACTGATTGTGGACACTAAAGGACACTGTCCTCAAATGGTGATGTCTAGCACAAGAGGACATAGCTTTAAATTGAGGGGAGATAGATATAGGACAGATGTCAGAGGTAAGTTCTTTACTCAGAGAGTAGTAAGAGCGTGGAATTCCCTGCCTGCAACAGTAGTGGACTTGCCAACACTAAGGGCATTCAAATGGTCATTGGATAGACATATGGACGATAAGGGAATAGTGTAGATGGGCTTCAGAGGGGTTTAACAGGTTGGCGCAACATCGAGGGCTGAAGGGTCTGTACTGTGCTGTAATGTTCTATGTTCTATTTTCTATGAAGGGAATTTAGGTTTCAGTTCTCTCTCATCCTTGTCTGTTACAGAATTGGGATCTGCATCTGGGATCTGAAAAAATTGGAGTAAATGGGCTGAATCTGACATTGATTAAATAAACTGGAAGCAAGAAGGGAAAAGTTCAATAGCTGAAATTGTTTCTTTAAGAGGACTACAGCAGTAGGCTTCATGTATATTAAGATGAAAAAGTAGAATGGCTGACTAATGTGAAATCTTTCATGGAACAGAATGATTTAACTTGGCATAAGTTAGGAACCTTAGCCATTGAACAGCTCAAAGCAATAGTTGATCAGTTGAAACTTAATGTGAGGAAAGGAGCAAAACGAGTTGCATGCCAGTGTCACATTGCCGTGAATCCGCATTAGTAAAGACATTTGCATTCTTGTTGATAAAGGCTATTTAATATTTGAAAGTTCAACATTGCATGAACTGATTTTTTTTTTTGTATCTTTCAGATCTCATTCAAAGGTAGCACCTTTAGCCCTAAAGTTAGGAAGAAATGTACAGGCACCAGACCTGGGAACATGAAGCGGAAAATTAGTATGTATATGTTGCTTAACGTTCTTAGCATCAATCATATTGAGGCAGAGTTTTTTTATCATGGACTGGACAGAATCAATTACTGATCACTTTTTCTGTGCGATTTGTTACCTACATTAAGGTTTTTAAAAAAAAAATTATAAATAAATTTAGAGTACACAATTTTTTTTTTCCAATTAAGGGGCAATTTAGCAGGCCAATCAGCCTACCTTGCCCATCCTTTTGGGCTGTGGGGGTGAGTCCAGAGAGTTAGGTACTAATGGTCTTCTTATGAGGAGGTTGGTTAATAAAGCAGACACGGGGAAAATGTGCAAACTCCACACGGACAGTGACCCGGGGCTGGGATCGAACCCGGGTCCTCGGCGCTGTGAGGCTGCAGTACTAACCACTGAGCCACCGTACCGCCCTACCTACATTAAGGTACGACTTTGTTTATAGTTAATCTGTAAATTCAGTGTAACCAGCCACCATTAGATAGCCAACAGCAGAGATGCTCAAAACAATATTATATTACTCATTTAATTCTAACTTTAGGTCTGGATTAGTCAAAGAAGCAAAAGTCAGATCTAACATAGACTCAGCGGCAACGTAGCACAGTGGTTAGCACTGTTGCTTCACAGTGCCAGGGACCCGGGTTCAATTCCCGGCTTGGGTCACTGTCTGTGCCGAGACTGCACATTCTCCTTGTGTCTGCGTGGGTTTCCTCCGGGTGCTCCGGTTTCCTCCCACAGTCCAAAGATGTGCAGGTTAGGTGGATTGGTCATGCTAAATTGCCCTGTAGTGTCCAACGGTTAGGTGCGGTTTCTGGGTTACAGGAATAGGATGGAGGTGTGGGCTAAGATAGGGTGCTCTTTCAGGGGCCGGTGTAGACCTGATGGGCCGAATGGCCTCCTTCTGCATTGCAAATTCTATGACCTCCAGCCAATAACAGTGTGTCCAGGATTTATTTAGGGGCCAAATCATTCAGGGCGATGACAACATTCTGTATTGCAGCTACTGGTAGAAAAACTGCAAGTATGTACTATTTGAGGTACTGCAAGCGAATAGTTTAAGCAGATCTGCTGGGAATGACAAACTCACATGATATATGTTTTGCAGCTGATTACGAGCTGGCTCAGCTTCAAGAAAAACTGAAGGAGACTGAAGTTGCCATGGAGAAATTGGTATTGAAAATGGGAAGTGAATCAGACAAGTAAGAAATAATAATTTAACATGCTTAAAGTGGTCTTTTAGTAACAAGTCAAGCATTGCTTGTAATTTTAAAGTACTGAAGGTGTATTTGCTTAAATACAGTGGTTGCTAACAAGATTTTCAAATACATTTTGAAGTACTAGGCTTCTAATCCTTAATCAAGGAGTGTCTGATATACAGCTCAATTGCCTTGGAAATCTAGTTAATAAAGCCCATGCAATACAATTATTTTATGCTCTTATTCCCACTTGTTAATGTGATTGATTTACTGTAGTCCAAAAGTCTATGGGTGGAACCGTACCACTTTAGTCTCTGAAGCAACAATGGAACCATTGCCGGGTTGTGAACCCAGCCTTCAGATTACTAGGCCTTTTGGTTCCTCATTGCCGGAGCAAAAGGATGAAGAGGCTCCTCAGTAAATCAGAGAAGGGCAGGCTATTGTATCAGAGGAAAGATTTCTGTTTAAAGGGACCGGGGCATATTTTGGAAAAGCTCTGCATTTTCCAGGCTGCAGTACCCACAAGTGGCATCTCCTTGCTCTGACCAAGGGGTTCAGTTAAGGGATGTGAGGGGCTGCAGTGAGCTGAGCTCACCTTAGGACAGGATGCAAAAGGGCAATCTCGCCAACCGAGCAGGAATGGATAAAAGAGGCCGAGGAGGGCAACAGCACAAGTGTGGTCCCTCCTGTCTGCAGACAATGCTATAGGAGGACCCAGCATCGCAGGGAGGTGGGAAAGGTGAGTGGCACTTTCAGATCCACACTCTGATTTTCTCAGCTTTCTCCTGCTCTGCACGCATCAGGTCAACACAAGTTTCAGTGCCACCCGTTTCCCTCTATCCAAACACCTCACATCCCCATCTCACCAGTTAATATTTATAATTATCCTGGGTCTATAGCCCTTTACAAATGGTGCCGATCGCCATCTGCACACAAGCCTTTACCAGCGCTCAGTTACCTGATTTCTCTCCATAAAGGAGAAAGGAGCACATAATTTGGTGAGAGGCAAAGACACAGTGGGTCTCTAGTAACAGGCACCTTGTCAGCTACTGCTAATGTGTGCCCACCTGGTCTTGTTGCTCGAAGCTGCCGGTGTCAGCAGTGACTGCCATGAGGAACTGAGGCCTCTCGGGACATGTGGAGAGAGCTGATCCTGTGCCGGTAGACTCTGTGTAGGGGGTTCCACCTCCTAACTAGATCTCAGTGGCCATCCATTCTACTCTGTGGAGAGCCATGTCGCTGCTGTGGAGGAGGCTGCTGCAGCTGGTGTTACTCTTACTGCTGGTGGAGCAGTTAGCAGTGGAGAGCCCTTTGCCTTAAGCAGAGGTGGACAGCTGCATGAGCTCTTCCTGTGCCACTCTGAAAGCTGACAGAAGGGAAGGACAGCTGGAGGTAGGTGCCTTCCCAATAGTTGGCAATCACCTGTCAAGCAGTGATAGCACCCTCTCTGACAGTAGGAGTGCGTTGGACAATAACACCTCACCTGGTCATGGCTGGAACTCTGGTGTGGCTGAAGCTCTTTAGCTATACACTCGCCTTCTCCAACCTGACAGGCTGCAGACACAGCATGGAGATCCTGCACTGTTGAGAAAGAGGATTGATTTTGTACTTAGCTTCCCCAATTGCCTCTTAACTGCTTCAATTGACTTCCTGCCTTGGCCGCAGGCTTTCCCAATGAACCCCTGGGGAAAGCTGAATGGTGTGAATCACATCAAGATCCCAACCCATTGCCATTATTTACAGTTTTGCTGCCCCATCCACTCCAAAACCCACCTTTTATCTGCATGGGAAAATTCCATCCTACCTGCCCTTAAACTCTGTTGATGTGAAGTGATTGCTTCATGTTGGAAGAAATCTCCCAGTTGCATGTGTCCCCATTCTAACTGGTTCCATGCAGGGTGACGAAGATAGGCATCACTGCCTGTCATTCAAAGTGTTACTTCAAAGGCATTAGTCCTTTGAGATATATTTTGATTGAAATTGTCCTGGAAATAACCAATTGAAGAAAATGAGCTTGCAGATCTTATCAGGGCAGAATTCAGATAAACTTTGTTCAATTATAGAATAGATCTTTTGACCTCCTTTATTCCAGTTTTAAACTTCAAAAGAATTATGTTCCCAGTTCTTCCCTATTCATTGAGATAGAGGCAAAAACATTCATAGGAGTTATATGGAACAGCTCATACAATTTTATTGTTACAGATACTTGTCCATGTTTAATATTACTAACCGAGTTAATGAAGTGTGACTTTAATTATATTTTATATCTAAGGAAATGCGGTTACAAGTTCTTTAGTTAAGAGAGATCCACTGTATTTATTTTCCATCAATGCCTCCTTTTTATTTTTAATACTCCTGGGGCTGGCTTCTCCAAAAATGGGGCTATGTCCCCACGCCAGCGTAAAAACTCTAGCGTTTCACTCTTGCATTTCCTTGAAAAAGCCAAGAGCGATTCACCTACCTGCAGGGGGCTAGCAGGGCCCCGGGGTGCTGCCCACAGACCTGGCTGAGGAAACGGCCTCCACACGTCCGGGTCGGGAGTCCGCGCATGCGCCGGTGGCGGCCTGAGTGCGCCATGGCAGACTCGGACCGCGGACCGTCATTGAAAATGTAGGCCCCCCCCAAGATGGCGTGCGATCGTTTCCCCGGCCGCCCATGAGGCCCCCCCCCCCCTCGCCCCTCACCAGAGTGGCCGCGGACTGGGTCCGCAGCCGCCATCCGATGTTCCCGACTGGTGATACGTGGTTAGAACCAAGCCGTCGGGAACTCAACCAGTTTTGCCCGGAGAATCGCTGGGGGAGCCTCTCTCAATGGACTCCCAGCCGCGCCGCATCATCCGCGCGCGAGCGATTCTCCGGGGACCAGAGAATCGCAGGAGCGGCGGCAGGCACGATTATGGCGCAAACATTGATGAGAGAAGTTCAAGGTGGTAGTCGGGAGCAGAATATAGAATGTAGGGGGTTACCTTTACCATGCAAAATCGTCCTAGATGTTTGGGCAGCTTTGGTAGAGGATATCAAGGAGACCACCATTGGATCAAACCAAATCCTGTGGCCAAAATCAGTTGTGCACCAGGTTTAATTTGAACAGCTTTGCAAACTTTGGAATTCAGTAAGCTAATTACAATAGCAAAAAGTCCATTTAACCACTGGATGTCACCACATTTCAATTGCAAGATGCGTCCATCGTAAAGTGAATTTCCATAATCTTTTACATTGTGCTATTTGTAGAAAATCACACCGCCTTACAGCCCCACACATTAAACTGGCCATGTCCATAGATCAAGTTAATCACTCTGGTGAGTGTTCACAAATTGTGCCCTTTGCAGATCTGCATGGAGGATCTTAAAATTCTGCCTTTTATTGATGCTGGGGCCACTAATTGGCACCTTTTAAAACCTTTAACTATTAAAAATATTTTAATTTACTAAGAAACTGCTGACTGTAGATCAGTTGAAGTAAACGGTCCTGTTTAGATTTTAACCTTATTTTCAGTAATTTATTATCAAGTTATTCATGCCCAGAAACATAGAAAATAAGAGCAGGAGTAGACCATTTGGCCCTTTGAGCCTGCTCCGCTGTTCAAAACGACCATGGCTCATCCTTAATGACAAACTCCATGCCCATACCCCTTGATGCGTTTTGAGTCTAGAAATCGATCTAGTTCTTTGTGACTTGGCCTCCATAGTCTTCTATGGTAAATCCCGAAAGACGTGCTTGTTAGGTGAATTGGACATTCTGAATTCTCCCTATACCCGAACAGGCACTGGAGTGTGGCGTCTAGGGGCTTTTCACAGTAACTTCATTGCAGTGTTAATGTAAACCTACTTGTGACACTAATAAGGATTATTATTATTAGAGGGTTCCCCTGGTTCATCACCCTCTGAGTGAAGAGATTTCTCCTCATCTCCTAAGTGGACTACCCTGTATTCGAGACTGCGACTCCTTGTTCCACCTCTGCCCCCCCCCCCCCCCTCCCCTCCCCCCAACCAGAAGAAACAACATTCCTGCATCCAGTCTGACTTCCCCGTCAGATTTTATGCAGAATCCGTCAGAATCCTTTGCTGCACTCCCTCTATGGTATGTATAACCTTATATCCTTTCTTGGATAAGGAGACTGTGATATTCTCAATGTGCCACAAATAGAAATGGTATGGAGTTGCCACACACTTGGGTTTCTTCCAAACATGATGCAAGGTTTATTCAGATGTTGCTCATACAATACTAAGATGGAGAACTAAAGCCCGCTCAAAACACTCTGATGATGTCATTACAGATCACATGATGTGCTACCAGCAGGGAGTGCATTACTTAAATACATAACAGAGAGCAAAACTGCCCAAAGTACTCCAGCCGTTGTCACCAAGGCCTTGTATAACTGCAGTAAAATATCCTTGTCCTGTACTCAAGTCCTCTTGTAATGAAGGTCAACATACCATTTGCCTTTCTAACTGTTTACTGTACCTGCATGTTTGGTTTCAGTGACTGGTGTACAAGGACACCTAGGTCCCTTAGTTAGTCAACATTTACCAATCTATCACCATTTAAAAATACTTCTGCCATTCTGTTTCTCTATCTGAAGTGGATAACTTCAGATTTATCCATGTTGCACTGCATCTGCCACGTATTTGCCCCACCCACTCAATTTGTCTAAATCACCTTGAAGTTTCTTGACATCCTCCTCACCACTCCCTTTCCCACCAAGTTTTGTGTCATCAACAAACTTTGAAATATTACATTTGTTCCCTCATCCGAATGATTGATGTATATTGCGATTAGCTGGGATCCTAGACGTATCCCTGCCGGACCTCGCCACTTTGAAAAAAAATATTCCTGCTCTGTTTCCTGTCTGCTAACCAATTCTCAATCCATGCCTATATATTACATCCAATCCCATGGACCTTAATTTTGCACACTAACTACTTATGTGGAACTCTCTCAAAAACATTCCGAAAATCCAAATACACAAGTTCACCCTTATTTATCCTACTAGTTACATCTTCAAAAAACTCCAGTCGGTTTGTCAAACATGATTTCCGTTTCATAAATTCATGTTGACTTTGTCTAATGCTGTTGATATTTTCCAAGTGTTCTGCTATCACATCCTTTATAATAGACTCGAGCATTTTCCCTACTCCTAATGTTCGGCTATCTAGTCTGTCATTCCTTGTTTTCACCATCCCTCCTTTTTTAAATAGCAGGATCGCATTTGCCATCCACCAGTTCAGAATCTACAGAATTTTGGAAGATGACAACCAATGCGGTGGACTGGACACTCATTAAAAATTGTTGTGAAAAGACCATTTTCAGTTGTAATAATAAATCTACACCAAGTTAGGACTATAAATGTATCAAGGAATATACCTTAATGCTGATACTGTAGTAACAAGCGACATTCTAAAATGCTGCCCAATTTCACTGGTTCATGTAAGATTTTACATGTGTGATGACGCAACTATGTCTGAGGGGAAACTTGAACCACAAAATAAATTTCGGAAACTAATGCAGTGTTGAGCACAATTAGTGCCCGGATTGCAAATTGCACCCAAATTGGAAAGCCTACCAACATTTAATTTGCACCAGGGTCAGATCTTGCCCCTTTTCAACATTTATCTTCAGCACTTTTGTAGCAAGAATGCTGGCTGCCTATTCAACCAGAACAATGCCGAAGCCAATTTTACCTGCTATTGCTTGGCTACAGTCAGCTGGCCTAGTAAAGACTATGCCAGGATTTTCTGTTCCTTCGCAATGGGATCTTGTGGTCCCACTGAAGACGACCCCACACGGCAGGTTCCCTGATGGCGTGGCTGGTGAGCAACGCAAATGGCCATTGACTTCGGCAAGACCGGAAAATCCCGCCAGCAGCCAATGGCGAGCAGCCTCTGCTGCCCGAAAACCCACCACGAGGGTTGGGAGGGGGAGGAGTTTGTTGCAACCAGGTAGGTCCCAATGAGGGGGTCACTTCGGAGGGCATTGGGACCACGGTGGCAATTTTCCTGGCCAACAGCCAATTGAGAAGCTACTTCCAGAACTGGATGGTGGATTGTCTCTCTGGGTTTCCAGGCCAAACAGAAGGCCATCAGCTCTGCAGCATGTGGAGCAACACCGATAGAGGTGACTGCTGCTACTGAGGCTGCACAAAGAGGCAGAATGTGTTTCCTGTCAAACCCACCAATCAAGACAGCAGTTGGAAAGAAAACTCATTCATTCAAATATCGGAAACTGAAAAGCAAGCAATTAGCGCTATAAAATTCAGAACAACAACTTCTTTAACATTGTAAAAGTCTCAGGATGCTTCACAGGAACGTTATCAAACATAATTTGACAGATCAATTTATTTATTTATTATTTTTTGAAAATCTTTTTATTGGCTTTTCTCATATTTATAAACAGTTGTTACTTATATACATTACATTTTTCCTGCCCGTGCTAATTTGCTTTATTTTACAGAGAGGTTTGTTTTGTCCTTCATTTAACTAACTGTACGTACATTTTGCTGCCCTCTGGATTAGTCTATGATATCCCCCCTTCCTCCTCTCCCCCCCCCCCCCCCCCCCCCCCATTGGTTTCAGCACCCTTCCTCTTCTCTTGTGGTTTCCCATTTCTCTCCCCCACCCCTTCCCGGGTTGCGCAGTGCTTTGGTTCTTTGGTTCTCCTGTCTCTTTGCGGAGGAAGTGCTTTATTTGGAGGTGTCTCAATTCCTGTCCTCTTGGAGGAAGTTTCCACTTCCTCGTCAGTTCATCCAGTGTCGCCAGTCTGCGCCATACGTAGAAGTCCCCGACCGTCAGTGTGCCCCCGTTCCGCCTCCACCTTTTGAAGGTGGTATCTAGCATGGCTGGGTGGGAAAATCGGTGATTGCCGCAGATGGGGGCCAGAAGAGACATTTTGGTTATTCCAAAGTGTTGTCTCAACTGGGTCCACGTTCTCAGTGTGGCCGCTACCACTGAGCTCGTTGTGTACCTTGTTGAGGAGGATGGGAGTGCTGCTGTGGCCAGGGCCCAGAGGGTTGATCCTTTACAGGATGCCTCCTCCGTTTGTACCCAATCTGTGTCGGGTTCTTGTACCCATCCCCTCACTCTTTCTGCCTTTGCTGCCCAGTGGTAATATTGTAGGTTCGGTAGAGCCAGGCCCCCTCTGACTTTCCCTCTTTGCGGTGTCGGCTTGGGAATTCTCAGGTTCTTCCCCCCCCCCCCACACACACACACACACACACACACACACACAAACGCCATGATTATCCTGTCTATGTTTTGGAAAAAGGCCTTGGGGATGAAGATCGGGATGGATCTAAACAGGGAGAGGAACCTTGGCAGTACGTTCATCTTGATCGTCTGCACTCTTCCCGCCAGGGAGAGTGGGAGTGAGCCCCACCTTTGAAGGTCTCTTCTTACTTCCTCCACCAGGCTGGTCAGGTTCCACTTGTGGATCTGTGTCCAGTCTCTGGCTGTCTGGATCCCCAGGTAACGGAATCTGTTCTGGGCTGTTTTGAACGGGAGCACCTTCAGCTCTGTCACTCCCCATTTAGGTTCACTGGGAATGCCTCGCTTTTGCCCAGATTAAGTTTGTAGCCCGAGAAGGTTCCAAACTCTTTCAGTATTTGCAGTATTGCCTTCAGTCCCTCCTGTGGCTTCGAGACATAGAGGAGCAGGTCATCTGCATAGAGTGAGACTCTGCTCTCTGTCTCCTCTCCGGATAGATCAATTTATTTTAATGAAATAGCACTGGAAGATCCATAAAATGAAACTAATAAATAAGAGTTCTATTTCGAGTGCCCTCTACTGATCTATTCGTGCAGTTTGCAGAATATTTGCATTATGGATATAATGTCCTCTAGTGGTGAGCGACGGTGATACACTCCCAGTTGATACTCCTGGACAAGTTGATCCCAGAGTGAAGCCTGGTCTTTTTTTTCCAGTAAACATGAAGGTAAGTTACTGAATCAATTTACAGGAGTCTGCTGATTAACTTTTAACACAAAGAATTAAACATTTATAAAACAAGGAAAATGTAACTATATTACACGAGGGAAAAATGTTGGAAAGATCTCAATACAAACGCAAGAAAATTATTCAAATCCTCCAACCCAGCTATTTCTTTACAGGCACATATAAATTTGGAAAGATAAAACAATTTACCTTATCCAACTTGTACTCTAATATTCAGGGTAAATATTAATTACATGTGAAGGGGTGGCAGGGGGCAGAGTGATTAGAACAGCTGCCACACAGCACCAGCGACCCTGGTTCAGTTCCCGCCTCGGATAACTGTCTGTGTGGAGCTTGCACTTTCTTCCCGTGTCTGTGGGAGATTCCTCCGGGTGCTCCGGTTTCCTCCCATAGTCCAAGGATGTGCACGATAGGTGGATTGTCTGTGCTAAATTGCCCCATTGGGGTTATGGGATAGGGCGGGGAATTGTGAGTAGGTAGGTTGCTCTTTCAGAGGGCCGGTCCAGACACGATGGGCCAAATGGCCTCCTTTTGCACTGTGGGGATTCTATGAACCAATTGCCGAACTGTGGTCAGATACTTCACACTCCAAAGTGCTTGAAAGATGGGACCAAAGGGATTCCATGAATTTCTCAACAACCCACCGGGGGGGCACTTGTCACACTGTGAACCAATTGGCCTCACTGAAACTCTGTCTTTCGCAGAAGGGTTTCCAATTTAGAACATTTGAAGAACTCCTCTTGGGAATTTTCCCTCAAAGTCACTCCCACTTTGATAGCTACAACAAGAATCCACCTCTAGGATTTCAATTCCGCCTTCTAACATACTTTTCACTTGGATCTCCAAGTGCACCCGGGCTTCACCTTCCAAGCACACTTTTAGATCTTCAGTTGTGCCAAGAGCACCACTGCTCCAAAAGGGTACCTTTGCGCTTCCAGCTTCCAGCACAGAATCACCAACCTTCAGCTGCCTGTCTGCATCTTCAAGGCTTCTTCCGAGCCCTCTTCACTTCCAGTCTTTTCCCCACAGCTCCTTCTTTAACTTAGAGCCTTTTTCTCTCTGCTCCTGTCATTTATCTTGACTCAGTTGGGTCTGTCTATGATTCTTATCATTGCCCGTGTCCAGGATATTCTTCGGGGACTCCTTTTTGTCCCACTCCCTGGTTTGGGACCAACTTGATTTGGGACCTTGTTTCTGTCCCCCCCCCTCCTGGGTCCTGCTCCCTTGGACATCTTCTCTGGAATAGTACTCTGGTACAGGACACCTAACCTGCAGTTTCACGTCACTTCACTTTTCTTTTATTCCTTCCGCACATGGTTTAGCTCACTGGGCTAAATCGCTGGCTTTTAAAGCAGACCAAGCAGGCCAGAACACGGTTCGATTCCCATACTAGCCTCCCCGGACAGGCGCCGGAATGTGGCGACTAGGGGCTTTTCACAGTAACTGCATTGAAGCCTACTCGTGACAATAAGCGATTTTTATTTTTTTTCATTCATTTCATTTTTTCATGTGCGCAGGGCAGGTTCCAGCCCAAACGTGGTGGAATCAGTGAAGTTGCACACGTGCAGCCATTCTCCAGCCGGCATATACGCAGACGACCCAAGGCCTGTCAGGAGCTGTAGCTCCCGATTTCCCAATGCCGGTTGTGGGGGGGAGTATTTTGGGGTTTCTTTTTATTAAGTCAAATATATTTATTGAGATTTTACATTTCTGAGAATAATGCAGCAAAGTTACAGAATAATGCATCGCCCTAAGCAAAGAGAGACAAAAACGGTTTGTCCTGCATGACAACTGGCTCAATACATTCATTCAACAGAACTAGATACTCATATCGCCTCACTAGAGACCGAGGGAGAAAAAGGATAGGATCATGAAAACATGACAAAACGGTGCACACCCTCCCACGCTACACAAACCCGCAACCATCACCAGAAATCAGGGTAAACGTCCCGCCTCATGATCGGGCACGCACCAATATAAATCCCCCTCAACTCAATTGTAATTTTCATGGATAATAAGAACTTGGCGACCCTTTACCTGGAAGCAGTACCAACAGGAGGGAAGTTCAGAAAGAGACCATTGTGGCTGGAGGACACAATGGAAAACTACAGACACAAAGGAGAGCTCAAGCAGAAAAGGTGATCAGTGCACAGATGCAGATACCAAGAGAAAATAGACAGAGATAGAAAGAGGAAAACAGAGGTTTCCTGTGAGGAAAAGGAGCAAATCACTCTCAGGAAGAGATCTTGCTTGACAGGAAAAGAGATTGAGCTCTTGGAGGCACTGTGCAAGCTGGTTAAAAAAGGTCTAAAACCTGGAAAGCTGCGTGAATAGTTTGGTAATCCAAAAGAGCTGGGCGTTTTCCCAGAAGTGGCCAAACCATGAACCGGGGTGTTATTGGTTGGGTTTGTTGAAGAGGAATTAATGGAAAGCTACACATCAGGATTGCTGTGACCAGCGGGAGAGCAAATTCATTAGACATGTGCCTTATTGATAATAATTGTACCAATTAATCAAAAATGAATAGGACTCCAGACCTACCCTGTGTCAATAAAGAACAGCATACTGTGGAACTGTCTAGCTACCTAGTGCCACATTTGTGTGAGGACTGATGTAAATGCTTGTGGTTATGTAAGACACATTCATGTTGTATTGAAGGTTTCAAGTGAAATTGATCATTTTATTTGAGGTATCTGTAAATTCATGTTTAATTTGCTTTGGTTCTGATTAATGCTAAAGTAGAAGCTGCAAAATGTGGAATCTTGTTGGTAATTTCTTCGTTTGGGGGCTCGGTCAGTAACTTTGATTATTTTGGTTTTTGGTATCCACATGGGGATTGTGTCATCATGGCAACATGGTCCATTTATGCTTTTTAATCACTTACTATAAACACTGATCAGAGCTGCATCCTCAGAACCTCAAGACATTGGTAAATTACCTTCCCAGATTGCTTCATTCCTTATCTTTACATTGAGCCTATTTCACAAAGCATCAAAATACAACATAGCTGAGAATTGTTTTAAAACTTTGGCTGCTGATCCCACCAAATGCTGTTTAGCACAGGGCTAATTCGCTGGCTTTGAAAGCAGACCAAAGCAGGCCAGCAGCATGGTTCAATTCCCGTAACAGCCTCCCCGAACAGGCGCCGGAATGTGGCGACTAGGGGCTTTTCGCAGTAACTTCACAGTAAGCTTACTTGTGACAATAAGCGATTTTCATTTCATATAAGACCATAAGACATAGGAGCAAAGTAGGCTATTCGGCCCATTGAGTCTGCTCTGCTATTCAATGAGATCATGACTGATGTGATAGGATAATCCTCAACCTCACTTTCCCACCTTACCCCCATAGTTCTTGATTCCCTTACTGATTAAAAATCTGTCTATTTCATCCTTGCACATACTGACTGACCCAGCGTCTAAAGCCCTCTGTGATAAACAATTCCACAGATTCACTCTCCTAACCTCTCCTGATAAAAGTCAGGCATGGGTTAGTTACTTGGGAAAACTTTTCTGTAAATACATCTCTGATCAGATTCAGGGCGATTCCTCATGGGAGGATCCAAAAATGTTGGTGGTGCAATCACCTTTGAGCGTTTGCACCTTTTGTTGTGCAAAATGGTGTCCCTTATGGGCATTGTACATTTTGTGGGAGGCACCTTCTCCAGTGAAAAGGAGAGGAGGAGGAGATGGGCACGGAGGAGGCCAAGGATGGAATCAACATGAGTTGCAGGAAGGTGGGCAAGGTGCAGAGGAGCAAGGGGCTGCACTGAGGAAGAAGGAGAAGACATGCGGGGGTAGACAAAGGCTGTAGCCTGACAACCAAATTTATAGTGTCCAAATATTCTACCTGCAGATGAAGTAGTGACAGTATCTTTGGTGACTTTGCCTTTCATGCATTCAAATGGTCATTGGATAGGCATATGGACGATAAGGGAATAGTGTAGATGGGCTTTAGAGGGGTCACAGGTCGGGCAACATCGAGGGCCGAAGGGCCTATTCTACGCTGTAATGTTCTATGTTCTGAGAGAGGAAATTCCTCCTCATCTCTGTTTTAAATGGGAAATCTCTTACTCTGAGATTATGCCCTAGCCTCTTCCACAAGGGGAAACTATCTTTCTTCATCTACTCTGTCAAGCCCCCTGAGAATCTATACGTTTCAGTAAGGTTGCCCTCATTCTTCTAAACTCCAATGAGTACAGACTCAACTTCCCTCCTCATAAGAAAATCCCTCCATACCCAGGATCAACCTAGTAAGAAGTCTTACAACACCAGGTTAAAGTCCAACAGGTTTGTTTCAAACACGAGCTTTCGGAGCACGGCTCCTTCTTCAGGTGAATGGAAAGGCTTGTTCCAGAAATGTTTATATAGACACAGTCAGAGATGCCCCGGAATGCGAGCACCTGCAGGCAATCAAATCATCAAAGATGCAGAGAGAGAGGTAACTCCAGGTTAAAGAGGTGTGAATTGTCCCAAGCCAGTTCAGTCGGTAGGCCTCTGCAAGTCCAGGCTTGTTGGTGGGGGCCGAATGTAATGCGACATGAATCCCAGATCCCGGTTGAGTCCGCATTCATGCGTGCGGAACTTAGCTATAAGCTTTTGCTCAGCAATTTTGCGTTGTCGCGTCTCCTGAAGGCCTCCTTGTAGAATGCTGACCCGGAGATCAGAGGCTGAATGTCCTTGACTGCTGAAGTGTTCCCCAACTGGAAGGGAACAGTCCTGCCTGTTGATAGTCGTGCGACTTGGACTTGGACTTTAACCTGGTGTTGTAAGACTTCTTACTGTGCTCACCCCAGTCCAACGCCGGCATCTCCACATCAGGATCAACCTGGCAATCCTTTTCTGGACTGCCTCCAATGCCAGTATATCTTTGCTTCGTTAAACTGTCCACAGTATTCCAGGAGTGGTCTAACTAGTGCATTGTATCGTTTTAGCAGGGCTTCCCTATTTTTGTAACCCATTCCATTTGAAATAAAGGACAACACTCCATTTGCCTTCCCTACTACCTGCTGAAGTTGCATCCAATTTTTTGTGATTTAAGGACGGGGACCCCCAAATCCCTCCATGCGGCAGCTTTCTGCAGCCTTTCTCCATTTAAATAATATTCAGCTCCCTTATTCTTCCTACCAAAGTGCATAACTTCACATTTTTCTGTGTTATATTATATGACCTGAGTGGCATGTCCCAAGCTGCAGCCCACAAGTATATCCATGAGGCGCCGGATGTGCTGTCTGCCCGGGCAACAGACTTTATCAACTTTGAGCTGGACCAGGCCCACCAACATGGCCGAGCTGCAGGATTCGCCACCATTGCTGGGATGCCCAGGTCCAGGGGCAATAAAGTTGCCTTGCTCGCACTGGTGCACTGGGGAGTGCCCTTCATTAACAGGAAGGGGTTCCACTCCCTGAATATTCAACTTGTGTGTGACCACCACCTCATGCACGTGTGTGCCCACTATCTGGAGAGCAAGCATGACAACTACATCCTGTACAGTCGGAGATCCCCGGCGTCTTTGTGGACCACCCCAGGATGACGGGCTGGCTCGTGGGGGGGGGGGGGGGGGGGGGGGGGTTAAGGCGTACCCACTGAGGTACTGACTGATGATGCCAATGCGGAGGCCAGAGACCAAGGCGGAGACCCGATATAATGAGGCCCATGCTGTCAACTGTGCTATCCTGGAGTGGTGCATCAGACTGCTCAAAACGCGGTTCCGATCTGGTGGTGCACTACAGTACACCCCCCAGACGATCTCCAGGTTTGTGGTGGCCTGCTGTATCCTCCACAACCTGGCACAGCAGCAGGGCGACACGCTGAAGAGGGTTGGGAGGGACATGCGGCCTGGTCTGAGGAGGAGCAGTAGGAGGCGGACCAGGAGAGAATGGCGGACAAACCCAGGGAGGACCTGCACGAAGAGCCGGAAGATGGAGTACAGGTGGTGGCTGGCAAGGGTCCGGCATGCCCGGAGGACCAGGCAGGCCTTCAACCTGACTCAATTCTCTTAGGATGAGGTTTTGTCGTCCCCCCCACCCACCAACCCCCATTCCCCTCCTCCCTGCATTCCCCTACTCCCTCCTGCATTCCCCTACTCCCCCAATATCATCTTCCCATAATCTGCCCCTACCCCATTCCCCCTCCTTCCCACCCATTTCCTTCTTCCTCCTCCCCACTCACCGACCCTCCGACAACCCCCCCACCCCTCCCCAATTACCCTGTTCCACACTCCAAGGGTCTGTGTAACATCACCTCAGGGTGATGGGCCTGTGTCGGCACTATCAGTGGGTCAATATAAAGGAGAATGATGATAACTCACTGTGAGGTAGCTCAGGTGTGCCTCAGTTTATGCCAAAGTCTGACTTTTGTGTGTTTGCTGACAAGGGCGCTCACACCCATCACCTGAACAGGGTCTGCATCGGGGGTGTTTGATATTCTACCACACTGCTGGGGGGGGGGGGGGGGGGGGGTTGGGTGGGGGGAGCAGAATGCAACAGTGGGAGCGAGTGCAGGCAGGCCTGCTGTGAAGATTAATGTGACAGGGACTTCACATGTTTTTATTATGAACAACTGACATTTCCATTCCCCCAGCGACAGATAGTGTCCCCCTCCACACACCCACCGTTCCAAATCAGTGATCCTCACCCTTGAAATGAAATGAAATGAAAATCGCTTATTGTCACAAGTAGACTTCAAATGAAGTTACTGTGAAAAGCCCCTAGTCGCCACATTCCGGCGCCTGTTCGGGGAGGCTGGTATGGGAATTGAACCGTGCTGCTGGCCTGCCTTGGTCTGCTTTAAAAGCCAGCGACTTAGCCCTGTGCTAAACCAGCTTCTTGTTCTTTCGTGGTTTACTTCTACATCTAGGTGTGTCTCCAGGATGCACATCGGAGGTGGAGACAGCTTGCTGCTTTCCACGTTCTGTAGCCCATTATGCCCTGGGCGGATGTCCTTTCGAGGATCTGGAGCCGGAGGGCCCCGGTCAACTTACTGGTGTCACTAGCATTGCTGTACCGCCCCTGTTCTGCCCGCTGCCCTTGAGATGCGCCTGTGAACAGTAATGGCGAGAGGCTCATAGGGGCTTATTTCCGGCACTACGTACCGTTAAATATAGGCTGTGATCTTGCTAACGCGGTTATTGAGGAACACCCCGCCAAACACGCCAAAACCATATAGAGAAATGTTTCTATTAAATTGTGCCCACATCTCTGTAATGGCAATCCGAGCATACACATTAATATCAATTTGTGCTGTCAATTAGGGGCTGGTTTAGCTCACAAGGCTAAATCGCTGGCTTTTAAAGCAGGCCAAGCAGGCCAGCAGCAGTTCGATTCCCGTACCAGCCTCCCCGGACAGGCGCCGGAATGTGGCGACTAGGGGCTTTTCACAGTAACTTCATTGAAGCCTACTCGTGACAATAAGCGATTTTCATTTTTTCATTTCATTTTCATTCATTTACTTTGTGCTGAATACTACTTATATTTAAGTAAAGAGCCATTAGTTTTGGCTTTTTACCATTTTTCCCCCTTTGACCCTTTTTGCTGTTTTTTTAATGTTTGTACGCTCTGTACCTTCCTGTCACACTATGGGAATCATTACCTTAAATAGCTGCCTTGTAATCCTGCCATAGACTTTTGCTTTGGAAGCCTTTGTATCCCACTCTAGAACCATCCCCCCTCCTCTTATATTTAGTTTTATGCTCTCTCTACTTCTCCAGTTATGGGGCAGGATTCTCCGCCCCTCCGCGCCGGAATCGCACCCGTCTCAGGGGCGGGAAATAGACGTTCAAACCGAAAATCTGGCGCGACGGTGCTTCTGCAATTCTCCGCGGACCCCGCAGTTGTGCACGCGGTCGACGCGGCACCGGTCTGGGGCCGTTGGAACAGGCCCCCACGGCGATTCTCCGCAGTCGAGCGGCCGAACATCTACAACCCGGCGGGAGCTCGGACCCAGGGTTGCCCTGGTGGGTGGCGGGGGGGAAAATCTGACTCGGGGGGGGGGGGGGGGGAGGGAGGGGGCACTGTCAGTGGGTCAATATAAAGGAGAATGATGATAACTCACTGTGACGTAGCTCAGGTGTGCCTCAGTTTATGCCAATGTCTGACTTGTGTGTGTTTGCTGACAAGAGCGCTCACACCCATCACCTGAACAGGGTCTGCATCGGGGGTGTTTAATCTTCTACCACACTGCCGGGGGGGGTTGGATGGGGGTCAGCGGTGGCCAGGCCCGCGATCGGGGGCCATCGATTTGCGGGCCATCGCGATCTGGGGGTGACCTACCTTACTCCGCGCGGGCCTGCTGTGTGGCTCCGCCATATCGGCAGCGACGAGCTGAGTTGTCGCTGCGCGCATGCGCGGACCCATCGGCTGCCAGAGCTGCGGGCGCACGCAGCATAAGGAAAAAGTCCAGAGTGATTCTCGCCCGTTTTCTGGCAGGCTGGCAGGACTTAGTCCCCAAAGGGAAAATCCCGGCCATGTGGTTTGCAAGAATACTGTTACCAGCACAGTTCAGATGTAGGCCAGCCCAACACTACAGCCCCCACTTTCCACAGTACTGATACCTGTGCTCCATGAACCAAAACCCACTTCTCCTGCACCAATCTTTGAGCCACCTATCAATATTGTGGCGCTAACAATTGCACTCAAAGACGAGAGACATGTACAATCGAGGCTTTGTTGCTGTGTGATGCTATTCCTCCGGCTGCAACTGTAGAATAGGATCTGAGTGACTCACACGCATATTTATACACAAGCTCCCTGTGGGCGGAGCTAGCCGGCAGGGGCTTACCGGAGGAACCTGTATTACAGGTACAGCCATACATCCCCCTACTGCAAGTATGCATATCTACAGTGATTATCACCACATTCACCCCTGTAAAAAAAAGAGTCCGGCGGGGGTGACGTGTAACTATAATACAATGGATGATATATTTACAAAAGGGTTCAAAAAAAGAAAACCAAGAGTCCATCCGGTTAGCAGGTTACAGGTTGAGCCGAATCGGCGGTCGAACGTTCCGCTGTGATCGGCGTAGCTGTGGTGGTGACGTCAGCCCAGGCGGTGATGGCAACGATGGTGCAGGTGCTGGCGGTGTTGGTGCTGGCTGCTGGCGGGATGACTCCGAGAGCGAGCCGAAATCTTCCGTGTCCTCCAGTGTGGGCACGGGGACAAGGCATGGACCTGGTGGGGATGAATACAGGGGCACCGGGGAAAAGGAGGGTGGGGCGGGGGGGGGGGGGGGAAAGGGGCGTGGGCATGGGATCGGCACCTGAGGGAGCCAGGTCCCGGAGCGAGACTGTGTCCTGGCGGCCGTCGGGGAACTCCACGTAGGCATACTGAGGGTTGGCGTGGAGTAGGCGTACTTTGTCCACCAGGGGTTCTGCCTTGTGGTGCCGGACATGCCTACGGAGAAGGACTGGGCCTGGAGTCGTGAGCCAAGTGGGGAGCGACACCCCGGATGTAGACTTCCTTGGGAAGGCAAAAACACGTTCATGGGGTGTACTGTTAGTTGCGGTGCACAGTAGTGTCCGAATGGAATGGAACGCGTCAGGGAGGACCTGCTGCCAGCGAGCGGCTGGGAGGTTCCTGGACCGTAGGGCCAGCTGGACTGCCCTCCATACCGCCCCGTTCTCCCTCTCTACCTGCACATTTCCCCGGGGGTTGTAGCTGGTTGTCCTGCTGGAGGCGATACCCCTGCTGAGCAGGAAATTACGCAGCTCATCACTCATGAACGAGGATCCCCTGTCACTGTGGATTTAGTCGGGGAAACCGAACAGTGCGAAAATGGAATCCAGGGCCTTGATGACGGTGGCAGACGTCATATCCGGGCATGGGATGGCAAAGGGTAACGTAGAAAATTAATCGACCACACTAAGGATATAGGTGTGCGGTCGGTGGAGGGGGGGGGCCCTTTGAAGTCCACGTTCAGGTGTTCAAAGGGGCGGGACGCTTTCACCAGGCACGCGCGATCTGGCCGGTAGAAGTGCGGCTTGCACTCGGCACAGACCTGGCAGTCTCTGGTGACTGTCCGTACTTCCTCGACGGAGTAGGGCAGATTGCGGGCTTTGATCAGATGGTACAAGCAAGTGACCCCCGGATAGCAAAGGCTCTCGTGCAAGGCACGGAGCTGGTTCACTTGTGCGCTGGCACATGTACCTCGGGAGAGGGTGTCTGGTGGCTCGTTGAGCTTGCCGGGGCGATACAAGATCTCATAGTTAAAGGTGGGGAGCTTGATTCTGCACCGCAAGATTTTGTCATTCTTGATCTTGCCCCGCTGCGTGTTGATGAACATGAAGGCTACCGACCGTTGTTCAGTGAGGAGAGTGAATCTCCTGCCGGCCAGGTAATGCCTCCAGTGCCGCACCGCTTCAACGATTGCCTGGGCCTCCTTTTCAACAGAGGAATGTCGAATTTCTGAGGCGTGTACGGTGCGTGAAAAGAATGCCACGGGTCTGCCTGCCTGGTTTAGAGTGGCGGCAAGGGCGACATCTGAAGCGTCGCTTTCTACTTGAAAAGACAGTGTCTCATCTACTGCGTGCATCCCCGCCCTAGCTATGTCAGATCGAATGCAGGCGAAGGCCTGTTGTGCCTCGGCCGTGAGGGGAAAATGTGTGGACTGGATAAGTGGGCGGGCCTTGTCCGCGTATTGTGGGACCCACTGGGCGTAATAACAAAAGAACCCCAGGCAGCGTTTGAGGGCCTTGGGGCAGTGGGGAATGGAAGCTCCATGAGGGGGCGCATGCGGTCGGGGTCGGGCCCCAGTAGTCCGTTTTGGACTACGTAGCCGAGGATGGCTAAGCGGTCTGTGCGGAACACGCACTTCTCCTTGTTGTACGTGAGATTAAGGAGAGATGCGGTGTGGAGGAATTTAGAAAGGTTGGCGTCATGGTCCTGCTGGTCATGGCCGCAGAAGGTGACATTGTCGAGGTACGGGAAGGTGGCCTGCAGTCCGTACCGGTCAACCATTCGGTCCATTTCTCGTTGACATTTCCCGAAGAAATTGGTACAGACGACCATCTGCCTCGAAGGCAGTGTAGGGATGGTCCGATTTACGGATGGGGAGCTGGTGGTAGGCGGATTTCAGGTCAATAGTAGAGAAGATCCGGTACTGTGCAATCTGATTGACCATATCAGAAATGCAGGGGAGGGGGTACGCGTCGAGCTGCGTGTATAGGTTGATGGTCTGGCTGTAGTCCACGACCATCCTGTGCTTCTCCCCGGTCTTAACCACTACCACCTGGGCTCTCCAAGGACTGTTGCTGGCCTCGATGATACCCTCCCGAAGCAGCCACTGGACTTCGGACCTGATGAAGGCCTAGTCCTGGGTGCTGTACCGTCTGCTCCTGGTGGCGACGGGCTTGCAATCTGTGGTCAGATTGGCAAAGAGTGAGGGAGGCTCGACCTTGAGGGTTGCGAGGCCGCAAACGGTGAGGGGAGGTAGGGGTCCGCCGAATTTGAGGGTGAGGCTCTGGAGATTGCACTGGAAATCCAGGCCTAGTAAGAGTGACGCGCAGAGGTTGGGGAGAATGTACAGATGGAAACGGTCGAATTCCATGCCCTGTACAGTAAGTTTAACCAGGCAGGAACCCCGGATCGGGACAGAGTGGGAACCGGAGGCGAGAGAGATCTGCCGGTTTGCGGGATGGACCGCAAGGGAATAGCGCCTTACCGTGTCCGGGTGGACGGAGCTCTCGGTGCTCCAGGAGTCGATGAGGCAGGAGGTCACGTGGCCGTTGACCAGCACCGTTGTGGAAGAAGGTGCCAGGTTGCGAGGACGCGACTGGTCGTGCGTAACGGAGGCGAGTAGCGGGCGATTGGCAGTCGAGTCAGATGAGTCCGACGAGGAGCGGTAGCGACCCGTGTCCCGTGGCCCTGTCCCGGGAGGACAAAATGGCGGCGTCTGGAGTACCTGTGTGGGAGAAGGTGGCGGCGGACAAAATGGCGGCACCCATGGAGCGCACGTTGTGGGGACAGGACAAGATGGCGGCGCCCATGGAACCCACATGGCGGTTGGGGATGAAGATGGTGGCGCCCATGGAGCGCACGTGGTGGGGGCGGCGAAAGATGGCGGTGCTCACTGATCGCACGTGGGGTCGGGGAAGCGGACGGCAGGGCCCATTGTGCGATCGGCTGAGGCGAGGGGTGGAACGGGGGCACGATAGCGGCAACCGTCCGGGACTGACACACCGCTGCAAAGTGGCCTTTCTTGCCACAAGCTTTGCAGGTCACGGTGCGGGCTGGGCAGCGTTGGCGGGGGTGCTTCTGCTGACCGCAGAAGTAACAGCGGGGACCCCCAGGCGAGCAGCTCAGGCGTAGTGCACGGGGGCGGCTGCTGGGGGGGGGGGCGGTTGCGGGGTCCACGAGGGGTAGGACGGGTGGACCTGGGGGGCCGTTTGCGGGCTCCACGAGGGGTAGGACGGGTGGGCCGAGTTGCTAGCGGAGTAAGATCGCGCACTACGGGAGGCGGCCGTCATGGAAAACACCAGAGTCTTTGTGGTCCCTTCCAGCAGCCGTTGCCGGATGGTGTCCGATGCAATGCCTGTAACAAAGGCATCGTGTATGAGTAAATCAGAGTGTTCCGTGGCTGTGAGGGCCCGGCAGTCGCAGTCTCGGACCAGAGGTATAAGGGCCCTCCAGAAGTCCTCAATCGACTCACACGGCTGCTGGACGCGAGTAGAGGGTAGATGTCTCGCAAACAGGGTGTTCGTCGACTGTGCATAGTTCTCCTTGAGCAGTTCCATAGCTCTGGTGTTGTCAGGTGCATCTCGAATTAGCGGAAAGACACTGGAGCTAAGTCTTGACTACAGGAGTTGTTTTTTTTGAGCCTCCATCAGGGGAGAGATGTAGGCCTCGAAGACTGCAAGCTAGTGAACAAAGTCTTTCCTGGCGTGAGGCGACTGCGGATCCAGAATTTTATGTATCCTTTGCCAATTTGAAGCGCTCAGTTAATAATCCAGGGATGATAACCTTGGAGGTTTTGATGTTTATTTTAATGCTTAGCTCGTCAAATATTGTAAGAAAAACCTCTTCCCTCATTCCCCCAATGTCGCTGGTACTGACATGGACCAAGACAATGGGATCGTCCCTCTCCCACTGCACTCCTACTCTCTGGGGCCCCTTACCTGCCTCGGCTGCAGATACACACCCTTGTCCGTGACCACTTTGCAAACCAGAAGACCCTCTCCTTAGGGATGTGACCATCTCCTGAAAGAAAGAAAGCGTCCAGGTAACTCGCCCCCTCCCTGATGTGTCACGGAGTCTGCAGCACAGCCTCCAGCTCATTGACTCTGAGCCGAATCCCCCCAAGCCGCAAACACTCACTGCAGACCCATTTGCCCTGGATCACACTGACATCCAGGAGCTCCCGTATGCTGAAGCCTTGACACATTGCCGGTCCTGACATCCTTAATGTGTTTTAAAAAGTGACTTAATTAATTAATTTACTTATAGTGCTTTTTCCATATTTTATTCCATAACCACCAATGTTAAGAACATAAGAACAAGGAGCAGGAGTAGCAATTCAGCCCCTCGAGTCCGCTCCGCCATTCAATACGATCATGGTTGATCTCCTCTCAGCTCAACTCCACTTCCCTGCCCATTCTCCATAACCCTTCAACCCATTACTAATTAAAAATCTGTCAACCTCCTCCTTAAATTTACTCAAAGTCCCAGAATCCACTGCACTCTGGGGTAGTGAATTCCACAGATTCATGACCCTTTGAGAGAAGTAATTTCTCCTCATCTCTGTTTTAAATCTGCTATCCCTTATCCTAAAACTATGACCTCTCGTTCCAGATTGCCCCACAAGAGAAAGCATCCACTCTACACCTACTTTGTCAATACCTTTAATCATCTTATATAACTCAATTAGATCGCATCACATTCTTCTAAACTCGAGAGAGTATCGGCTAAAGTGCTCAGTCTCTCTTCATAAGACCATTATCTCTGGAATCAATCTAATGAACCTTCTCTGAACTGCCTCTAATGAAAATGAAATGAAATGAAATGAAAAATGAAATGAAAAATGAAAATCGCTTATTATCACGAGTAGGCTTCAATGAAGTTCATAGACTTACAGTGCATAAGGAGGCCATTCGGCCCATCGAGTCTGCACCGGCTCTTGGAAAGAGTACCCTACCCAAGGTTAACACCTCCACCCTATCCCCATAACCCAGAAACCCCACCCAACACTAAGGGCAATTTTGGACACTAAGGGCAATTTATCATGTCCAATCCACCTAACCTGTACATCTTTGGACTGTGGGAGGAAACAGGAGCACCCGGAGGAAACCCACACACACATGGGGAGGATGTGCAGACTCTGCACAGACAGTGACCCAAGCCGGAATTGAACCTGGGACCCTTGAGCTGTGAAGCGATTGTGCTATCCACAATGCTACCATGCTGCCCTTAGTGAAAAGCCCCTAGTCGCCACATTCCGGCACCTCTCCGGGGAGGCTGGTACGGGAATCGAACCGTGCTGCCGGCCTGCCTTGGTCTGCTTTCAAAGCCAGCGATTTAGCCCAGTGTGCTAAACCAGCACCCGCCCCCCCCCACCTCAAATAAGGGGAACAAAACTATACACAGTACTCCAGGTGTGGTCTTATCAATGCCTTGTACAGTTGCAGCATCACTTTCCTACTTTCATACTTTAACCCTTTAGCTATAAAGGCCAAAATTCCATTTGCCTTCCTTATTACCTGCTGTAGCTGCGTATAGTTTTCTGCGTTTCATGCATGAGGACACCCAGATCCCTCTGCACCAATGCACTCTGAAGATTCTCTCCATTTCGACAATAGGTTGCCTTTCCATTTTTCTGACCAAAATTGATACCATTCCCTCACTGTCGCTGGGTCAAAACTCTAGTGCTCCCCGAAGAAATCATTTTCTTCTGTTTCGTAAGGTTCTACAATTCTATGATTCAATGTAGTTGGATCATTCAAGGGTTTGCATGCTTTATTCTTCACAGTGACCATCTCCAACAAGAGAGGATCTAATCATCCTTCCTTGACATTTAATCGCATTCCCATTGCTGAATACCACACTATCAACATCCTGGGGACTACCATTGACCAAAAACTGAACTGAATCAGCCATATAAATTGTTAGACGTTTTGGCTGCTATTATATAAAGAGTCAAAGTTACTGCCCCTATTGACAAACACCTTTATTTCACTTTAACAACTCTGCACAAAACCCTATCTTCACATCACCTGACACAAAGGCCACCTGAATCCTCTTTGCATATCAGTGTCAATTATTGGATACTTAACATCAATGAGACAACTAATTGGAATGTCTCTTAACCCACTACTTAACAGTCTCCCCTTCCTTGGAGAAAAAAAATAATTAGGTGAAAAGAAAATTACACGAAACTGAAAAACACACACGCAATTTCCCCCCTTTTCTTTTTTTTTGGGAAGAAAAATAAACAGTCACAGAAACAGGCACCCTTCATTAACAATATCCAGCAATTTCTGTGAACTAGCCCCTCTTTTTGTAAAACAGTCTGACAATTGATAGCTACTGTCAACCCATTTAATTTTTGCTATCTCCCCTCTGTTCAACATCTGCTTTAAACTTGCGATGTCTATCCGTAACCTCTTTTCATTGACACTTTTTGTAGAGTGCACATTTTCCCACAGGGATTTATTGTCAATGTGACATTCAATAGGTATATTGCCCAAATCCCCTAATCCCAAAATTTCTGTCAATATCTGAGAAATATAAAAGGTCACATCCCCCGCCTCTACAAGGCTTAACATCTCAGCAGCCAAAGTGCTTTTGACACTCTCCTTATTTTCTTAGTTTCCCACCCAAGAGGGCAACATTTATCATTGTTCCCCAAAAGGAAAATTATAAAACCTCCTGGGCGCGATTCTCCGCCCCCCACGCCGGGTGGGAGAATAGCAGGAGGGCCTCCCGACATTTTTCACGCCCTCCCACTATTCTCCCCCCCCCCCCACGCCCGACCCACGCCACGAATCGCCACTCGCCGTAAAAAGACGATTCGCCGAGGCCGATGGGCCGAGCGGCCGGGCCTTCACGCCCGTTTCAACACGGCAACAAACACACCTGCTTGCTGCCGTCGTGAAACGGGCGGCAGATGCCCGTTTGGGGCATCTGGGGGCCCGATTGGCATGGCAGTACCACGGCCGCGCCAAGGGGGGCATAGGCCCACGATCGGTGCCCACCGGACATACTCTTTTCCCTCCGCCGCCCCGCAAGATCAAGCCGCCCCGTCTTGCGGGGCGGCTGAGGGAAAAGACGGCAACTGCCCATGCGCGGGTTGGTGTTGTCCAACCTGCGCATGCGCGGCTGACGTCATCGGCCGCGTCAGCTGGCGCGACGCTTGGCGTGCGGCCTTGACGGCCGTCGTCACGGCCGCACCACCGTGACGCACGGGGTCGCGCTCCTAGCCCAGCCCGGGGGGAGAATCCGCCCCGGAAGTGGGCGTGAAGGCTGCCGTGGGTCACGGCCTGTCCCACGGCAGCCTTTACGATTCCCCGCATTTGCGGAGAATCTCGCCCCCTGTGTTTGAAACCCCATCACATAAATTTGCATAGGACACATCACGATAAACTATGAATTTCAAGATTATAAGGTCACCTAAAACCGGGAACCTCAAAACACACTCCTGCATTTTTAGTTTGACCAGTGCTTTATTTGCTCTTATTATGTCTTCCACTTTGGGATCATTCATTTTTGTACTCAACTCTAAGACGTCAAAACTCACGTCTGGTCTAATCTGTCTACCTAACAATTCAGTTGCCCAATTAAACTTCGCAGTTGCTCTTTTTCCATCTTTGAAACCATTGCATCTTTTTGTGAAACCCGACTAATTGCTATTGGGCTGATGCTTTCCAAATAAGATTGCTGACGTGAAGTTGCCCCTAACTTAGTCTGTTCGATTTCCAATTCAATATATTTAAATGCAACGGAAGCTTGACTTCCAACCCTGAATTCTTTCCTCAAACCAGAGATTACAAAATCAGTAGTCCCACCCCACAAAAAAATCATCGACATGCACCATAAAGATACCAGAAAGATTTCCTTTATAGTGCCAGTAAAACATTGCCGGATCTGCTTTCAACTGGCAACAGCCTAACTTTAACTAAACTGACCTTACCGAAAAATACCAGACTCTAGATGCATCATTCAATCCATATATACATTTGTTCAACTTCCAGAGTACCCCTTCTGTGTTAGCTGCCTCTTTAGGAGGACGGAGAAAAATATCGCTCTGAAGCTGATGCCCTTGCAAAAGGCAGCTTTTATGTTATAGATTTGCATTCCCAAGCCTTTGTGGCTAATAGAGCCAAGAAGGTCTTTAAAATAACCTTTCCTGCCATACATTAATCTACCCTTAAATCCTGATCTTCTAAGTTTTCTTCAAATCCCCTTGCCATAAGCCTGGCCTTTGCCTTATAAGTTCCATCCAGAAGAACCTTTTGCTTGCAAATCCATCTGTGGGATAGAGCTGTTTGTCCCCTATCCGGTACTTCGTGTATACCCCAAATTCACTCCAACTATGCAGTTCTTGCTGTTTGGCATCTTTGATAATTTTTTGATCTAATTTATTGGAAGCCACCAAAATCTCACATGCATGTGGGCTTCTACTCCTATTAGTATTCGTAGTCTTACTCATGTTTCGAGATCTTGATAAACTATGTCCCCTCTCCCACCTGGTATCTCGTTCTGTACTGCTACTGCTTGATCTTTCCCTTCTGCTGTGGGATGTCCATTCACTAGTTCTCAAACTTTTCCTGTGGACCTGTTCACTATCTGATGTACTATCTGAACTGGCACTGCGTTTCTGTGCCCTCCATTTTTGAACTTTGTGTTCCCAATCCATTGGCTTGACTCATTCCCCTGAATGCTGTACATTCAACCAATGTTTATACATTCCAGTGGTCTTTCCTGCTCTGCCAATAACAGTTGCATCCTTCCATTGACTAGACCCTTCAGGCAAGTATGTCACTTTTGTACCAACTTTTGGCAGTTGTCCTTTTGGAAAAATGGCCTGTTCTAATTCATCAGAAGTGTTGTGTTCCTCTACAGAAACTCTGTCTATGTCAGTTAACTGATCCTCATAGTTCTGTAACATGTGCGTACCAGATGACTCTGTTTACTCGTCATGTATGTCTGCTCTGTCTAAATTTGAAAATTTGTAATCTGTACCCATTATCCTTGATGAATGTACCCTAACAGTTTGATTGCCATGTTGCAAAATAATTGTTTTGCCATCTATGCCTATGATCTTCCCTGAGCCTTTCCATTCATTAAAATTGTCTCTGTTATAGTATACTATGTCTCCTTGCTGAAAAGCGGTATTTGATGGTTGTACATGATGTCGTCAAGCTCTGCGAATTCTTTCAGAGACTTCTGCTTCCAAAAAAGCTTTTCTACTGCTATGTAATGCATTTACATGCTCAGTAAAGGCAGAGCTAATTGTAGTCCCTTCCCAACCTGGGGGCTGGTCATCTAAAATGGATGGAATTTTAGGATTTCTACCAAACACTAATTAATAGGGACTATAGCCCCCAACCATCTGCAATGAATTCTTTGCATGTGCCGCCTATGCTAAAGCTGAATTTAGTTTGCAGTTTGGTCTATCTGCCAAAATTTTTCGGGGTAATGTCATCCATTACCGTATGGTTTATTTCACACACACTATTACTAAATGGGCTTTCCGCAGCCCTATTCATAACTGTGATCTTCACATTTTCACACATATCCCTAAACTGATCATTAGCAAATTCTCCCCCATTGTCCGTAAGGAATTTTGACAGTGGGCCCATTCCTGTCCCTATCTATTTTTCCACAATTTGATCCAGAATGACTCTTCTTTCTTTACTTCGTACAATCGTTGATTGACTAAATGTGGTTGCTAAATCTAGAAAATGCAAAATAAATATATTATTGGCTTTATCCCAGATCTTAAGGTCCATGGCCACTATGTTGTTAAAATCTCTGGCCAAAGGTCGGGTTACTATCGGTCGTGCTGGTGTCCTTCTGTACTTCCTACAAACTTCATAGCGATCACTAACCTGTTCTATCAGCTTAGTACAGTCTTCAGGTACTGCTCCTTTTGACAAACTCCTTTATTTCACTTTAACAACTCTGCACAAAACTCTATCTTCACATCACCTGACACAAAGGCCACCTGACGCCTCTTTACATAATCAGTGTTAATTATGGGATACTTAACATCAATGAGACAACTAATTGTAATGTCTCTTAACCCATTACTTAACATAAATACTGTAACTACAAGAGCAGGTCAGAGCTGAAAAATTCTGTGGAGAGTAACTCACCTCCTGACTCCCAAAGCCTGTTCACCACCTACAAGGTACAAGGCAGGAGTGTGATGGAATATTCTCCACTTACTTGGATGGCAAAAGCTCAAAGTGGGTACAATCTGCAACAAGTAAGTTCACTTGATTGGCATCCCATCCACCACCTTCAGGGTTCACCCCCTCCATCAAAGGTGCACAGTAGCAGCAGTGTGTACAGCCTACAAGATGCACTGCAGAACTCACCAAGGCTCCTTTGAAAGCACCTTCCAAACTTCTACCACCTATGGTCAAGGGCAGTAGATGTATGGGAACACCGCCACCCTCCAGGTTCTCTAAGCCACGCACCTTGCTCACTTGGAACCATATTGCTGCTGGGTCAAACGTATGGAGTTCCCTTTCTAACAGTGCTGTAGGAGTTCGTACAGCACATGGACTGCAGCAGCTCAACAAGGCACCTCACCACCATCTTCTCGCGCGATTAGGGACGGGCAGAAAATGTCCATGTCATATTCACAAATAAATATTTAAAATGCTCAAACCTGCTTGGCTCCAGGGTCTTCCTAAAGGGCAACAATAATCCTTTTGTGATAAAAAAAATTCCCTAGATTTTTGCTTGGTCCTTCTGCCCTTACTCTGATCACCAACGTGAAAGAGTTTATGGATTTCTGTGTGTTAAAAATTGAGACTCACCACACAGTTGTCACCTCCCTCTCCATTCTGTCAGAACCATCTCTCAGCTCACTCTCATCCTAACCATGAGCCACCATCATGTTGCAGCTTCTCCCCCCACATCTCCAACCCAAGCCCGCTCCAATTATTGAAGTTGTTTCCTTTAATGCTAGGCCTGTGTTGATTAAGTGCAACAATATTTGGGGATGGTGAGGAAATGTTCGAACATTAAGTTGCTGAATCGCATCTTGACAGGATGTCTATCCTTTTGTCTGTGTTGAAGGATCACAAGTGTCACTACTGAACAGGAAGAAAAGTTACTGAGACATCTGAAGGAAATCACAAGTGTCATTAAAAAGGGGAAACTCATTGAAGGCATCAGCCCCGAGAAGGAGGCAGAGGAATCCCCATACACGGAGGATTGGGAAGGTAGAGGAAAATCTCTCATACTTATAGTGCACACAGCGACGGATGCATGTTCAGTAAACTAATTCAAAGGAGGTGTATTCAAACAGTCTCGTGGGAGGTTTGCTTTATTAATTAATATAAGGGCCCCTTTTCTGATCCCACAGTGTCAGCACAAGGCCTGGAGCACAGTGAGATTTTATTTGCACCAATTAGCATAAACCTAACAGTCTTCAGTTGGCATGGAATACGAGTTCCCGCTCTAAATTTGCCTTGCAAATTCCACATTATGTAAAGAAGAGGGTGTCACACAGTACACCCTGACAGCCCTTAAAGAGCCACCTATCAAAATTAAAAAGTTATATAAACACATATTATAGCAAGTAACCAAATGTGCGACATGTTGAGGTAGTGACCCATGGATAAGTGAATCAGGCACCTGGGTTCTGCTGTTGGGGGAGCTGGGGAGGGAGGCAGAGGGCCCCTGAGTTTGCTGTTGGGGTGGGTGGGAGGGAGGTGGAATTTGCCGTAGGAAGGGGTGGGCAGGAAGATTGCTTGGTCTGGTCGTCATGGTTTGGGGGAAGGATGGAAGTTGAGGTGTGGATGTGAGGAATCTGTGGACCAGGAACAGCAGCAATTAGTGAGGACATTTTCTTATTAAGCTGATGCTTAGGGTAGACAACCCCAAGTTCAACCAGCACAAGCAGGTGGTAGATGTGTTAACTGCATATTGCTTTAGATGTGGTAAAGTTCACTTGTACACTTTACCAAGATGTCGCAGTGTGTACATGTTTCCTGGCCCCTATTTTGGGGTCTTTCAAAACAAGATAGTCCTAAATAAGAGGCACTACATGGCCTGATTTAACCTCTCCGGAGTCGGAACTTATTTTAGTGGACCACTTCCGTTTATAACCTCATGACGCATGTTCCTATTTCAAGCAAAGTGTGAGGGAAACCAGATCGTACTATAGACGCTTTCTTTTGTTATCCAAAACAAAATTATAATTTAACTAGATACAGTTTTAATACCAATAATAATGGATTTTTTTCCCCTGAAGGTTATCCGGAGGAAACAGACCAGCTTTACTGTCAATGCGAATGCAGCTGCCAGTGTGACACCTACCCCAATTATTCTGAGCCTAATGAGCTTTCTGCGGAGGAATTGGCAGAGAGAATAGGCACAATGGAAGGTGGCTGTTCCTCAAGTGAAACAATAGAAGATAAAATTCGACAAAATAAAAAATATCAAGCACCAGATCACCAGCAGAGTACACAGATTGGTGTGAGCAGCCAGACTGACAGTATTGAAGTGGAAGAACTCCAGCGTGAAGACAGCGAGTATGAAGATGATAATCCGGCTATTACAGTGGAGAATTGTGACATCAGCTTTGAGATACTCAGTGATGTTGACGACCAAGTCAGAGATGAATCTAATGTAAATATTTCTGTCAGTAAGCAAAAAAACACATACAAAGATAAAGGTGTACTGAGAAAGCGCATCAAGATGGTGCTCGAGTAAGAAGCATCATCATTAAGGTGGTATCGCTTTGGAGTATATGAGCAGCCGTATCAGGTCTTCCAGAGAGGGTTAAAATATATAGTGGACATGTATCTTCTAATATCCACTCTTCTTCGCCAGTGTTTCGTCTTCCATAATTGTTAGGAAAATCTATTTTACCGTATGGTTATCGGTCTAGAGTAACCTAGTATTTAAGCAGTCTGCGTGTGTTTTTAAACCCCCCTATTTTGCTCTGAACTTTCCTTATTTCATTTATGGCAATAATTTGTAGTAATGTTGGTTAATGAAAGAGGAAGTGTACAGTGTTTTCACCTATGCTATAAAACACAAGGAATAACAATGCATTCTGATCCTCAGCAGTTAAGCTGAATATACTGTTTCATCAGATTTGCAGGTCTTCAAACTAACTGCTCCACCATTCTCCTCACGTGAGCCAAGTGGACAGGTTTGGAGGAAGCAACATGTGGCCCTTGTAAACTTCAGAACTCGTAACTATTTAAAGCCCTTCAGGATTTCTTACAAATGTCTAAGCATGACATTTACTCCAAGTAAATTCCAGATTCCCTTGTTCTACTTTTTCACGTCTAGACTTAATAGAAATAAATGAACAAATTTGACATTTAGAAAAATTATCGCGTTCCTCGATTAGGGATTCCTTTCAAAAGAAAGCTCTTTATTGTTCAGGGTGTTCTTTTTTAATCAAACCTTCAATAAACTAGCTCACATTCCTCATGTTATGGGGTTTGTTCAGCATTTTACTAGCATAGATCCATCACCATCATTCCTGTCAATCACATTTCAGCAATGCACCAGTTTGGATTTCATTCAGCACAACTCTAGAACCCATCCTTTCAGGCACTTCCCTGAAATAAACTTGTATTGATTTGAAGATGCTATCAAATCCTGCTCATGAAACAATGAGAAGAATGCTGTATCTTCAAGGGAACTCTGTAAATAATAGGTGGCAATGTTAATCCAACCCATGTCAAACTGACAGCATCACGAGCGCAATGCTGGTTTTACATACGGGCCCAATCTTGCTATTGAAGTCAATAAACAAAACATTAGGCAGACCGACGCCAGCCAAGCTCACAGATTTACTGCCCAGCAAGTTTAAAATTATCCCTATGCACTGGTTCTGTGGAATGCTACCTTAGAGCAGTTTGATAAAGTATGAAATACATAGCTAGGAAATGAATAACCTCCTGGTTCCGCAATGATCTCCATATCATAATTTTCTACCTGGATAAATGTAATATCTATTTATTTCCATAGGTTACAGCAGAAATAAATAATGAGCTCGCTTTTTAAATGCTGCATAATTTAGGCCCTAGTCATTATCATGGCTGAACGTAGGCCGATTCCTCACCTCACCGTTGCTGTTGAAACATTTTATTAGTAACAGCTATTGGAAGTGCGATAAATATGATTAACTGTAACCTTGCTCAAAAGGGCGTGTCACACATAAAATCTCATTGTGAAATCTTCAGTGTAGGAAGGCCGCTGTAATTTGTTCTAAAGGTTGTTATAGGCTGTGGTCAATCCCCAAGATAAATAACAAGCACATTACCAACATCCTTGTACACTTCAAAGGTTCATTTCTAATAAGTCACAATAGAGCCACTTTGGGTTTTTCGCAGATTTTAGAACAAATACACATATGCTCCATGGTGAGAGTCAGAGCGATGATTTACAAAAGAGCGGGAGCTGGGAGTCATAGCAGAGATTTAAAAAGAACGGGAGGGGTGAGTCAGAGCATAAATTTAAATAGAGCAGGAGCTGAGATTCAGAGCAGAAATTTAAAAAGAGCGGGAGCTGAGAGTCAGAACGGTGATTTGAAAAGAGCGGGAGCTGAGAGTCAGAGCAAAAATGGTCCAGATGAAACGAAGTGGTATCAAGGAGTTACGTGGGATGAGTTTTCTAGTAATTTTTAAATTTAAATGAATTAGTTCTGTGATTGAGCAGCACTTGCTGAACAATCCTGAGTGCGTTAAAGCTGCACTAACAACCAATGTAAGATCATCAGTCAAGCTTGTAAGAAGACTCATTTGCGCTTCTGTCCCCTGCAAATAAAATAAATATATTCGAAGACGGGATGCCCCCCTAACGTGTTCTGTGGCAGTGGAGGTGTCCTGCCATTGGCAATGTTGTTCACAACCTTTGCTGACAGGGAACCTGTGGGGGGGGGGGGTTGGGGGGTCACCTTCGGCAGGGGTGGAGTCGCCATTGATGGGACCAAATGACCCGCCAGCAGAAATGGCTGGAAAGGTTTGGCCCAAGTCTGTTTTTTAATTACCCAGGACCCTGGGTAACCTACAGTTTCAATAGGCCTTCTCCATGGCCTTGGTCAATCAGACTTGACTTGCAAACCAATCAGCACCCTGTCTCCTGTAGTATGAATTGCTTTAATTGTTCAAAATGATGAATGCAAGATGATATCTCTCTTTTCAGCAATACACTAGTAATCTTAGCTAATTCATTTTAATCCCACTGTGGCAGTTTGATCATTTAAATTCCGTTTTTTTAAAAATCTAAAAATAAAATTCTGCTACAGTTAAAGTGACCATGATGCTGTTAGATAATTGTAAAAAGCCAATTTATGCACAAAAGACTTTCATGGATGAAAAGCTGTCATCCTGATCTGGTCTGGTCTAAATGTGACTCCAATCCCTTATCAAAATGGCTGACTCTTACTCCACGTTGGTTTACTTCAGCTTTATACCTTGAAACTGTATTTTAGAAGAAAGATAATATTCTATAGTTTATCCTTTAAATAGCATAATTATTCTGCTTTCATTAATATGGAGCTCTTCAAAATTAGAATTTAATTAAAACTAAAATTGGAATAATGAGTACACTTAATAATGCTACATAATTTCATTGAAAACATCTTAAAGGAGGGCTTAGCCTCCCAAGAAATCCTGATAAAGTTAAAGATGGGCCATTTCCCAACTCATTAATCAGATATCATGTTCAAGCAGAGGACGGAGATAAGTTAATTTATAGGCCATAGGCCATTCTAAGTATTCCTTTAATAGAGCATTTAGAGTTAAATTTGTTGTCACGTGTACCGAGGTACGATGAAAAGTATTGTTCTGCGTACAGTCCAGGCAGATCGTTTCATACATGTAAACCATAGGACATACAAATCTATATTTTCCTGTGAGCATGAAGTCAAGGTTGACAGGAGTAGGGGACCCTGGATGACAAAACAAGTTTTGGCCAGGAAAAAGAAGGAGGCATGGCTCAGGTACAAGCAGTTGGAATCAAGATTCCCTGGAGGTGTACAGGGGATACAGGAGTATACTCAAGAAGGAAAGTAGGAGGACAAAAAGGGGGTATGAGGTATCATCTTTGGTTGAGAGGAGGTGAATCCAAAGGGATTAATATGAATGCATTCAGTCTTTTTCCCCCGGTTGTGGACTCGAATAAAGAGAGGCTTTATTACAGTGAGATGCTATTCCTTCAGCTGCAGCTGTAGAATGGCATCTCAGGGAAACTTATGAATATTTATACTACTACCTGTGGGCGGAGCTAGCTGGCAGGGGCTTACCGGAAAACCTGTAATACAGGTACTGTCGTACATCCCCTAATGCAAGCACACACATATATACAGTGGTACATTCACCCCCTGTAAAAAATGAGTCCGGCGGGGTGACGTGAAACTATAATACATAAACGTGATCTATTTACAGAGGGGGGAAAATAAAAGAACCAAGTGTCCATTGGGCAACCTGGTGCCCGTCACAGGTTGAGTCGGACCGGCGGTTGGATGTTCCGTTGTGAGCGACGCAGCAGCGGTGGCGACGTCTGCACAGGCGGTGTCGGCGTCGATGGCGTAGGTGCTGGTGGTGTTGGTGCTGGTCAGTGGCTGGATGACTCCGGGAGCAAGCCGAAATCTTCCATGTCTTCTAGTGTGGACAGGGGAATGAGGGATGGACCTGGTGGGGCTGAAGTCGGGGGCGCCAGGGAAAAGGAGGGTGGCGCATGGGTAGGGAGGAGTGTGGGCATGGGAACGGCACCCGAGGGAGCCAGGTCCCTGAGCGAGACTATCCTGGTGGCCGTCGGGGAACTCCACGTAGGCATATTGGGGGTTCGCATGGAGCAGGCGTACCTTGTCCACCAGAGGGTCTGCCTTGTGGAGCCTGACATGCCTACGAAGAAGGACCAGCCCTGGAGCTGCAAGCCAAGTCGGGAGCGACACCCTGGATGTAGACTTGCTAGGGAAGGAAAAAACACGTTCATGGGGTGTGTTGTTAGTTGCGGTGCACAGCAGTGACCGAATGGAATGGAGTGCGTCAGGGAGGACCTGCTGCCAACAAGCGGCTGGGAGGTTCCTGGACGGTAGGGCCAGCTGGACGGCCCTCCATACCGTCCCATTCTCCCTCTCTACCTGCCCATTTCCCCGGGGGTTGTAGCTGGTCGTCCTGCTGGAGGTGATACCCCTGCTGAGCAGGAGCTGACGCAGCTCATAACTCATGAACAAGGGTTCCCCTGTCACTGTGGATATAGTCGGGGAAACCGAACAGAGCGAATATGGAATCAAGGGCCTTGATGACGGTGGCAGACATCATATCCGGGCATGGGATGGTGAAGGGGAACCTAGAGAATTCATCTACCACACTAAGGATGTAGGTGTTGCGGTCGGTGGAGGGGAGGGGCCCTTTGAAATCCACACTGAGGCGTTCAAAGGGGCGGGACGCTTTCACCAGGCACGCGCGATCTGGCCGGTAGAAGTGCACCTTCACTCCGCACAGACCTGGCAGTCTCTGGTGACTGTCCGTACTTCCTCGACGGAGTAGGGCAGATTGCGGGCTTTGACCAGATGGTACAACCGAGTGAGCCCCGGATGGCAAAGGCTCTCGTGCAAGGCACAGAGCTGGTTCACTTGTGCGCTGGCACATGTACCTCGGGAGAGGGCGTCTGGGGGCTCGTTGAGCTTGCCGGGGCGATACAAGATCTCGTAATTGTAGGTGGAGAGCTCGATTCTCCACCGCAAGATTTTGTCGTTTTTGATCTTGCCCCGCTGCATGTTGTTAAACATGGAGGCTACCGACTGCTGGTCAGTGAGGAGAGTGAACCTCCTGCCGGCCAGGTAATGCCTCCAGTGCCGCACCGCTTCAACGATTGCCTGGGCCTCCTTTTCAACAGAGGAATTTCGGAGGCATGGAGGGTGCGGGAAAAGAATGCCACAGGTCTGCCTGCCTGGTTTAGAGTGGCGGCAAGGGCGACATCTGAAGTGTCGCTCTCTACTTGGAAGGGCAGTGTTTCGTCTACTGTGTGCATCCCGGCCTTGGCTATGTCTGAGCGAATACGAGCGAAGGCCTGTTGTGCCTCGGCCGTGAGGGGAAATTGTGTGGACTGGATCAGTGGGCGGACCTTGTCCGCGTATTGTGGGACTCACTGGGAATAGTAAGAAAAGAACCCCAGGCATCGTTTGAGAGCCTTGGGGCAGTGGGGGATGGGGAGCTCCACGAGGGGGAGCATGTGGTCGGGATCGGGCCCCAGTAGTCCGTTTTGGACTACGTAACCGAGGATGGCTAAGCGGTCTGTGCTGAACATGCACTTCTCCTTGTTATCAATGAGGTTGAGGAGAGATGCGGTGTGGAGAAATTTTGCAAGGTTGGCGTCATGTGGCCCGTAGTCCGTACGGGTCAACCATTCGGTCCATTTCTCGCTGAAATACCGAGACCCCGTTAGGGTACCCTAAGAATTGATACAGCCGACCGTCCGCCTCGAAGGCAGTGTAGGGACGGTCCAATTGGATTGGATTGGATTTGTTTATTGTCACGTGTACCGAGGTACAGTGAAAAGTATTTTTCTGCAAGCAGCTCAACAGATCATTCAGTACATGGGAAGAAAAGGGAATTGAACAGAATTCAAGAAAATACATGAAAATACATAATAGGCAACACAATATATACAATGTACAACATAAGCCCTGGCATCGGATGAAGCAGACATGGGTGTAGTGTTAATGAGGACAGTCCATAAGAGGGTCATTTAGGAGTCTGGTGACAGTGGGGAAGAAGCTGTTTTTGAGTCTGTTCGTCCGTGTTCTCAGACTTCTGTATCTCCTGCCCGATGGAAGAAGTTGGAAAAAGTGAGTAAGCCGGGTGGGAGGGATCCTTGATTACGCTGCCTGCTTTCCCCGGCAGCGGGAGGTGTAGATGGAATCAATGGATGGGAGGCAGGTTCGTGTGATGGACTGGGCGGTATTCACGACTCTCTGAAGTTCCTTGCGGTCCTGGGCCGAGCAGTTGCCATACCAGGCTGTGATGCAGCGCGAGAGGATGCTCTCTATAGTGCATCTGTAAAAGTTGGTAAGGGTTAATGTGGACATGCCAAATTTCCTTAGTTTCCTGAGGAAGTAAAGGCGCTGTTGTGCTTTCTTGGTGATAGCGTCGACATGAGTGGACCAGGATAGATTTTGGTGATGTGCACCCTAGGAATTTGAAAACTGCTCACCATCTCTACCTCGGCTCCGTTGATGCTGACAGGGGTGTGTACAGTACTTTGCTTCCTGAAGTCGATGACCAGCTCTTTAGTTTTGCTGGCATTAAGGGAGAGATTGTTGTCATTGCACCACTCCACTAGGTTCTCTACGGATGGGGAGCTGGTGGTGGGCGGATTTCAGGTCAATTGTCGAGAAGACCCGGTACTGTGCAATCTGATTGACCATATCAGATATGCAAGGGACGGGGTACGCGTCGAGCTGCATGTACTGGTTGATGGTCTGGCTGTAGTCCACAAACATCCTGTGTTTCTCCCCAGTTTGAACCACCACCATTTGGGCTCTCCAGGGACTATTGCTGGCCTCGATAATACCCTCCCAAAGCAACCGCTGGACTTCGGACCTGATGAAAGTCTTGTCCTGGGTGCTGTACCGTCTGCTCCTGGTGGCGATGGGCTTGCAATCTGCAGTCAGTTTGGCAAAAAGGGAGGGAGGGTCAACCTTGAGGATCGTGAGGTCGCAAACGGTGAGGGGAGGTAGGGGTCCGCCGAATTTGAGGGTGAGGCTCTGGAGGTTATATTGGAAGTCCAGGCCCAGTAAAAGTGTCGCACAGAGGTTGGGGAGAACGTACAGGCGGAAACGGTTGAATTCAACGCCTTGTACGGTGAGTCTGACCAGATAGAAGCCCCAGATTGGGACAGAGTGGGATCCGGAGGCCAGGGAGATCCGCTGGTTAGCGGGATGGACCGCGAGGGAGCAGCGCCTTACCGTGTCTGGATGGATGAAACTGTCCGTGCACCCAGAGTCGATGAGGCAGGAGGTTGCGTGGCCGTTGATAAGCACCATCGTAGAAGTGGTGGCCAAGTTGCGAGGACTGGATTGGTCGAGCGTCATGGAGGCGAGTAGCGGGCGATCGACCAAAGGGTCCGACGGGTCCGACGAGTAGCGGCAGCGACCCGGGTCCCGTGGTCCAGTTCCGAGGGGAGGACAAAATGGTGCCATCTGGAGTACCAGCGGGGACGAAGATGGCGGTGCCCAATCAGCACACGTTGCGGGGGCATGGCAAGATGGTGGCGACCATGGAGCGCACATTGTGGGGGCGGGGCAAGATGGCGGTGACCACGGAATGCACATGGAGTCGGAGGATGAAAATGGCGGCGCTCCTGGTGCGCACATGGCGGGGGCGGCGAAAGATAGCAGCGCCCACTGATTGCATATGGAGTCGGGGAAGGAAGATGGCGGCGCCCACTGATCGCCGTGGCCCCTGGAGCAGTGGACGGCAGGACCCATTGTGCGATCGGCTGAGGCAAGGGGGACATTTGGGCGCGATAGCGGCAACAGCGCGGGCCTGACACACCGCTGCAAAGTGGCCTTTCTTGCCACAGGATTTGCAGGTCGCGGTGCGGGCCGGGCAGTGCTGGTGGGGGTGCTTCTTTTGACCGCAGAAGTAGCAGCGGGGACCCCCAGGGTGCGCGGTGTGGCAAGCAGTGCAGGCATACTGCGCGGGAGCGGCCCCAGTCGGGGGTGTCGGTTGCGGGGTCCACGAGGGGTAGGATGGGTGGGCCGCGCGGTAGGATGGGTGGGCTGGGTAGGATTGCACATTAGGGGAAGCGGCCGTCATTGAGAGCGCTAAGCCTTTGTTGCCGCAATGTCGAGAGCGGCCCCTTCCAGCAGTCGTTGCCGGATGGGGTCCGATGCAATACCCGTCACAAAGCCATCGCGCATGACGAGATTCGAATGTTCCGTGGCCGAGACGGCCTGGCAGTCGCAGTCCCGTACTAGAGGGATAAGGGCCCGCCAGAAGTCCTCAATCGACTTACCTGGTTGCTGAACGCGAGTGGCGAGTACATGTCTCGCAAACAGAGTGTTCGTCGACTGGGCGTAATTCTCTTTGAGAAGTTCCATGGCCCGGGCGTAGTTAGGCGCGTCTCGAATCAGCGGGAACATGCTGGAGCTCAACCTTGAGTATAGGAGTTGTACCTTCTGAGCCTCCGATGGTGTAGGGTCCGCTGAGGTGATGTAGGCCTCGAAAACAGCCAGCCAGTGATTAAAGTCTTTCCTGGCTTGCGGCGACTGCGGATCCAGCTGCAGGCGATCGGGCTTAATTCTGATGTCCATGATGTTGGAAAACCTCACTGTAATAAATTGTGGCGCTAACAATTGCACACAAAGACACGAATCGGTACAAGAGAGGCTTTATTACAGTGAGATGCTATTCCTTCAGCTGCAGCTGTAGAATGGCATCTCAGGGAAACTTATGAATATTTATAGTGCTCCCTGTGGGCGGAGCTAGCCGGCAGGGGCTTACTGGAAAACCTGTAATACAGGTACTGTCGTACATCCCCTAATGCAAGCACACACATATATACAGTGGTAGATCACCACAAGGGTATAGGTTTAAGTTAAGAGAGGAAAGAATTAAAGGGAACCTGAGGAGCAACTTTTTTTTACACAGAGCGTGATACGTATGTGAATGAACTGCTGGAGGAAGTGGTTGAGGCACGGACATTGACAACATTTAAAAGGCATTTGGACAGATACATGGATAGGAAAGGTTTAGAGGGAGACGGGCCAAATGGTGTTAGCTAAGATGGGCATTTTGGTTAGCATGGACCAGTTTGGGCCAAAGGGCCTGTCTCTGTGCCGTAGATTTTACGATGCTATGATTTTACATTGTCAATACATAGACATAGACATCGGGTGAAGCATGCGGAGTGTAGTGTTACAACAGTAGAGAAGTGCCAAGAGAGATCAGTTCAGTCCATAAGAGCGTCATTCAGGAGTCTGGTTGTGATTTATTAACAGTCTGTACTAATTTGCTAGTTTGAGGGGAATATTTGCTTCATTTTCTATCAAGTGGTTTGGTTCAGTCAAAGACTTTTTGGGGAAAATAATTTTATTGGATTTTTTCCATTTAATCTCAAAACTTTGCAGAACAATATGAAAACAATAACAACACCAACAACAAGCTGCCACCGCATCTGTGACAATTGTTCCAGTTCTATCATTACCCTTCATTATTCATATTAATGTGTGATTACAGCTTTTTAAAAAAAAGTATTCTTATTGGGACTTTCAAAGTTTAATAATAAGAATTATTTACAACTTCACAATTACTGCCAAAACTCTTTGCGTTGTTTATGATTACTTTTGTTTTGCTGGGGGGTGGAAGGGGGGAGTTTCTGTTTCCCCCTTGAGTTCTCAAGGGAGGTTAAAAGGGAGGTATAAAAACAGACAGTAAAAGTTTTTACAAATATATAAAACAAAAAAGTGTGGCTAAGGTAAATATTGGTCCTTTAGAGGATGAGAAGGGAGATTTAATAATGGGAGATGAGGAAATGGCTGAGGAGCTGAACAGGTTTTTTGGGTCGGTCTTCACAGTGGAAGGTACAAATAACATGCCAGCGACTGATAGAAATGAGGCTATGACAGGTGAGGACCTTGAGAGGATTGTTATCGCTAAGGAGCTAGTGATGGGCAAGCTAATGGGGCTAAAGGTAGACAAGTTCCTGGCCCTGATGGAATGCATCCCAGAGTGCTAAAAGAGATGGCTAGGGAAATTGCAGATGCACTAGTGATAATTTACCAAAATTCACTAGAATCTGGGGTGGTCCCGGTGGATTGGAAATTAGCAAACGTGGCACCACTGTTTAAAAAAGGAGGTAGGCAGAGAGCAGGAAATTATAGGCCAGTGAGCTTAACCTCGGTAGTAGGGAAGATGCTGGAATCTATCATCAAGGAAGGAATAGCGAGGCATCTGGATAGAAATTGTCCCATTGGGCAGACGCAGCATGGGTTCATAAAGGGCAGGTCGTGCCTAACTAATTTTGTGGAATTTTTTGAGGACATTACCAGTGCAGTAGATAACGGGGAGCCAATGGATGTGGTATATCTGGATTTCCAGAAATCCTTTGACAAGGTACCACACAAAAGGTTGCTGCATAAGATAAAGATGCAGGGCATTAAGGGTAAAGTAGTAGCATGGATAGAGGATTGGTTAATTAATAGAAAGCAAAGAGTGGGGATTAATGGGTGTTTCTCTGGTTGGCAATCAGTAGCTTGTGGTGTCCCTCAGGGATCCGTGTTGGGCCCACAATTGTTCACAACTTACATAGATGATTTGGAGTTGGGGACCAAGGGCAATGTGTCCAAGTCTGCAGATGATACTAAGATGAGTGGTAAAGCGAAAAGTGAAGAGGATACTGGAAGTCTGCAGAGGGATTTGGATAGGTTAAGTGAATGGGCTAGGGTCTGGCAGATGGAATACAATGTTGACAAATGTGAGGTTATCCATTTTGGAAGGAATAATAACAAACAGGATTATTATTTTAACGATAAAATATTAAAGCATGCCGCTGTGCAGAGAGACCTGGGTGTGCTAGTGCATGAGTCACAGAAAGTTGGTTAACAGGTGATTAAGAAGGCAAATGGAATTTTATCATTCATTGCTAGAGGGATGGAGTTTAAGACTAGGGAGGTTATGTTGCAATTGTATAAGGTGAGTGAGGCCACACCTGGAGTATTGTGTTCAGGTTTGGTCTCCTTACTTGAGAAAGGACGCACTGGCGCTGGAGGGTGTGCAGAGGAGATTCACTAGGTTAATCCCAGAGAGGAAGGGGTTGGATTATGAGGAGAGGTTGAGTAGACTGGGACTGTACTCGTTGGAATTTAGAAGGTTGAGGGGGGATCTTATAGAAACATTTAAAATTATGAAGGGAATGGATAGGATAGATGCGGGCAGGTTGTTTCCACTGGCGGGTAAAATAGCCTCAAAATTAGGGGAAGTAGATTTAGGACTGAGTTTAGGAGGAACTTCTTCACCCAAAGGGTTGTGAATCTATGGAATTCCTTGCCCAGTGAAGCAGTTGAGGCTCCTTCATTAAATGTTTTTAAGGTAAAAATAGATAGTTTTTTGAAGAATAAAGGGATTAAGGGTTATGGTGTTCGGGCCGGAAAGTGGAGCTGAGTCCACAAAAGATCAGCCATGATCTCATTGAATAACGGAGCAGGCTCGAGGGGCCAGATGGCCTACTCCTGCTCCTAGTTCTTATGTTCTTATGTTCTAAATGATTCGCCTTCCCGGTTTGACACGTGTGGGAGGAATCTGTGTCCCCTTCTGCAAATGGCCTTCCTCCCCGTTTTCCTCTCTGCTGTACGCGAGTTCTCTTTCATCCAGGCGGTACTCCCTGCCCCCTCTTCCTACCTCCCCTTCCTATCCCTCATCCCCCTCCCTTCCTATCTGCTCCCCCCAGTTAGTTTCTGTTTGTGAACAATCTGTGAAAAGGTTTGTGAACTTCCCCCACATGTCGTGGAATCTATCCTCAGACCCCCTTATGGAGAATTTAATTTTTTCCAGTTTCCGAAACTCGGCCAGGTTTCAGAGCCATGCCGAGGTCCTGGATGGTGCTGCTGACTTCCGAGCAGAAGTCTCCGCCTGGCAATCAGTAAGGCAAAGGCCAGGGCATCTGCCCCTTCCCTGTCAGAGCGGGAAAAACCCACTCATGCGTGTCTTAGTGAGGTGCATTCCATGCACCACCTTAAGCTGCATCAGCCTCAGCCCAGCACAAGAGGAGGTGGAGTTGATCTTGTCCAGTCCCTTGACCCAGAGTCCACCCCCTTATCTCCGTGCCCATCCCCGACTCCCATTTCCATCTGGTCTCGTCCAGCGGGGTCGTGACCTTTTTTATGAGTCCCCGTGGATTTCTCCACATTTGTTGTCCCCGAACCAGACCAGCCTCACCATTGTGCCCAGAAATGTGTTTCTGCATCTCTTGCAGAGCAAGTCGCGCAGCTACAGGTACCCAAGCTCATTCCCTTTCGGGAGTTGGAGTCTCTCTGAGAGTTCCCCAGGGTCTCCAGTCTATCATCCACGGACATGTCCTCTCTCTCAGTGTCCCTCTGTCCTCCCTCCATGTCCCAAATGTGGCGTCTACCCTCGCCAGTATGAACCTATGGTTGTTGCAGATGTGGGCCTCTATGGACAGCTCGCCAAGCTTGAAATAGTGCTTGAACTGGTTCCATGGCCACTACCACCGGGCTCCGGCAGTGATGCGGCAGCCAGCCCTTGGAGAGATGTGCAGGCGGCCTCCTCCAGTCAGCTCCAGTCTGCCTCCAGTTCCCTTAGACACACCCTCATCCTCTCCGCATTTGGCAGCCCACTGGTAGAATAGGACTTTCGGAAGGGACAGGTCTCCCACGTGTCACCCTCGCTGTAAGATGGTCTTACGTATCCAAGGTAGTCTCTCTTCTCTTTGGATCCCCTGGTACCTGAACTTGGTTTGGGTCATTTTAAACGGTAATTCATCCAGCTCTGCTCCTCCCTCTCAGGGGTTCACCAGGAAGATTTTGCTCTTTCCCAGGTAGAGTTTGTAACCTGAGAAGGCACCAAACTCACTAACTCTTTCCCATGCTGGCTAGGGGGTTTGCAACATAGAGGAGAAGGTCATCCACATAGAGTGAGACTCTATTCTCTCTGTCCCCTCTCTGAATGCCCGTCCACCACTCCGCCAATCTAAGACAATGGCCAGTGGTTCAATTGCCAGTGAGAACAAGAGTGGGGATAATGGGAACCCCTGTGCAGCCCAAAAGTATTTGGAAGTGGTGGCATTCGTCTGCATGCTTGTCGTAGGAGTGCTGTATAGGAGCTTCCCCCTCACATTGATCCCTTCTCCAAACCCAAATCGTTCAAGTACCTCCATGAGGTACCTTCATTCAAATCAAATTGAATGGTTTCTCACTGTCCCCAGATGGGTTCAATATTACATTCAGCAGGCATCTGATGTTCATTGTTAGTTGTCTGCCCTTGACAAACCCGGTCTGATCTTCCACGATCATTTCTGGCAGGTAGCTCTCCAGGCGTCTCGCCAGCACCTTCGCTAGGACTTTTGTATCAGTGCTAAGAGAGGGATGGGTCTGTATGATCCACACTCTGTCAGGTCTTTGTCCTTTTTGGGGATCAATGGGATCGAGGCTTGGGCCAGCATGGACGACAGGGCCCCTTTGACAGTGAGCCATTGAATAACTTCCCCAAGTGCGGGGCCAGCGCTTCTGCAAATGTTTTGTAAAACCCATCCTGTCCCGGCGCTTTCCTGACTGCATAGAGTTAACGCATTCCATGATTTCACCCGGCTCTAGCAGTGCTTCCAGTCCTTGTTTCCCGTCCTCCCCCACCAACGGTATATCCAGTCTATTGAGGAACTGTTCCATCACCGAATCCCCAGCTGGGGTCTGGAGGTGTATAGATAGCCCTGGGTAAAAGTTTGCAACTGCTTTATTAACCTCTTTTGGATCTGCTACCGTCCTACCGATTCTGTCCCTAACTGGCGCTGCTTGTTTTCTTAGCTAGTGTGCCAGCTTGCGGCCAGCCTTGTCTCCATGTTCGGAGAAGCCCCCCCCCCCCCCCCCCCCCCCCGGTACCTGTAGGAGCAGGTGGACTGCCTTCCCTTGGAAGGCAGATCAAATTCTGTCTGTGGTGATATGCATCACTGTAAATACACAAGGGGTTAATGTAAATACACGTAGACTAGATAGACACTAGAGAGAGCACCAGAGACATGACACAGAGACATTCAACCAATAGGTCAGTAAGATAGGACATGACCAATGGTCAGTCACAACACACACAGAGGTGACACTACCACAGGGGGGCATTACACCAACACATATAAAAGGACACAGCACACATGATCTTCTTTTTACCAGTGGAGACACTCAGTGAGTACACAGGGTTGATTTGAAACACATCACACCCACCAGGTGGATTGTAGCAGACTGGTTAGTCAGCCTGAGTAGCTATAGCAGGATTAACAGGAGAGTCGAATCCAAGTAGAAGAATCGTTAACAGTTTAATAAATGTGTTAAAGCTATCTCCAAGTCTGAACCTTCCTTTGTCAGAGTGCAGATCAAGGAAGCAGCTTATGCTAAGTCAAGAGCTTAACAAAACACCATCTGCACGCTTTCCTCTCTACCAGCCATTCCAAGGTTGAGGCCATACCGCCGATCCAGTATCTGGTCAATCAGCCACTGTTTGGCTGCCCTCTTTTTCCTGTCCCTCAGGGCTCTGATTTTGCTGCCGTTCACCGCCGTCAGTCCCAATCCTACGGCAAGTAACTCACCTCCTGACCCTCCAAAGCCTGTCCACTATCTACAAGGCACAAGTCAAGAGTGAAGCTGCACTCATCCACTCGCCTGGATGAGCGCAGCTTCAACAACACTCAAGAAGCTTGATACCACCCAAGACAAAGCAGCCCGCTTGATTGCTTCTCCTTCCACAAACATTAAATGGAGAGTTTCCCCCCTATTCCCATTGACTCCAGCTCCTTGATGACATATTTGTTCAAATGTTGCCTTGATTAAGGGCAGTCACTCTCACCTTCTGAAGGGCATCTAGAGATGGGCAATAAATGCTGTCCATCCAGCGACTCCCAGATCCCATAAATGAATTTAAAAATGTCCTTCCCACTTGCACCCTCTTGCGCTCTTTGCCCACCTCAGGATCCGCTCTTTGATCCTGGTACCTGTGGAGCCTCACGATAGCCTTGGCCGCTGTCGAAGCGACCTGGAGTATTGCTACTCCGTATTCTGTGGGGTTTCTCCCTCTGTTCCCTCCAGCAGCCCCATAATTCTCAGGTTTTGCCGACACATTCGGTTCTCCTGGTCATTGACTTTATCCTTCAACCCTTCTGGTCCTTGGCCAGGCTTCCTACCTCGGCCTTGAGTGCCGCGATCCAGTCCCCTTGGCCCGTGGTTGTTTTTGAGGTCCCATGTCTTATTTTCCTGGGCCTCTAGCTTCTGCTCCATATTGTCCATTGCCTCCCTCATGGAGGCCGCTGCAGCTTCCACTGCTGCCTCGATGACTGCCAGAAGGTCTTTTCTCATCTCCTCCCTATGTCTCTGGAGCACGGAGGTGATGAAGCCCATCAACCTGTTCCTCAGTGCCTGGGTCTGCACTGGGAACTCTGTGGGGTCGACCCTCACCGGTTCTGTGCCTCCTCATGCGGTTCATAGAATTTACAGTGCAGAAGGAGGCCCTTCGGCCCATCGAGTCTGCACCGGCTCTTGGAAAGAGCACCCTACCCAAGCCCACACCTCCACTCTATCCCCATAACCCAGTAACCCCACCCAACACTAAGGGCAATTTTGGACACTAAGGGCAATTTAGTACGGCCAATCCACCTAACCTGCACTTCTTTGGACTGTGGGAGGAAACCGGAGCACCCGGAGGAAACCCACGCACACATGGGGAGAATGTGCAGACTCCGCAGAGGTAGGGACCCAAGCCAGAAATTGAACTTGGGACGCTGGAGCTGTGAAGCAATTGTGCTAACCACTGTGCTACCATACTGCCCGTGGGTTCCCTGCTCCGAGGCGGAGGTTTCCCTCCCCTCGTCTTTACTAGCTTTTCAGCTGGGCGGCTGATTTTTTTCCTATCCTGCTTGGCAGTACAGTCGATGGGGGGTTAGTCTGGGTTAGTACTTTGGGGGCCCATTTGTTGGGGTTAAAAGGCCCTAATTGAAGTTCTTAGATGAGAGCCACCTTTCATGCGACTGCTCAACTCATGGCCCCACCGGAAGTCGGTTCAGTTAAAGGCCGGGTACATAAGAACATAAGAACTAGGAGCAGGAGTAGGCCTTCTGGCCCTTTGAACCTGCTCTGCCATTCAATGAGATCATGGCTGACTTTTTGTGGACTCAGCTCCACTTCCCCGCCCGAACACCATAACCCTTTATTCTTCAAAAAACTATCTGTCTTTATCTTGAAAACATTTAATGAAGGAGCTTCAACTGCTTCACTGGGCAAGGAATTCCATAGATTCACAATCCTTTGGGTGAAAAAGTTCCTCCTAAACTCAGTCCTAAATCTACTTCCCCTTATTTTGAGGCTATGCCCTCTAGTTCTGCTTTCACCTGCCAGTGCAAACAACCTGCCCGCATCTATCCTATCTATTCTCTTCATAATTTTAGATGTTTCTATAAGATCCCCAGTACAGTAGCATAATGGTTGTGTTAATGAACGGCAGGATGTTGGACCAATGATCCAGAGGCATACCTTCAAATCCCATAAAGGGGAGGTGTTCTCAGACTACAGCAGCCGGTGGAACTGTCTCAGAAGCTCTCTGGGGGAAGCAAGAAGATTGCAAGTGGAGCCACAGCCCAGGTTTTCTGATGTTTTGAAAGTCCTTAATTACAAGAGATCAAGAGGAGGAAAAGGGAAATGTTTCCATAGAGGGCCAGAATATCCTCAAGGCAGACCCTCCAATGGGAATAAAAGCGTACTGCCAAGGAGATCAATTCCTAAAGCTTGGATTACTGGAAAAGTTGAATACCCCCTCACGAGTTGCCAAGCTCAGTGAATTCATCTCCTCATGATATTTCTCACCTAACACATCACAAACACAACTCTTTCACTCACCTCTCAGCAAACCAAACTCTAGCCTCATGTCCAGATGATCCACTTCACCCTCAAACAGTGGCGAGCTTCACACTCACCTCTCAACGTCCACATCACCTAAACACATTGTAGCACAATCACTGATATTCTTCTCTCTCTCCCGAAGGACCAGGTTGCTGGGAGCAGTAGAGAACCAACAGGCTAAAGGGACACATGCACCTTCTTTGAGATTGTGCTGCACACTATAGGGCCAACAGCGACTGAGGTCATTGCATCCAATGTCATCCAGAATATTCAAGTTAACAGTATGTTCCTGGCTTAAGCACCAATTGCACTTCTTCTCATTCTGCTGCTTGGCAGTGTCAGTTCAGATTACTAGTTTTATTAAAGTGTCAGTTCAGATTACTAGTTTTATTAAAGTGTCAGTTCAGGGGCGTGGCATCAGCTTTGTGGTGCATGAACCTGTTGTCCTGTCTCAGGATGACACCATTCATGCTCCCAGCACTGCCATTCTGCCAGTGCCTTTGAGGTCGCCTATCAGGCAGCCAGCCCAGACTGTGTAACCTAGGTAGGGCTTTCTGGAACCCCGCAAACCACGTTCATACGTTTTGGTCCTGTCCAAAGCTGGAGGACTACTGGAAGGCGGTGTTTAGGGTAATCTCTAAAGTGGTGCATGTGAAACTGGACCTGGGCCATCGGGAGGCCATATTCGGGGTGTCGGTCCAGCCGGGGTTGAAAATGGGTGCGGAGGTGGATCCTGTTGGGATGGAGATCAACCTCTCCACCCTGTGCCCTGGCGTGGCGGGGGGACTTGCTGGAATTCTTGACTTTTGAGAAGGTCAAATTTGAATTGAGGAGAAGGATGGAGGGGCTCTACAATTCATTGGCATTATTCATCATGCACTTTCGTGAATTGGATTACATTGAACATTGGGGTGGGGGGGGGGGGGGGGTGGCTGGGAGGGTTGGGGGGAGGGAGACTGTATGTGTTAATGGTGACTATGTGTGATTCCTGATTCCTTTTTGTCATTTGTTTATGTTAACAGGCGGATTCATTTTTGGAGGTTTGGTGGGAGGATGGGATTGTTGTTATTGATGTGGGGATTGACATTGCATTTGTTACTGATTATTGTTTATTCTTTGGTGTAAATTTGGGAGAAAATGTGAAAAACGAGGAGAATAAAAATATTTAAAAAAAAACATTCTGGGGGTTATCAGAGACGATGGGCGGGATTCCCTGATCGCGTTTTACGACGGAGTCAACAGGTCCCCAGGAGCAGCGATTCTGAGCCCTACAGGAGGCCAGCACAGCACTGGAGTGACCCACGCCACTCCAGCTGCCGACACCGTCCTCAAATGGGGGCCACGGGTCTGCGCATGCACAGTGGCTTCCTTCTCCTCGCCGGCCCCAACGCAACATGGCGTAGGGCTACCGGGGCCGGTGCGAAGCAATAGAGGCCACCAGCCTGAGAGGCCGGCCCTGATCGCGGGCCAGGCCATAGGCTCGGACCCCTCTCCCCCCCCCAACCAGGCCGCCCCCAGATGGATGCGCGCCGAGGTCCCTTCGGGTAAGACCACACGCGGACGGCGCCAGTGGGACTCGGATATTTTTGTGGCCACTCGGCCCATCCCGTGCAGTGAATCGCCCTGCTCGCCGATTCTCCACGAGATCAATGAAGCTGAGCCTCTGTCTGTACACCCTAGTGGGTGCGTGGAGTCCCCTATGGGTTCCTCCTGGCTCTATTGTCCACGTGCACCTCCCTCCACACGCTCACTCCTCTGGATATTGATTGTCTCCCTCATTTAAAGTCCAATCCGTCTGGGGGCTTCTTCTCCGCCCCGGCGTGGGCAGAGAGAATCCCGTCCCAGAAACGTAACTTGACGAGCCATGTAAATACTGTGCTCCAAGAGCCAGCCAGAAAAAGGAGCGGCAACACATACCCAGTTGATATAGTTAAAAAGGAGGTGGGATCATACGTTGGAATTTGACTTGACGCTCAAAATGTCCAACTGATACACAATAGCAATCAATAAAGCCAAACTATGAATCAAAATAGTTGAAGGAAGTTGCGATCAAATGGTGTTCAGGTCTGGTTTTTAAGACACATGGGCCCAGACCTTCCAGTCTCCGGATCATCAGAGATGGCTGGATTCTCCGTCGGTGGAATCCTGCATTTCGCCGTCAGCGCGCTCACGCCCACAGATTTCCTGGCAGCCTGGGGATTCCCGCAATGGAAAACCCCATTGGCCCACTGCCGCGAAGGAGGATCCCACTGCCGGCCGGGGGGGGGGGGGGCGCCCAGAAATTGGTCCGGCGGAACGCAGAATGTACAACCCAAGATGCAGACCACAGCCAGACCTCAAGGAAGACCTTGGACTGGATTCTCCCATAATGGGACTATGCTCCACGCCAGCGTAAAACGTCAGCGTTTCACTCTGAAGATTCCTGTGAAAACGTGGAACCTATTCACTGATCTGCAGGGGGCGAGCAGGGACCCACAGTAGTTTACGCAGCTTTAGCTGTGAAAACGGGCCCCCGCACTTCTGGTTTTGAGTCCGCGCAGGTGCACGGCGGCGGCCAACAAAAGGCAGATGAAAAATGTAGACCCACCCCCCCCACTCTCCCCGCAATCGGCCACGCGCCCGAAGATTTGACCGTGCCGATCTGTCTCCCGGACCACCTATAACACCCCCCCCTGTGTCTGATCCCCCTGGCCCCCACAATGATGGCTGCGGCCACGCAAGCATCCAGACCACCGATAGGTGTTTAGAACTACGCCATCGGGAAAGTGGCCGGTCAGAAGCGGAGGATCGCTGGGCGGGCCTCTGGAAATGGTCTCCAGCCACGCGGAGTATTCCGCGAACATGCTGATTCTTGGGTCCCGGAGAATCACCGTACCAGCGCCGGGCCCAATTTCGGTGTGAAATTAGATTTGATTTCGGCGCGGGGCTGCGGAGAATCCAGCCACTTAACTGGGACGTTTGAGCTTTGATGAGCAGTTCACCTGCTGCCTGGGTCCCTCCCCAAAACACCCCAACTCTGAGGTAAAGTTGAAGATGTACTTACCTAGATAGGTATCCAAGACACGTGAGACATAAAAATGCTAGTCTAACTCTTGGGTAACTACAGACTGACCCTCCAATCACTCACACTGAATCCCCCTGACCCATGACTAGGCCGCATACACCCCAACTACCCTCAGGCCCAAACCAACCTGACTCCACTGCTTTACCCAACTACCCCTAGACCAATCCCTTGACATGACTCAACTCCCCCTCCCCACCACGTTAACTCCAACCAGCTGGCTACCCCTCCCAACCTGACCACCTCCCAACTAGACCTGACTACCCCATGCCACTCGACATTTCCCTCCAACCTGACTGCCCCTCCCAACCTGCCACCCCGACTCACCCCACCTACCCATGATATCCACCTATCACCCTACCCACATGCCACCCTAACCCCTTATCTACTTACTTGGCCCACCTACCCAAGCTACACTACACAGTCATTCATTGATCCACTAACTCATTCCCGAATATTCACCCATCACCCATTCACTAACATTCACGCTGGACATTTAAACTTACCTTAGAACAACTTGCACCATAGTGTCCAGTCATCATCCCCTAAAGCTACTACTGTGATGGACTTCTCCAATGGACTGTATACTCCACATTTCTGGAGAATCCGGGCTCGGAAGACATGGCCAGAAATGCAGAGCTGCTTCTGGGCATAGCAATCTGACAGTGATTTCCACTTTGCAGAAAATACCAGCCATGGGAGATATTCAAACATTGAGAGGTAAGGGGCAGGGGATGCGATGTTCACTCCAGGGTGAGAGACTAGCTGAACTATTGAACTATTTCGATATCACTGGCAAATAGAGCAACAATACAATCAGTAGGGTTTGACTTTGGGTTGCCTTTTAAGGGTTGCCCTATTATGTATTTTCTTTTATTTCCTTTTAATTTCATGTACTTAATGATCTGTTGAGCTGCTCGCAGAAAAATACTTTTCACTGTACCTCGGTACATGTGACAATGAACAAATCCAATCCAATCCAATTCATCTTGCAGCTCCTTCTCACCACTGGAACATTCATCAGACAAAGACTGTTGTGCTGACTTTCACAGCCATTGGGAATGGGTAACCGCCTGGCCCAACCGCCTTCTTCTAGGAGACTGCAAATGTCTGAGACCATCTGAGCCTTTGTAAGCACTGCTTTTCCATGAGATCAATGAAGCTGAGCCTCTGTCTCTACACCCTAGTGGGTGGGTGGAGTCCCCTATGGGCTCCGCCCCTCTGTTCCTCCTGGCTCTATTGTCCACACCCTCACTGCTCTGGATATTGATTGTCTCCTTCATTTACGGTCCAATCAGAAGCAGTTATCATGTCAACCATCCTGATGTTCAGTGTTTTCCAAATTCCACAAGTAAGCCTTTCACCGTGTTGTTTCCGAGAGGGAACTGAGAAAGCAGTTGTGAGCACTGAACCTTATTTATGTTGCACAGATGGAATTTACTGCAGAGTAAGAAGTGATACATTTTGGTAGATACAATGCAATCAATTTTAAAGAGGGTGCTGGAACAGTGAAGTCTGGGAATGCACTTACCCAAATCTTTGAAGATGGCTGAAAAAATTGAGGAAGCCTTTGTAAAAACACAGAATCTTTGGCTTTATAAGTAGGGCCACAGAGCGCAAAAAATAATAAACCTTTAATAAACACTGATGAGGTTTTACCAGGGTTACTGTGTCCAATTCTCAAACCACACTTTATGATGGATGACAGACAAAGCTTTAGGAAGGTTGCGGAAGAGACTTATTAGAAAGACCACAGACCAGGGAGTTCAATTATGTGGGGAGTCTGAGGAAGTTGGGATTGCTCTGCCTGCAGCAGAGAAAGCTGGGGGGATTTGATAGAAGTGTTCAAAATTATTTTGATAGTGTAGTAATAATGAAGGAAACCATGGAATTGCGTCTGGAAATATTGAACTTTAAATAAGACCTGAGGTTTTTTTTTAAATGGACATACAAGCCAAAGGTGGCTGGGGGTGTAAAGTCAGTCACTGGCTGAATTGCTGGTGGGTGACAATGGAACCCCACCGAGTTTCCAGACAAATATACTTCTAAAGCATACAGAAACTAATTGCCATCTCTGGTGGAGACAATGGAAGATGAATATCATCTCATCAAGACTGTGTACTGTCCAGACAGATTTGTGGATTTCGCCTTCCATGAAATACAAAGACTGGGATAAAAGCCAGCCGAAAAGCTGTCCTCTGCGTGTTTGTGTGTGTGTGTGTGTTTGTGTGTGTGTGTGTTAGAGTGTGTGTGTGTGTGTGTGTGTGTGGACCAGCAATGGGGTGTCAGAATGTGTGTGACACCGAAGAAGAACCCAGCCAGTAGAAACGCCCCAATAAAGCATTTTGCAGGTGGAACTCTCTCTCTCTCTCTGACTGTTCAAGTCAGCAAAGACACAGCTGCAATGGAAACAGGGAAGCTACTCTATCAAACTGCAGAACACTGGAATGTTGAAACCGACTGCTGAAGTCTGGTCTACTGGAATCTTGAATCACAACAGCTGCAATGTTCAAACGTCTACTCCTCATGAGGGAAGGACTGTTTCGTATTCTTATTAACTTACTTACTTTGGACTCAATTCTCACTTCTAACCTGTATTAATATAATGATATGTTTTATCATTTTTATGTCTTTAGTAGTTAATAAACTCACTAAAGAAGTATCTTTAATTCAAGAAAGTCTGATTAAATTGGCTCCTTTGAAAACAAATATTGGGACCGGGAAAGGAGATCAGTGAAGGAAGTTTTCTTTTAGCTTAAACTTGTTGTGACCAGCAGAGGGGATTGAATAAAGAAAGGAAACCAGTCTATCCCTCCTCACCATATCGATATTGGGCTGTCGCAGCCAGAGAGCAACAGAGATTTTGGGTGGGATTCTCCGTTAGCCGACGCCGAAATCGATAAAGGCGATTGGGCGGAGAATCGGTTCCGACGCCAAAATCGATAAAGGCGATTGGGCGGAGAATCGGTTCCGACGCCGAAATCGCAGCCGATTTGACGCCAAATTGCAATGCTCCAGCACCTCGACAGCGGCGTCAATGCGCTCCGGAACGCACGTACAGTAGACACCGTTTGCATGTCATTAGGGGTCCCGACCCAGTATTCTCTGGGGCCACCACCATTCTCCGCCTCCAATGGACCGGGTTCCCGACGGCGCGGTTGAGTTTTGTTTTTTAAAATCGTGAAACCGGCGTGGCGGCTGCTGAGGGAGAGGGGGTACCGAAAGTGTACAAAATGGCCATAGCATGCTGACAGTTGTGCCGCTAGCCGGGCACCCCCCCTCCCCCTGGTGACCTCTGGCCCCAGCCGACCCATCAGCTGCATGAGCGAGCTCCAGCACAACCAGTGCCATCTTGTTGTCTGGGAGGCGGTTGCAGCTTGTCAACCTCCCAAGTGTCAATCATGGACCCAGCGAGTCCCGCACTGTTTTTATGTTCCACATGGCACTGGTGCTAGCCCCTCAATAGTAACAAAATTGGTCCAGGAGTGGCGCCAGTTTTTCTGTCGTGAAAGTCCACGAATTCTGTGTTGGCGTCAACACCTAGTCTCCGAAATGGGGAACGCCGCCCCTCACCAGCGTTGACAAATCTGGGGAAGAGCTGGATGAGCTTTCTGAGCTGCTGTGATCCATCAGTATATAAATCTCTGCTGGAATTTCATCAGCTCCAGGGTCTTTGCCACTTAATAATTGCTCTAAAGGTTTCTTTGTTTCCAACAGTGTGGGTGTAGTGCCTAGAGCAAGGTAGATGTTAATCTAGGAAAACCTATTTATAGCTTCATCATTGATGTGGGATGAGTCTGTTCAGGATGTTATTGAAATGCTCCAGGCTCTGGGATTTCTCGGTGAATAGCATGATCCCATCAGCACTGAGTAGCTGAGAGGAGCTGACTGATTGAGGACCATAAACCATCCTGACAGTGGTGGAAGAGTTGTAGAAGCTCATTCAACAGCAACGTTGCAGGGTTATAAGGGAGGGGCTGGTGTGGTGGTACTAAATGGAAAGCTGTTCCAACGAGAGGCAAAGACATTTCAGATAGACTGAATGACCTCTTCTGTGTTTCAGCATTCCATGAAACCCATACAGGAGGTGTTTCTTCCAAATTTCAGCCAAGATCTTATCAAAAATGTAAATATTATCATGATCAACCTGTGTGTCCAGTGTGTGTTAGTCTGACACCAGGGAACCTAAAGAGGGTTATAATGTTATCCATCAGGACCATTTGAAGTGAGCTGGAGGGGAATTTCCTGAATTGGAAGATCCGCTCCCATGCAGTGAGTTAATTCCACCTCCCCCCCGCTTTGTGTTGGTTCTTTTGAAATCTAATGTCAATATTTTAAAATAATGTTAAAGATATAACTAGTATCACTGTAATACTGACTTGAAAAGGAGGATGTGCTCTGTGCGAGTGCAAACATATTCTCCAAGTCACTGACAGTATTTATCTATCCCAGCTGTCTCTGACTTAGTTGCATATTCGATGATTAGTAGCAACTGAATGGCTGGATAATATAAATATTTATAAAATCCACCAAGACTCCTCAATTATAATCCTGCAATAAACACACATCTGGCTATAATTATTATTATTATATTATTATCAAATGCTCCATTTAAAATAAGTCCATATCATTTTAACTGTGAACATGACAGCCTATTTGACTTGAAAAGATTCATGTACAAGAAAAAAAAATTATCATCTGACATGCTTTTTTTTTAAATACAAAGGTGTTCTTAATACTCCCATTCCACTCAATTAACTCTACTATTAACACGCAAATATCCCAAAATGTTACTATGCCGAACAACAAGTCATATTATAAAATTGTGGATCAATTCAATGAACAAATCTTAACCATGTGCTATCGGCGAGATCTTCCGGCTGTTTACACTGGAGGGATGGTCCAGTCCCACTAAGGGCACAGCCCTACCGGGGGGTTTCCTGGCAGCGTGGGGTAGATTCAATGGAAAATCCCATTGACAGCAGCGGGACCAGAAGATGTTTCCGCCAGTCAACAAGGGTCACCTCCTGCCTCCGAGAAACACATCGCAAGGATCATAGAATGTCTACAGTGCAAACGGAGGCCATTTGGCCCATAGAGTCTGCATCAACCCTCTGAAAGTGTACTCCACCCAAGCTCTCCCACCCCTATCCTAATCACCTCTTTTTTTTTGTAAATAGTTTTTATTAAAAAATTTTGAATTTATACAACAATAACGCACCATAGTAAAATACCAAAAATAACAATAATATTAACAATCATAAACATTCGCCCCACCCCCATGCACAACACAGCATTTTAACAACAACGCAAATTAACACAATATAAAGTTACAGAATAGAAACTACAATAAGGAACACCCCGCCCCCCCCGCCCCCCTCCGGGTTGCTGCTGCTATTGACCAAGTTACCTATCTTTGAGCCAGGAAGTCCAGAAAAGGCTGCCATCGTTTATAGAACCCTTGTATTGATCCTCTCAGGGCAAATTTGACCCGTTCCAGTTTTATAAATCCCGCCATGTCACTGATCCAGGTCACAACACTTGGGGGCCTTGCATCCTTCCACTGTAGCAGAATCCTTCGACGGGCTACTAGGGATCCTAATCACCTCTTAACCTAACCTACGCATTTTTGGGGGGGCATTAAGGGGCAATTTAGCACAGCCAATCCACACCGAACCGGCAAATCTTTGGAGTGTGCGAGGAAATTGGAGCATCCGGAGAAAACCCGCGCAGACACGGGGAGAACGCGCAGACTCCACACAGCCATTTACCCAAGGCCAGAATGCAACCGGGGTCCCTGGCACTGTGAGGCCGCAGTGCCACTGTGCTGCCAGAGAATCTCACCCATACGTTTTTCAACTTTCCAAGGAGGACTTGTCGGGGGTAGCAGCTTCCATCAGGTTACAGAAAAAGATCTACTGAAAATCAATAAGTAAAAAGACCTTAAGGAGGTTAAAACTCAGATATTCGAGAAAAAGTGGGCATAAACAAAACAAAAAAAAGACTGTAGAAACAAAATAGGAGGAAACCAGGGTGAAAATGCACAAGTTACAGACACAGGAATCCAACATGTTCATCCTGGGCTCCCGATTGTTCAAATAAAGAGACCCAGGAATGGGAGTTTACATAACGATATTATAGAACATAGAACAGTACAGCACAGAACAGGCCCTTCAGCCCTCGATGTTGTGCCGAACAATGATCACCCTACTTAAACCCATGTAACCAGTATACCCATAACCCAACAATTCCCCCATTAACCTTACACTACGGACAAGTTATCATGGCCAATCCACCTAACCCGCACATCTTTGGACTGTGGGAGGAAACCAGAGCACCCGGAGGAAACCCACGCACACACGGGGAGGACGTGCAGACTCCACACAGACAGTGACCCCGCCGTGAATCGAACCTGGGACCCTGGAGCTGTGAAGCATTGATGCTAACCACCATGCTACCGTGAGGCCCCGGATATTATGTGATGTAACTTAGAGAGAACCTAGATAAAATTGTTTTCATTGGCTGTAAGTACAGTACAGTTAAATGCAAATAATTGAAATAAGAAAATTGGCTGTCCTTATTCCCACTGCCTCCTCCCTAAGGGTCAAAACAGAAAAACATCAATATTTTCATTCGGTTACTGGTTATATTACTATCATCATGCAATCTCCCTGGATTTTGGGAAGTCGCAGAATAAACTCTACTTTTAGTACTTCATTATGGCATGGATTATGACCCACCAAATGGATTTACTAACCAGCAAATTAATAGGTTCACAGAAGTAAATTATATCTCTGTAGATTTTCAGTAGTTATCAGCTTAACTGTCCTTCTGTCAAAGATAGGAATGCAACAGTTATATCTGCAATGTTAAACTGCATTATAACCTGCACAAAGTTCCATGTGAGCGACCACTCAAGAGCAATGACTGTAAGGGGTGGGGGAAATTAAGTTTATTTCACCTACTATAATACAACTCCTCCATCTCCCACACCCAACCCACACTTTATCAGAGTTACAAAGCCAGAGCTCAGAGTGTGGACAGGGCAAACCCCTAATCCAGCTCCCTGGGTATTTATGTCCCATGAGGCCCTTTGCTTAAGGGTGTAGCTCCGCCCCCTCATCTGGGGAGATCATACTCAGGTGAGGCCACGGGGAGTCTGAGGTTGCAGACCCCGTGGCTTCCCGTTGGGTTACAACAACCTGGTACACATGCAAGATTTTCGAATGTTAAGCTTCATACAGGAGCCCTTTTCCCGTCTGATTAGCTTCAGGTGGAATACTCAATTTTAACAATACTTTGCAAAACATGACTGAGAAAAAAAACAAAACTCAGAATGAAATGCCAGTTAAACACATAGATAAGTACAACCTGTCAGGTGCTTAGACTTGAATTGAAGGGCATGCGTGGGTTTTCCTTCAGAAAATATATTCTGCAGTCAATATGTCAAAACAAGCAGGGCCATTTTCTTTGAGTGAACCCCTGCATTTGACCCCAGATATATAATTGACAGGAAGGGTCTCTCAAATAACCCAAGATAAGACAAATATTCTTCACCTCTGCCAGTGGCACCACATCTAAGAATCCCAAACCCCCACAATCTGGATTTTCAGTCATATTGTCTGGGGAGTTTGCAATAGATTGACAACCGGCTTGACAATAGCGAAGTAGACATGCTGAAAATAAAAGTTGTGGTTTGTAAAGGGAGCGTTTGAACGTTATCCTTACGGTATTACCTAGGAGTTTTCCCAAAACTGTCATTAGCCAACAAGAAAATAAATGTTCCTCGGTAAAATTAAATTCTAGATCCAGCCACATGGTGGAGACTGCAGTCTGCTAAGGTATACCAGTGTCAGCTGCTCATCTACCCTTCTGTAATTATTATCAATTATTACTCACCTGTACCACACCACAGCAAAAGATCTGTAGCTGTATACAGTGGTTTTTAAAAAAACTTACTGCAATCGTTTTGCTCCTTAAATCTGCTGGGGTTGTGTGGCAATTCGGGTAGCTATTGTCGGGTACTTTTCATGACTTGATGTCCCAGTAACAGCACATAATACCATGAAGGGTATTTCAGTTGGAAGATTAATTGGAAATAGGAAGGGGCATCTCTGAATAAGCCATCTAAACAGATCTGTAAGCCAGTTATTGTCACAATGAAATCTTATATTAGGAACAGATCTTATAACTGAACAGAAATGGGACATTAGTATCGCCATTTTTACTTTTCTTTCGAGAAAGTTGTTTGCATGCAGAAAGAGGGTCTGCTAACATTCTTTTCAAAGTGATATAGTTGATCTTTCTCCACGGATCCTTCCTTGAGTATCCTGCTGCCAGCAACTGGCAATGAACCGCAGATTATTCTTATTCAATATTTAGTCAAAGTGTTTGAACATTTTTATTCCTTATCTTCTCTTGCAAGCAGCATAACTGTCATTCAGCGTGCTGTATCCCGAGTGATACTAATGGGTAATTTTAACCTTACTAGCTGGCAGGGAATCCCATGAGAAAGGGGAATGCCAGTTATACATATTGCCCAATATTATTCTTCACTGGGGAGTAACATCAGACAGGATTAAAAGCCGGCACTGCACCCAATCCTGTCATTTCCCTATCAGCTACAGTGCTTCAAGAAGACAGATTTTACTCCCATCATGCTTGAAGGGAGTGTCCATTGATGACACCTCTTAAAACTGAATAGCTAGGATGCCACTAGAGTAGTTCTACATAAATTCGTTTATTAAAGATTGAGATTAATTATAGAAAGTGCACTGGGTAATCATTATTAACCATTAAACCTTTATTTTAGGACATAGCAGTGATAATCATGTAAACTCTAGCTGCAAGCAGTGGCCACAATGCATGATGGGATTTAGGCTAGCGAACCTGCCCATGTTGTTGAGACACAGGAGATGTGTGGTTAGCTGATTACATAGTAGACGTAAACAGGTTTTATCAGTGGCCCCCAATATCCTCTCGAACAATCCATGAAGTGAAAAGGAAGCCACTTCTGATATCCTGCCCCTCTGAAACAATCCATGGAGTAAAGAGGATGCCAGTTCTGCCACCCTGTCCTTAATGAACAATGGGTGGGCAGGATGTTGGGATGGGGGAAATAACTTAAAATGGACATAAAACCTTTGGTAAATAACAGGTGACAAGATGAGGCTCAATCATGGGTTGATCGCAATTTTATTGGATAGTTTGAACATAAGGTAGACTGGGAGCTAAGACTTTATGGTGGAACAGTTGAGGAACAGTGGAGAACCTTCCAAGCGATTTTTCACAGTGCTCAGCAAAGGTTTATACCAACAAAAAGGAAGGACGGAAGAAAGAGGGAAAATCGACCGTGGATATCTAAGGAAATAAGGGAGAGTATCAAATTGAAGGAAAAAGCATATAAAGCGGCAAAGATTGCTGGGAGATTAGAGGACTGGGAAATCTTTAGGGGGCAACAGAAAGCTACTAAAAAAGCTATAAAGAAGAGTAAGTTAGAGTATGAGAGTAAACTTGCTCAGAATATAAAAACAGACAGTAAAAGTTTTTACAAATATATAAGACAAAAAAGAGTGGCTAAGGTAAATATTGGTCCTTTAGAGGATGAGAAGGGAGTTTTAATAATGGGAAATGAGGAAATGGCTGAGGAACTGAACAGGTTTTTTGGGTCGGTCTTCACAGTGGAAGACGCAAATAACATGCCAGCAACTGATAGAAATGAGGCTATGACAGGTGAGGACCTTGAGAGGATTGTTATCACTAAGGAGGGAGTGATGGGCAAGCTAATGGGGCTAAAGATAGACAAGTCTCCTGGCCCTGATGGAATGCATCCCAGAGTGCTAAAAGAGATGGCTAGGGAAATTGCAGATGCAGTAGTGATAATTTACCGAAATTCACTAGACTCTGGGGTGGTCCCGGTGGATTGGAAATTAGCAAACGTGACGCCACTGTTTAAAAAAGGAGGTAGGCAGAAAGCAGGAAATTATAGGCCAGTGAGTTTAACTTCGGTAATAGGGAAGATGCTGGAATCTATCATCAAGGAAGAAATTGCGAGGCATCTGGATAGAAATTGTCCCATTGGGCAGACGCAGCATGGGTTCGTAAAAGGCAGGTCATGCCTAACTAATTTAGTGGAATTTTTTGAGGACATTACCAGTGCAGTAGATAACGGGGAGCCGATGGATGTGGTATATCTGGATTTCCAGAAAGCCTTTGACAAGGTGCCACACAAAAGGTTGCTGCATAAGATAAAGATGCATGGCATTAAGGGTAAAGTAGTAGCATGGATAGAGGATTGGTTAATTAATAGAAAGCAAAGAGTTGGGATAAATGGGTGTTTCTCTCGTTGGCAATCAGTAGCTAGTGGTGTCCCTCAGGGATCCGTGTTGGGCCCACAATTGTTCACAATTTACATTGATGATTTGGAGTTGGGGACCAAGGGCAATGTGTCCAAGTTTGCAGATGACACTAAGATGAGTGGTAAAGCGAAAAGTGCAGAGGATACTGGAAGTCTGCAGAGGGATTTGGATAGGTTAAGTGAATGGGCTCGGGTCTGGCAGATGGAATACAATGTTGACAAATGTGAGGTTATCCATTTTGGTAGGAATAACAGCAAACGGGATTATTATTTAAACGATAAAATATTAAAGCATGCCGCTGTTCAGAGAGACTTGGGTGTGCTAGTGCATGAGTCACAGAAGGTTGGTTTACAAGTGCAACAGGTGATTAAGAAGGCAAATGGAATTTTGTCCTTCATTGCGAGAGGGATGGAGTTTAAGACTCGGGAGGTTATGTTGCAATTGTATAAGGTGTTGGTGCGGCCACACCTGGAGTATTGTGTTCAGTTTTGGTCTCCTTACTTGAGAAAGGACGTACTGGCGCTGGAGGGTGTGCAGAGGAGATTCACTAGGTTAATCCCAGAGCTGAAGGGGTTGGATTATGAGGAGAGGTTGAGTAGACTGGGACTGTACTCGTTGGAATATAGAAGGATGAGGGGGGATCTTATAGAAACATTTAAAATTATGAAGGGAATAGATAGGATAGATGCAGGCAGGTTGTTTCCACTGGCGGGTGACAGCAGAACTAGGGGGCATAGCCTCAAAATAAGGGGAAGTAGATTTAGGACTGAGTTTAGGAGGAACTTCTTCACCCAAAGGGTTGTGAATCTATGGAATTCCTTGCCCAGTGAAGCAGTTGAGGCTCCTTCATTACATGTTTTTAAGGTAAAGATAGATAGTTTTTTGAAGAATAAAGGGATTAAGGGTTATGGTGTTCGGGCCGGAAAGTGGAGCTGAGTCCACAAAAGATCAGCCATGATCTAATTGAATGGCGGAGCAGGCTCGAGGGGCCAGATGGCCTACTCCTGCTCCTAGTTGTTATGTTCTTATGTTCTTATAACAGCTTCAGGGATTGGATCAAGTTCAAATGGGGTGGGCTATTGATTTTTGGAAATTGTATAATTGATGTGTTTTTATCAGCGTTCAGCAGATCGATCTTGGCATTATCCAGGTCCATCTCTTGTGTACACAAAACCAAGCTTGGGTTAATAAAGCCATCTTAACCAGGTTGTGTGTCTGCTCTGTTTATTAAGCTAAAGCCTAACAATGAGGGACGAACCCCACGTTAAGGCTGGCTCAATTCTCGGGCCTTGGAAAGTGCTCCTACAATTCTGAAGATAAGAGGTGGGATTCTCCGATCCCTCAGCAGCGTGTCTCGGTAGTGTACTGTACGCTGGTGATGGGCCTCTCTACTCCCGTCGTTCGTCAATGGAATTTCCCATTGAAGCCAGCCCACATGCCAGGGAATCCACGGGCGGAGGTGCACTGCCGGCCGGAACAAAAATTCCCAAAAGCCGGAGAATTCCGGCCAAGGTTTCAAATCAAATGCTGATGAAACATGGTGCAGGGTGTTTGAAGGGCCAGAATGTCTGCAGGGTTAATTGCCTGGGGATAAGGAGTAAACATTGGTCGATGGCTCCGGTGCGTTGGCGCATGTTCGTCCTGCGTGTTTTGGCCTCATGACTCACTAGGATATGATCTCAACATCGGTCAGCACTGACCTGCTAACTCTGTGCTTACTCTGTGAACTTAAAATCCACTGAGGAAGGACAGCGATGTGAGACAATGCTGGACACTTTCGACAACATCTAATGATGCAAACAGTGCTGCGACTGAGCTGAGGACCAGCACAGGGGTATCATTCACAATCGCATGTCTTGGGTTCGGTCTTAACACTGAGGATACCCAGATAACACTAGAGTTTCTTAGCTGATGAACTGCCTTCATTCATTGCTGTCCCTTTAGAAATAAGGGTTACAAACCTTTCCATCATATGCTTCTAATAAAGATTCATACACATCTCCCTGATAACGCACAAGGTTCTGGAGACTAGTTGCACTGGGTTTGACATCACATGATTGTTCATCTTAGAGTGGGACACTATGACAAAGTTCACATTCACAATGCCCTCCATTGATTAGAGTGTTCCCAAACCCATCAAATGATTTCAAAAAAGTGCAATTTAGTTACAGTGATAACTCACCCGTGAACCGGTGGTGACATCAATATTTTATAACTTTTCTAACCTCACTGCTCCTTAGTGCATCCCAGATATTGGGAGCAGAGCTGGAAGCAGCATGCTGACTCTGCAGACTGAACCCTTCTGAGAAACACTGCAGCACTCTGAGCACCCAAAACACGTCTGAGGATTAGGGGGCTCACAAAGAACCACCACAGCGCTCACTTAAACTCTCCACCTGCAGAACATATATGCATCGCAATTCACACTGTATTGCCTTGCGTTGTATTGTGTCCTTGTGGGCTCGGGATGTGGGCCGTTGCGCAGCTCTGCCCATAGGGGGAGATGAGGAGTTTGTACTGGGCTCCACCCTTGGCTCCGCCCATGGCGCCTCCCACTAACCAGAAGTATAAAGTACTGCAACCGTAAGCCTGCTCTCAGTTCCTCTGGTCGCAGGCTGGCTTAGTTGTAAGACTATTAAAACCACAGTTTACTTCCAATCGTGTGTCTAGTGAATTGATGATCACATCACACCCCATGGAGGAGCCCTGTCTATGTTAATATGGTGCAGGTCACTTTAACCCCTGCTGACCGTGGGCAGCCTTTGGTCGCACAGCTGAAGGCTAATATTAATCGGGAATAGGCATTATTAGTTATATGAGCAATTCACAGCCTCCAAGTGGAATCCCGTGGGTATATGCGCCATATCGCAGGCGAGTCTTATTGCCTGGCATTCCAATCAAACCCACCTCACAGAACTCACCTCACAGCGGCTTATCATAACCCTGGACACTTTGCCTGAACCCTGGGGGCATCAACACCACAGAGGCAGCAGCCAATGATTGTCCGGTGTCCAGGGCCCCTGCTGTGGCTTGGGGTGCGTGTGCAGGGTGGGGTCCCCCAGCACTGCTAGCTCATTAGATGGCACACTGAGGGAGGCCGGGGAACGTAAGGGTGGGCAGGCTTTGGGGGACTGGAGGGTCCCCAGGTGGACGCCATAATTGATTGTCGGTCTCTCACCTTCTCCAATTCCTTAAAGATGTCACATTATGGGTGGTATTGTGGACCCCGCAGCAGCTGCCCGCACAGTGCTGGTGAGGGTCCAGGTGGCAAGCCACCAGAGAAAGCAGCAGCAGCAGCATCGATACAGGATCGAGGCAGCAACCCAGGTGCAGGGACCGACCCCACACCTTGAGAACCCGGCCGCCCAACAGGCCAGGGAGTGACCCAGAAGGGGAGGCCAGTGACGGCCTAAGGTATACAGGCACCGCTGGTCATTGGGGTGAATTTGGACAGCATGGCTCGCAGGAGACTCCACCTCAACAAGGAGACAGTGTAGCACCTGTGCCATGTCCTTGCGGAATTAGCACCATGTGGAGGAGTGCCTGGGCTGCCTTACCAGAGATGCTTGCCTAGCTGTGCACCCTGTTCTGCCCGCTGACCTCGAGATACGCCATTGTCAAGAGCGGGGGGTGGCCTCAGGAGGGCTGGAGTTTGCTGCCATCTTCCTATCAGAGGGCTCCAGGTTGCCTTCTGTGCTCTCTCCTCCTGGACAGTGTCTGTAGGGCTCTGGGGGGGTCACCTTGGGACAGAAGGAAGGCTGGAGTGAGCTCCAGAGGCCCCTGCATCATCTGACTCTGCCAGCTCTGGTGGCTTCCCATTGTCTATAGCATGTCGTTGATGCCCTCAGCGATGCTCCTCTGTGACTGGGCCACGCTGTGGAGCACCTCGGCAATGTCCAACTGCATCTGGGACACGCTTCGCAGTGTCTTGGCAATGTCAAACCGCACCTGGACACGCTTCGCAGTGTCTTGGCAATGTCAAACCGCACCTGGACACGCTTCGCAGTGTCTTGGCAATGTCAAACCGCACCTGGGACATACTTCGCAGTGTCTTGGCAATGTCAAACCGCATCTGGGACATACTTCGCAGTGCCTCAGTAATGTCCAACTGCATCTGGGACACGCTTCGCAGTGTCTTGGCAATGTCAAACCGCACCTGGACACGCTTCGCAGTGTCTTGGCAATGTCCAACTGCATCTGGGACACGCTTCGCAGTGTCTTGGCAATGTCCAACTGCATCTGGGACACGCTTCGCAGTGCCTCAGTAATGTCCAACTGCATCTGGGACACGCTTTGCAGTGTCTTGGCAATGTCCAACTGCATCTGGGACACGCTTTGCAGTGTCTTGGCAATGTCAAACCGCATCTGGGACATACTTCGCAGTGTCTTGGCAATGTCCAACTGCATCTGGGACACGCTTTGCAGTCCATCTGCAAGGGCCACATGTATCTGGGACATGCTTCGCGGTGCCTCGGCAATGTTCAGCTGCATCTGGGACACGCCTCCCAGTGACAGACACACTGCTGAGGTGCTTATCCATTGCCATCACTGACCGAGCCAAGCCTTGGTCACCACCACTCATGGTGCTGACCTCGTGCTGCAGGCTCGCCATTACGGTCGCCAACCTAACAGTGTTGGCCTCAGTGCCCATGCCTCCTTGTGAACTGGTAGCCCCTGGGATTCCTCCAATTGGCTATGCACTCATGGCGTGTTACTGACATCACCTCCTGAATCGCACCCTAGTATCTGCATCAGCTCTGGGTAACCTGGTCCAGAGGCTCAACATCTGGCTTGGACCCAGCAGGGTCTTGAGATCCAGCAGACGTTTGACTGCTCTCTCCCCTCGATGTTCCTGCCTCCACCTGATGTGCATCAGCATATGTGTGGCACTTACCAGATTGTGCCCCAGAAGCCTGTCCATTACTGTCGCCCAGGTGTATGTCTCTGCATTGATGGAGGGTGGAGGTGATAGCTGTGATGTATCAATGGTAGCATCCTCAGAGTTCTCCTCTGAAGTGTTCTGTTGGAAGGCCAGGAGGGCGGGAGACACCCTGGATGGGCTGGCACCCACCCGAGGAGATCCTGCGGTAGGCTGGACATATGATGAGTGAGAGGGAGGGATCATTACGTCTGACATGTACAACTCACTTCCAACAGGTCATTTAGCTGAAAGAGTAGTAGATCCTCGCATCTGCAGTGCATGCCAACCTCACTGTCAGTGACCATTCTATCCTTGGCCAACATGTGATCTCCAGGGCCTTTTCCTCATTGGCAGTGAGGACTCTGATGTCAGGAGCCCCACTGCCCTTTTGGGCCTGTTCCTGTTTTTGTGGGCCAACTTCTCATGCGATGACAAAGAGAGGGCAATGTGAGCCACACACTTCATGCATCGGGCACGGGGGGAGTCTATTGTGGGCGACAGGTGTGGGCACCGCTGTTGGGCATAGGTGGGTTGTTAGGCATGGTATTGTGCTGGGGAGAAGTAGACATAGAACATACAGTGCAGAAGGAGGCCATTCGGCCCATTCAGTCTGCATCGACCCACTTAAGCCGTCACTTCCACCCTATCCCCGTAACCCAATAACCCCTCCTAACCTTTTTGGACACTAAGGGCAATTTATCATGGCCAATCCACCTAAGCTGCATGTCTTTGGACTGTGGGAGGAAACCGGGGCACCCGGAGGTAACCCACGCAGACACAGGGAGAACGTGCAGACCCCGCACAGACAGTGACCCAAGACGGGGGTCGAACATGGGACCCTGGCGCTGTGAAGCCACAGTGCTATCCACTTGTACTACTGTGCTGCAGGGTGCCGGGTGCCAGCCGCTGACTCGTTGGGCTGGGGAGTGGCACGCAGAACTGGTAACACTCCTCCCGCTTACGGCCACTGCCACTGCCTCCCAGGCGGCACTAATTGATCTGTGGCTGACCATCCGGGCCCTTGGGAGGAACAGGGTGGTCCATCTGGATTCCACTGCGTCCAACAGTCTGGCCAGGACGCCATCATTGAACATGGGGCTGGTCTGCGCGGTGGCCTGGCTGTGTGCTGTCTGGGGTTTGCTCCAGACGGAAGGTGGCATGCGAATCAGCTGGTGGGATTGCCATTTCCGCCGGGGAGCCTGTGGGGGATCATTACCGTCCCTAATTGACGTTAGATACCAGCCGCAGTCTCGCCTGGTCGGCTGTCGGCAAATCGCATTCGCTACCACACTTAGAGCTTCTCCCGTTACATTCTTTTTATCGATCATACTGTTAGTATGTGCTGATGAGCTTTGAGAATTACATGAAAAGACACAGCAATACTCATGCCTCTGCCCAGGCTGACTATAATTCCAGGACTCTCAAACCAATATCCCATGTCCTTGTCTGCAGGCCTCAATCTCCAAATATTATACTTCTTACACCCTTATCGTCTGTTTTGTCTGCTCCAGAGTACTCTCAATCTCCCAATTCAGCAGCTGTAGCTTCCTCCCCAAGCTCAGACCCATTTCTCACTAAATATAGTACAAAAAAACATGTTTGTATCTGTGGTTGAAATGGTACAAAATCATCTTGAGTGAGTGGCACCTTTCACCTGGGCATGGTCACTGGCTTTATTTTCCACTGCAACACAAGGTTTTCATTTTGACGCAAAAGAGAACTAAACATAGAAAAATATAGGAATTCCCTGTCCATTTTGTGACTATAATGTGTGACTAACTTCATGGCTGGAATGGTGGCACAGCGGTTAGCACTGCTGCCTCACAGCTCCAGGGACTGGGTTCAATACCAGCCTCGGGTAACTGTGTAGAGTTTGCACTTTCTCCCCGTGTCTGCGCGGATTTCCTCTCACAGTCCAAAGATGTGCAGGTTAGATGGATTGGCTGTGCTAAATTGCCCCATAGTGTCCAAAAGGTTAGGTGGGGCTACTGGGTTATGGGGATAGGATGGAGGCGTGGGCTTAAGTAGGGTGCTCTTTCCAAGGGCTGGTGCAGAATCGATGGGTCAAATAGCCTCCTTCTGCACTGTAAATTCTAGAATGCGAACAATCGTTGGTAGATTTTGCAGTCCACAATAAAATTCTTCTTTTTTACTTTGATCCATGAAGTAGCGATGGGAAACTGACATTACATTACATATGAACATTAACGTAATCAATTAAAACAGCAAGATTTTTAAAAGTTATTTATTTAAAAATTCCATTGAACAAGTAGGATCTTTACATGACATAGAACACTGTCACTTGCCTTGGTCCCAGTAAATGGTCATTAACTTCTTTCAACATATTATTGATGCAGATAAAATGGGACTCTCAGCTGTCATATTACATGTGTCGGTGCATTCTGATAGTGAAGACAGACTGAGTAGAAAGAAGCAGCATGAGAGAAATTACAAGTGGCCTGATAAAATATGAAGCCAAGTTTAAACATACAGCGCGCATTTGAAATACATGGCATTTAATCAATGGGTTTTACATAAAATATGATGTAAAAATCAGGTCACGACTTGTAGGCCATCACACAAACTAATCATGAGCCACTTACGGCAACAAGACAAAGCAGGGGGCCCTTCACTCGTGGGATGTATGTCTAAACGCAGTGTTTTACAGTGGTTTATCATGCTGTACACAGTTATGATACATAATGATAACATTAAATTTATTGGAATACATCAATTATTTAATATTTATAACAGGAAATAAAACATCTGAATACATGGTCTCCATCTATGAAGAGTAAGTCAATACAGCAGTAAACATTCCATGCATGTTAGCAGGTAGCAGCGCAAGTCTCACTGTGCGTAAGATGCACATGCAAAACAGACATTCGTATTTTAAAAAAATTATTGAACTTTAATACCTTCCAAAACAAAGTCAGCTGACTGATGTGGACAAATTGTAAGATATGTAACACAACCATAGAGTATTAACTTCAATCCAGTGGATTAAAACAGCCGTACTAAAATCACATTGTATACTAAAATATTCATCGTCGTATTTCTATACCGTTGCACTTTAAAAAGGTCATAAATTATTATTTATGAAACCCACTCCCATTTATATATATATATATTCACTGTGCAAATGAGCTCTCTAGCTCCACAAAGCTCAAGTCACGATCAAAACCAATACTACTTGGTTTTATCTCCGTGAAGGCTGCATTGATGGACTGATCACAAGCAAATGAAAAGAGACCAAGTGTGGCGCAGGAGCTTATCTATTAGCTATCTGGATTTTTGCTCTTCTCTAAACTATTGCTACTCAATGAACAGTGCAACTGAATGTGCAAACAGCTAGAAAGGACAAGAGTCTAAAACAACATGTAGATATCAACTGTGTCTCAGGAGTGGTCCTCTTGCCTCTGAGTCCAGACGGTTGTGGGTTCAATTCCCACTCCAGAGACTCGAGCACAGAGATCTAACCTGATGCTCCAGTATTGTGTTAACGGAGTGCTGCACTGTCAGAGGTGTCATCTTCAGATATTAAGTATGGGGTGCGGCAGAATAGTGGTTATATTAATAGATTAGCAGCCTGGACGAGTGATCTGGGTGCATGAGTTTCAAATCCAACCACAGCAGCTGGGGAATTTTAAATAGTTCAATTTGGAGTAATGGCGACCATAAAACTATCTGATTGTCATTAAAAGCCAATTGAGTTCACTCATCGCCTTTAGTGAGGGCCACCTGCCACTCTTGACCAATCTAGTCTACGTGTGAGACCAGACCCACAGCAGTGTGGGTGGCTCTTCATTGCTTTCTTCAAATGTCCTAGCTAGCGACTCAGTTATATTCGAGAAGGCAGCTCGCCACCACCTTCTCAAGGGAAATTTTGGAATGGGAAATAAATGCCGGCCATGCCAGTGAAATGAATGAAATGAAAATCGCTTATTGTCACGAAGTTACTGTGAAAAGCCCCTAGTCGCCACATTCCGGCGCCTGTCCGGGGAGGCTGGTACGGGAATCGAACCGTGCTGCTGGCCTGCTTGGTCTGCTTTAAAAGCCAGTTATTTAGCCCAGTGAGCTAAACCAGCCCCTGCTCCCACATCATGTGAATGAATAGAAAATAAAATGATGGGACAAGGCTTGCTTGGGTCCGGATCCTCTGCTGTAATTACTATGCCATATGGAAAGAATACAGGTTAATTGAGGGAACAATTGATTGATAGACTTGGAAGGGTTGAATAATTACAAATTATATAACATAATAAACAGTAAGGTTTAAGCCAGTGTCTGAAACCAGGGTTTGAACCCTGCTCCAGTTGAGGCAATTAATGTTTCTCCTGCTTGTCATTGTGGAGCAAAGCCAAATAAATCTGAGCAAAACCTGCACCACTGGGTGTTTATTTGTTCTCCCAATATGGGTGTTAACATGGTGAGGTGGCACAGCAGCGAGCTAGTGGGATCTTCCACATTCAATCCCATTAACCATATTCAAAGCAAACTAATGGCCTGAATGATGTTTGTCTATGGGAGCTCACTGCTGGCAATTGGACAGAACTATTCTTAAAGGATACAGTTGCGGTTTTCAAGAGAGGCTGTTTTGTTATGTAGCAGGAAAGGAATTGTGGCTGAACAAAGAAACTCCTTTCTCACACGGCCCTTTGAGAGGTACTGATGGGAGAGGTGCAGCATGGAAATGTTGGCCTCTTTGGTATACAAGGCACAGAAGACGTGTCCAAGCTGTTCGGTAAATATTGTCTACTGTGTGACTGCTGTTCTGGAGAATGTGGGAGAAGGTGAGGAAGTAGGCCAAAAGCTTCAGGAATGCATTTTATGAACAAATGAAATAGACCACTGCTCCTTCACACACAATGACACTGTGATTGAGGCTGCATACCAAATCCTCTCATTAGAACTCTTTCTAAGCTTTACTTACATGTCCATATTGCATGAGGACGCACATTCCCTCTTAAAATTGGGACTGTCCTCACATGACCATTTGCAAAGGTGACCCTGTAAACCAAACTTACCACATGACTACCCCTATGAAGATCACATTAGCTGGTATACAGGGTGGCTATTGGCTGCTTTCATGAATGGGCTCTTTGAATATCCAATATCTTAGCATGGCCCCTCTGCTTAAGAACAAAATAATGTGCAATTGGAAAGAAAACACTAGAATGAGAGAATATAAAAAAAATTTAGAGTACCAGTTTATTTTATCCAATTAAGGGGCAATTCAGCGTGGCCAATCCACCTACCCTGCACATCTTTGGGTTGTGGGGGCAAAACCCACGCAAACACGGGAAGAATGTGCAAGCTCCACACGGACAGTGACCCAGAGCCGGGATCGAACCTGGGACCTCAGTGCCATGAGGCATCACGGCTAACCCACTGCGCCCACCGTGCTGCCTAGAATGAGAGAATGACACTACACCACCCCCCCCCCCCCCCCCCCACCCCACCAACCGCCCCATCTTAATCTCACCCAAGTTGCCATTCAAACTATATACACAGAGCTGTGTCATATGTTAACCATGAAGGACTTCATTCTTTCAATATCCAGTTGGTACTAAGTCAATAACATGAACTAATGCTTCTACTGTTAAATAAATCATGTGTTCCTGCTTTATTTGATGAGGAAGGATGAGTGAAAGGATACTTTTGAAGAATGAGGTTATCTCTACAGCAACTTACATGACATGCTTGTGGCAGTCACAGACAGAAACAAAGTGCAGATACATAGTCTCATACAATAATGGGTTCAATGAACTATCAAAATATTGATTGATTGCTTTAGATTTCGCGATTTACGAGGGGGTGCCTTTCAGACAGCACATTCCCTGTTCCATGTCTCATAAACAACTGACATCTGCTGCATTATCTATAGCTTCTTGCAGAGATGTTTTACTATGGAAGCCGAAGGACAAGACAACAAAGCATAGTTGAAGAGAAGGATGAAAAGGCAGTGAGGAATTCACGGTCCAGCCACTAATGCATTGAAGAAGACAGCAGCGCAGGTTTAATTCCCGTACCGGTTGAGGTTATTCACGAAGGCCCTGCCTTCTCAAACTTCCCCCTCGCCTAAGGTGTGGTAATCCCCAGGTTAAATTACCTCCTCAAAGGGGAAAGCGGCCTATTGTCATCTGGGACTATGGTGACTTTACTGTTACTTCCGTAAACACCTCCACGTGCATATTATTGTACAATTGTCCAAATACCAACTATTACCAACTTTGCTGTTTTGCCTCTTTATTCAAGCCAATGGCTTGTATTTCCTCAGCACCATATCCAAATCAGGTATAATGCATTTATTGAATTCATTGTATAGATTGTGACTGATGTTAGCGTGCTTTTGTAATCGTGCTTTCCCTTTGTGCTGATGGATTGATTGTAATGTTTAGCTTCTAAGCTCCATGTCATTCTTTGTGGAAAGAGTAAGTTTGCTGGCTGTAAGGTTTCACTGCTAGCCTGCTGGAATTCAGTTAGCTCTAGATCATAGAATTAGAACCATAGAATTCCAACAGCGCAGAAGGAGGCCATTCGGCCCATTGAGTCTTCATGACCCTCTGAAAGAGCACCCTACTTAGGCCCATTTCCCTGAACCGTCTCCTTAACCCCACCTAAACTACACATCCTTGGACACTATGGGGCAATTTAGCATGGCCAGCCTCCCTCACCTAACGTGGGAGAAAACCGGAGCACCCGGAGGAAAGCCATGCAGACACGAGGAGAAAGTGCAAACTCCACACAGTCACCACATGTCCGAATCAAACCCGGATCCCTGGCACTCTGAGGCAGCAGTGCTAACCACTATGCCGCAGTGCCACCCTTATGGTGTTCATTGCAGTGGCCCTACACCCAAGCCAACCAATCTGATGCCTTTCTGGCTACTGGTTCTACCCGTTTGCTGGTACCATCACTGTCATTTATGCAAGAATGTTTGATTCAATGGAACTGATGTAGACTTAAAAGGCAACCATTGATCTTTGGCTATTACAACCATCAAACACACGGTTAGTCATTCCTTCATGTCCACTGCTCTGATTAAAGAGCTGAAATGTGAGCAGCTATGAGATCTGTGAATCTCTGCCTCAATCTCTGTGGCCTAGCTGCTGGCATTATACCAAGAATGTATCTTCAAGTCTCATAGTATAAGCCTTCATGAGTGATGCTTCCACTGTGCCTATGACCTGCAGTGTTTAGGAATCTGTTGTCGCTGCTAAAGAACTTGCCAAGTTACTTCATGACAGACTACAGTGCAGATAACCTTTCATCCAAGATTTATAGGTAAGAGCTTCCATGATATTTCAGCATTTGCACTATGTGTTCTGCAGAGAAAGTCACTCAGATGGACAATCCTGCTGAGAAAGAAATCTGTGTCAAAGCACATCATGGGGGGGGGGGCACGGTGGCGCAGTGGTTAGCACTGCTGCCTCACAGCACCGGTCGATCCCAGCCCCAGGTCATTGTCAGTGTGGAGTTTGCACATTCTCCCTCACAACCTAAAGATGTGCAGTGTGGGTGGATTGGCCTTGCTAAATTGCCCCTTAATTGGAAAAATAAATGAATTGAGTACTTTAAATTTAAAAAAAAAGTCAAAGCACGTCATGTGGTGTCTGCAGCTGAAACTGGTACAGATGAACCAGAAACCATTCTGGGCATCTAGCCAGTAGCTTTCCAGCTTTGACACCAATTCTGGTCCTTACTTACACACTGTCTATACACTGATTTGTGTGTGCGTTGGTGCTTGGAAACAGTGGTGATTGCAATGCAGGTTGCTGTGAGCTGCAAGTTCTTTCATTGGCTTTGCCTTCACTCTGTCCCTGTATTCCTAAGAAAAGAAAAAAGAACAAATTATCAAAGTGGCATTGTAATAAACCTCTCCCAAACACTATGTTAATTGTATATGTTACGTAATGTGACTTAAGTTCAATGTGTGGCTGTGTAACAGTCATTCAATATGAACTATATACCAACTATCTGCTGACTGCATCTATTATAAAATATATGTTATGAATGTGTGTAACTCCATTAGAGAAATGGGGTAGAATTTCCACGGCAGATCTCCAGTTTCTATATTGGAGAATAGGGCAGCCTCCAGCTTCAGCACTGCTCAATATTTTCCTGCCCTATTGTGACAGGAACGGTCACTCAAATAGATCTGCGTACTGAATTGATTAGTGCCCCACCCAAGCCAAAGGATCCACTGATTAAATACCAAGAAAAAAACCTAGGACTGAAGTATTGCAATTATGTGCAGTAGAGAAAATCTTTTGCAGCTTGGTATAAACTAAACAAGCAGCATTCTAATTCACAAGCACTTCTCGTGTAATGGGCCAAAGAACTGTGGCACTCCATACAGCTTAGCACGTGCACTTGTTCTTCATATCTTTTTTATACAGCTGTATCCCCATCCATGTCAAACATGCTTCCTTTGTGCTAATACCACACTGGTTAACCTCTTACAGATTGTGTTGTTCAGGTGACAGGTATTCGAAAATTTAAGGGCGTATTTACTTGCGTGGCAATGTTTGGCAAGTGCTGGTTTTGTCCAACAATATTCTTTGTTTACCTTAGCAGATTTCTTCAGGTTCGACATCTTTTACCGAATATCCTCTCTAGTCCATTAGATTCAGTCGACAGCATTGCCCATTCTGCTAAACCATCCCACGTTTGTGGTTTCAGATACCTCTAGGGATGGTGGCCATTTCTGCCATAAATAGAAGGTAATTTAAATTTAGGGTTTCTAAACGATTACAATGCTGGAAGATCAGGCAGCCTCAGGAATGCGCATGCCCACTGTTCGGATGAAGGTCCATGCCACAATGGAGGTGTGCCCCAATTCCACTAGAATCAGCTATTTGTCCATTAACACTACGTTTCCCAGCCTAGTGTTCCTACATTCTCTTTAAACAATGTTAAGAGTTGATCTGCACCGATTATAAAATATGTGAAATGAATGTACATCAGAGAAACAGGGTAGAATTTCAACGGCAGTGGATCTCCAGCTTTTATGTTGGAAATTAATTTGTAGATTAAAATTCTCTCCACAGAAGCAGACATAAAATAATCTTTTTTAAAAAAAAGCATTTTCTATTTGCTTCCAATAAGCTAATCCAGATAATTGGGCCAAGGCATCAGTGGAAGTGACACTGGTCTAATAGCCATCGCAGAGATGTGGTAGCGTAGCTTCAAGGGTTGGGAAGAAAATATTCCTGGGTAGGAGACATTTCAAAAAGGCAGATAAAATGGAAATGGGATGAAGGTAGCCCTGATAATAAAGGATAATACAAGGACAGTCATGAGGCTTGATCCACAAACTAGGAGTAAAATCAGTATGGGTGGAGATACGAAAAATACAAAAGGGCAGAAAACACTGGTGGGAATAGTTCTTGGACCTCCAACAATATGTGTACAACATATCATCAAGAAGTAAGAGCAGCTTGTATCAAAGCTAATGCAATAATCATGGGGAACTTTAATCTTCACATCGACGAGACAAAGCAAATTGGCAGAAGTAGTTTGGAGGATGGGTTCATGTAATGTATTTGCATCCAATGGACAGCATCCAAGAAAATTACATTGTAGAACCAACAAGGGAAAAGGCCACTTTATATCTTGCCATGAGTAATGAGACAGGTTAAATAGTAATTTCATCGCAAGGGATCCTTTGGCGAAGATTGATCACAATATGATAGAATTTCACATTGAATTCAAGAGTGGTGTACTCAAGTGTGAAGCTAGAGTCTTAAACCTAAATAAACCCAAAGGTATGAGGGTCAAGCTGGCCAAGGTAGATTGGAAAATGTATATTGCAAGATCTGACAGTAGATGAGCAATGGCAGACATTTAAGGACCTATCTCTTAATCATCAACAAATATACATTCCATTGTGAAGTTAAAAACTCCACAGGGAAAATGATCCATCTGTGACTAACTACAGAGGTTAAGGGCAGGTTAAAAGAAGAGGCTTCAAATATTGCCAAGAGGGACAGTAAACAGAAGGATTGGAGGTGTTTTAGAAACAAGCAACAGATGATCAAAATATTGATAAAGAGGGAAAAAATAGAGTGAGAGCAAACTAGTCAGAAATATAAAAACAGATTGTAAGAGGTTGAAAAGGAAGAAAGTAATGAAAGTAAATGTAGATCCTTTAGATGCTGAAACAGGAAAAATTATAATGGGGTCTAAGGAAATGGTAGAAATGTAAAAGTAATAGTTTGCCTCTGCCTTCCTTGTAGAAAACACAACAGATCAGAAATAATGGGGAACCAAGGGCCTAGCCAGATTGAGAAACGTAACGTAATTTATATGGGTAAGGACTAAATAAATTAATGTGACTAAAAGCTCCCCCCCCCCCCCCCCCCCCCACCGCACTCCCAGACCTGATGGGCTGCATTCTAGGGTTCTAAAAAGCAGCAGAGATGGTGGATGCATTGGTTGTGATCTTCCAAAGTTCCCTAAATTCTGGAATGGTCCTAGTGGATTGGAAGGTATCAAATGCAACAGCACTATTCAAAAATGAAGGGAGAGGAAGAGCAGGCCTGACATCAGTCACTGCAGACAACATTTTGGTAAGTGGTCACATTTTTGAAGCGGTAACAGGATGCTTAGAAAATCCCCACGATTGGAAGAGTCAACGTGGCGTTATGAAAGGAAAATGGTGTTTCACAAATTTAGTCAAGTTTTTTTGAGCAGAGGGGAGATCAAGGATATAAATTTATTTGGATTTTCAAAAGGTATTCATTAATGTGCCATATAAAAGGTTGTTTCGCAAGATAAAGGCTCATGGGATTGGGCACAAGATATTAGAATGGATGGAGGATTGGTTAATGGAAGGAAAACAGAAAACGAGAATACACGAATCATTTACAACTGGGAGTAAAATCAGTATGGGTGGAGATACGAAAAATACAAAAGGGCAGAAAACACTTATGGGAATAGTTCTTGACCTCCAACAATACCTGTACAACATATCATCAAGAAGTAAGAGCAGCTTGTATCAAAGCTAATGCAATAATCATGGGGAACTTTAATCTTCACATCGACGAGACAAAGCAAATTGACAGAAGTAGTTTGGAGGATGGGTTCATGTAGATTGGCAGGTTGTTATGAGTGAGGTGCTGCAAGGTGCTGAGGCCTCAGCTATCTGCTTTCTGTGTGGATAAATTAAGGGAGCAAGTGTTATGTCTAAATTGGCTGATGACATAAAGCTAGTTGGGAAAGTATGCTGCGAGGAGAACACAAATTAAGTGTAAAGGGATGTAGATAGGTTATGTGAGTAATAATGGCATATAATGTGAGGAAATGTGAGGTTAGAAAGAATAAGAAAAATACTTTTTTAAATGGTGAAAAATGAGAAAATGCTAGTGATCAAAGGAGTTTGATGTTCTTGCACACAAAACTAATATGTGGGCACCGCACGGAATTAGAGATGCACATTGCAAGGGGGTTGGAGTTCAAGAATGAGAAAGTTTTGCACTGTACAGATTTTTGTTGAGACCACACCTGCAGTGCTGTTTTGTTCTCCATACCTAAGGAAGGATATACGCACCTGAGAAGGATTCAACAACGTTTCATTGGATTTATTCCTGGGATGAGAGTGTTGCCCAATGAGGGGATATTGACTAAAATGAGCCTGGAGCTTAGAAGAATGGGAGAAGATCTCATTGAAACATTCTGAGAGGGCTTGGCAGGTATTATGCTGAGAGGTTCGTCCCTGGCTGGGTGGTCCAGAATCAGGGTCACAGTTTCAGAAGGAGTTGATTATTTAGGACTGTGAAGAGCAAGAGGGCTGTGAACCTTTGAAATTCTGTACCCCAGAAGACTGTAGATACTGTCATTGAGTATATTCAAGATCAACAGATATTGGGATTCTAAGGAATCAAGGGATATGGAAATTGGGTGAGTAAGCGGACTTCAAGTTGAAAATCAGCCAAGATCTGGTGGAGTAGGCTGATAGGGGGAGTTCGGCCTGCTCCTGCTACTATTTCCTCTGTCCGCATGATGTGCCAGAAAAATCAGATATGTGGTCAGAGGCCAGTATTATAACTGAGTTAACTCTACTCATATAACCAGTAACACCCTTCTTTTGTGGTAATGTTGACTCTCACAGCATGGTAGCACAGTGGTTAGCACTGTTGCTTCACAGCACCAGGGTCCCAGGTTCGATTCCCGGCTTGGGTCACTGTCTGTGCGGAATCTGCACGTTCTCCCTGTGCCTGCGTGGGTTTACTCAGGGTGCTCCGGTTTCCATCCGCAAGTCCAGAAAGACGTGCTATTAGGTGAATTGGACATTCTGAATTCTCCCTCCGTGTACCTGAATAGACGCCGGAATGTGGCGACTCTGGGCTTTTCACAGTAACTTCATTGCAGTGTTAATGTAAGCCTACTTGTGACAATGAAGATCATTATTAATTGGGATCCACTTTCTTTCATCCCAGTAAAAGATATATTCAGTAAGTGCTGGAATACCAGAACCGCTGAGCTGTTCGTTTTAATGGTGAATTCAAACCCTTTACTTACTTGTAGTCAAAAAATATCAGCCTGGAAAATACGCACTATTGATTCATGATTGAGTAAATTGTTTTATCCATTAATTTATCTGATGTGGTATAGTTAAAATTTTGGACAGTTAAAATTTGCCCAAGAAATTCAATATGAACGCTTTGTATGATAATATCACACAGCCAAGTGCTGCGTTTAATTCCGTAACTTTTACAAGATTCTTTTTATCCTGTCACCCTGAGATAAAGAAAACAAAGGCAGTTTATTATCATAGTTACTGCTTCATGATGTGCCAGCTCAGCTGGCAGCTCTCCTGCCTCTGTGCCAGAATTTTGCGGGTTCATTTCCCATTCCAGGACTTGAGCCCAAAAGCCAAGGCTGACTCTCTGGTTTAGCACCTTGGACGTTCTGCACGGTCGGAGGTCTTTCAGGTGAGAGGTTAAACCGATGCCCCACCTGGCCTCTCTCAGCTGGATGCAAATGATCCCAATGTGCTATTTCGAGGAAAAGGGGGGAGGGGGGGGGGGGGGGGGGGGGGGAGGGTTATCCCTGGTGTCCCGGGGCAACATTTATCCCTCAATCAACATCACAATAACAGATTATCTGGTCATTATTACATTGCTGTTTGTGGGAGCTTGCTGTGCAAAATCTGGCTGCTGTGTTTCCTACATTACATCAGTACCTCCCTTCAGAAGCCTCATGGTTACGGGCAGTTAAGCATTTTGCGACATGCTGTGGTCAAATAAGATGCAGTATAAATCCAAATCTTTCTTTTTCTGATAGTGGTCGCATTCAGCTTCCAGGTTTAATCTTTCAAATAGCTCGATACTTTAAAGGGCTCGGCAATTAATATGTTAATGCATATCCATCCACCCACCAGGGCCTGGATACACACAAGAGCATTACCCTATTCTCCCCAAGACAGCACATTTTCCTCAGTAATGCTCAATTCGAAATTGACTGGACTAAGGTCAAAGGTTCCAGATTTTTTTTTAAATTAACAATATCCAGTAAATTATGTTTCCGGGATTTGTCATGGTATCTCCATAGATGCACATACCCTTCAGAAAAGTCCAATCTTTGACCTCAGCACATTCAGTTTAAGTTATTTCCAAGTAAAACACCTTTATTGTTAATGTGGAATCAGGAGAAAAGTGGCCCTCAGATGATTACTAGACATTTTTAGGATCCGTCAGAGTTTTGATTTCTGCATCAAAGATTCTTCAACTTCTTGGCAAAATAAGGTTGTGCTGTTCATGGAGACAATGGCAATAAAAAACATAGAATTATATAGAATGTACAATACAGAAACAGGCCATTTGGCCCAACGATCTACGCCAATGTTTTTGCTCCACATGAAACTCATTCCCTCTTCAGCTAACCCTAACCCCTTCTATTCCTTTCCCACGGAACATGGTTATCCAGTTCTGCTTAAATACATTTAAGTGAGTAGCCCCAACTGCACCTTGTGGTTGCAAGTTCCACATTTTAACCACTAACCAATAATGTCCATTAATAGCCATTTTGTTTGAACATTAGAGCTCAGCTTTGTTTACTTGGGTACAAATGGGGTGGAAACTAACACAACTCCTCATCCACATAATTTTACATTGAAGCACTGTCCCTTTATAACATATGTTTTGTTATCAGACCTTAATTGTAATTGCTTTTCCTGTAGAATTATAGTTACCTTTAATAATGCTTCCCTAATTTTTTTAAGTATATACTTTACTGAAGAATACTTTGTAGTGATCATTAGTCAAATCTAATCCATGGTAGGGAATAGGACATGCCCATTTTTGACACACAGGGATAAATGAATTTTCTATAGGTTGTGGAAGTGAGACTGGAGGTAATCATGCCAGAAATTTCCTGGCTATTGGCCGGTGTGCTGTGGTCACGTCTCAAGGATATATAAAGGGAGCCTGCACTGGGGTGGGGATGCAGCACGGCTGGGTGTGGGAGAGGAGCAGCAGTGGTAATACTGGCCACCTGTCCGCCACTGATGGATTGCCAATTGTCTATTGAGCACACTGATCAAAAGCCAGGCCAATGAGTGGAGGAGGCTCTTGATGTCAGACCAGAGAGTCATCAACGCCTCATTCAATGTAATTCAATCACTAACGCCTTCTACATTGACAGTCTGGCAGCTCTCCCCATTTTTAAAATTACTAACCTTTGGAAATACTTCAAAATGGGGCCTAAACTTGAGGCGCCCTCTTATTCACCAACCTACATCAGCAGCTCCCACGGCTGATGGGGTTCCCAAAGGCGGACACATAATTAGCTACCTCCTTCAAAATATTCCTCTGGATCCCAATGTCAGCATTTGTGGATTCCCGACCCACATTTCGTTCTAATGGAGATACAAGAACAAAACTCCTGCACACGGTGCCAATATCAGGTATCCATTCACACATGAGGAACAGCATACAGATGCAAGCACTCTCTATTCAGTCCCAGCAACATGACCTCATCCCAATATAATGAGAGTGCCTCCTCATTCCTAATGGCATCATTATTTAGACAACACCATCCCACATAAAGTTTTTAAAAAAGCAAATGAACAATAATTGTTTTTGATTTAACAATTTGTCTCTTAAGGTGAATCCTAATGGTGAATCCCACTTTACATCATTTATTTCTCTTACAAACTGGGTTGTATCACCAAATATCAGCGACATTCATTTAATTATTACTGTGCTATATGAGGTACTGGCAGAACAAACACAACATACATCAGTGGAAAATGCTTTCTGACCAAACGGAAAGGAAAAATCTGATCATGTATAAGGGATGACACATGGATTAGTACTTGAAAGGTTAATGTGCAGAAATTTCTCTCATGTTCTGATTCAATACCCTTGGGATTCAATAGCTGCCATTTTCAGATTGGACATTTTTTTTCCTTTAGTTTCTTTTTAAGACAATGTTTTGTTTCAGAGATCCACACAAAATCACAGCGTCAGTATTTAAAAATGACCCTCTTTGGGCCATGCAAAGAACTGTGCCTACTTTCATAAAAAAAGCAAAACAGGCACAAGCCTCATTAAAATATTTAAAATGGGATCCTCTCCTGTACTTGGAACCCTGATACAATTTTACTCATCCCGTAGACTTACAAAGAAATGTATGACACCGAGGATGAATTATGTCTGATGATCTGCAACCAAGATATAAAAGCAAGGAAAGCAATCTTGTCCTTGAAACACATGTTGCTCCTTCGTTATAACGCTTCCAAAGTTCCATTTATTCACAAGCTAGTTTACTATCGAAGCTTGAGAGAGCAATCGCAAATGCTTGCAATGCGCACATTGGGTAGTTGTAGTCCATGGTAAAGACATCTTCAGCCACCCGGCCAAACTGCATCACTATATAATCCGCTAAAAGAAAATACAAACACATCAAACTGTTGAATCTTTTAACACCAAATTTCTTCCGATTTGCAGAATGAAGTTCTGCAATTACTTCACATCTGTCCTGCTGCCCTCTACCAGTCATTGAACAACTCAGCTGACAGCAAGCTTACAGAGGATGATGGAGAGAGTTACAAGACCATAATCTAATCACAGTGCCCAGGTGACATTGTGCACCATGAAGCAAAGCTATAGCTGTTTATATGAAATCATCAATGACTTCCGATACTGAAAGCTGTCTTGTTAGTTGTCAAGATCTATACTGTTTCCTGTACTTGATTAGATTTGAATTCTGTTCCAGCTGTTGATGGATCATGGTGCATTTTGTTCCTCATTAAAATTTACTGAATTATTTCTGGAAAACTCACAAATTAATTAATATACTACTGCTTTTCAGAGGGGTTGAGGTTCTACAACATAAAAACAATTGGAAACAATGTGCTTTCATCAGGATTTTGTGCAAAATGCCACACTTGAACCATGAGTTCCATAGAACAAAATAAAATGAAAATGGATTTTGAAAATAAGAATTCTATTAGCAGATCAACAATGTCTTTATCTGGCAATGGCTCTTAAAGGCTCTTTAAAAACTCTCCACCATTGATTAGCTGGATATTGTTCCATCAGCTTTTTCCATTACAGAGACAGCATGAGGTTAGGACTAAAAACTTACAACAGCATGTAATGGAATAAATACTATAGCAACTCAGGTGAAAGAATTGTTCTGATTGTTATCCACAGCAATGTTGTAAATGCTATTGGAAGAGTTTATCTGATCGGTACTTCTATGAAAATTGTCCATCCATTTTGTCGACAGCCCCACGTTTCAGCATGAATAGATTGGCAAATGATTGAAAATATAAGCCATCCAGTGCGGAGAACATGTGCTCTGTCCAGTGAGGCTGAGCACTAAGCAACATTCATTTTTAAAGGGACTCCTTCAGGCTGCTCAGAAAAATGCCAAAAGAACCAGTTTTGTCTCCTCGCCCCACATAAGTAATTGTGCCGGTGATTAGAGTACTTTCATGAGCGCACCCCTCACTGTCCTTGTTAATCCTTTAAAACAGATGAGGAGGAATTTCTTCAGCTAGAGGGTGGTGAATCTGTGGAACTCATTGCCACAGAAGGGTGTGGAGGCCAAATCAATGAGTGTCTTTAAGACAGAGATAGATAGATTCTTGATTAATAAGGGGATCGGAGGTTATGGGGAGAAGTCAGGAGAAGGGGGCTCAGAAACATATCAGCCATGATTGGCTGGCGGAACAGGCTTGATGGGCTGAATGGTCTAATTCTGCTCCAATATCTATGGTCTTATGTCCAGGATTCCAAGTCAGTCCCATCCTTGCTTAATGCCCACAGTGGAACTGCCAAATATCTGCCCTTGCCTTCCCCACATGATTAACGAGCTGACTGTTGCAAAATTGCAGCAATGAAGTAGGAAAATAGTTCTAGCCTCTCACCAATGACATTGGATGCCCATTAACAGAAGTTTATATTCCTACAGTATATTTTCCTCCGATGGCTAATGCTGTAAAACTGTTGGTGTTGCTGTACACTAGAGAGTTAATTTTTCACTGATATTCGTTTGGCCCACAGTGGAATCTGAGGAAAAGGTATCTGCTATTCGCTTTCTGACTAAAGTAATTGTTGTCAAATATGTGACACAGTATGAAGTCAGATGTTTTGGGAGCTGACCTTTAGAGCTGTTAATAGCACCGATGCTTGACTAAAGGATGCGTCCTGCTGAATGTATGCTCAAACTGAAAGTGTTGACAATGGTGCAGGGAGCAGCTGATAACCCCTGAATGGATTGGAGTATTCATCCCAACTTACCCGAGTTGGGTGGCAGCAGAAGGGAACCTGTGGAAGAATGGCTACGGAAAGAGGAATCATGGGTCCAAGTTTCAGAATCCCACCAGGGCTCCTTAGACAGCACCTTTCAAACCCATGACCACAGCCATCTAGAAGGACAAGGGCAGTAGAACACCACCACCTGGAAGTTAACTTACAATCATTCACCATCCAGACTTGGAAATATATCACTATTCCTTCACTGTTGCTGGATCAAAATCCTGGAATTCCATCCCTAACGGCACTGTGGGTGTATCTACACCACATGGACAGCAGGAGTTCAGGAAAGAAGCTCACCACCAACCTCTCAAAGGCAATAAATGCTGGCTTAGCCAACAATACACACATCGCATGAATGAATAAGAAAAAAAATACTCCTAACAGTGTTTAAAAATTGACCTGTGAAAGGTTCTGAAGAGGCAAATCAATCTCTTAAAATATATCCTATTCAATTACTTAACAACGATATTCTAAATGTTTGCCAAGATGTAAACCTCGTGTTGCACAAAATATTGTGTGTTGGAGAAGTGTTGCACACAATATTGCATACTAATAGAGTAGCCAACATATATTGGCAATCCTGAATTTTAACTTTATTTTTTAAATCTTTTAATACATTTTAAAGACTAATAAAATTATGAATTTTAATTGTTGGTATTTTAAACTTTTTATAAATTGTAAAGACTAATAAAATTATGAATTTTAATTGTTGGTATTATTTATTGAACCAATTAATTGTTTTTTTATTAGTTGCTTTTTTATGTAATGAACCTTGAAGTACTGCTTTTCGAGCAATCTATCATTCGATCAATTGATAGTTCGAGAAATAATTTTTCGATCAACTGACTTCGAGCAATTAGCATTCGAGCAATTGATTTCGAGAAATTTACCGGATACCTTAAACCTCAACTCAGTGGGGTAGCGCCATCACCTCTGCAGCAGAAGGTTACAGGTTCAAGCCCCTCCTGAGGACTGAAGTATATACTGTAGACCGACACCTCAGTGTAGTAACAAAAGAGTTTTCATCCCCGTAAAAGGGTGTACATCATGGTCGAAGAGTGCTAGGCTGAGAGGATTACCCAGGAAACCCTAAGAACCCTTGTAAGGAATGTATGCTTGATCTCACCACATCCTCATAAAAACTTCCAATCCTGCCCCAGCCACAACCCCACCCACATCAATGGCTAACTGGAAACACCAGTTGATGGCCAGGACCCAACCTATTTCATGGTTATTCTGCTGGACCCTCTTCAAAGTTGTGACAAGACTGTGCTAAAAGGGCCAGTTACTTTTTCCATTGTGTTAGTGATAGAATCTTATGGCCGTGATTCATTGAAACATTTCTTTGTTCGGTTTTGGGCATGTTTAACGGGCCTACAGCGCCGAGAAAGACCCATACTCCAACGGCACTTTTACCAGTGCAGGAAGAATACTCGCAGGTCGGGGTGCCATTTTAAAATACAGCCCCATCTTTCAACCCCCCCCCCCCAGCACCCCCCAGCACCCCCACTACAGCTTCCGGACCTTCTCCACTTCACCCAGCATACCTCTCCTGGGCACCTCGTCATTTTCTCCACTGTACTCTTAACATCTTCATGACCGCACAATTCTGTCTGGTTTTGCCATTCTTGGATTTAATGTGTACTATAGGTAATCATGTCATATAATCGACATGCAGCAACAGCCTCTGAAGTTAAGGAAATGTTACAGTCACCCAGAAAATGGGGAATAATGTGCTTTGAAGAATGGAAATGCTCAAAGTGATGATGAAATTCTTCTTGTGACTACAATTTAAAATACAATTTTTAATCCTTCTCACTGAAGTATAGTTCCATGACCTGGTACCACGTTCAAGTGCTCATTCATTGTAATTACCTCTAGAACATTCTATACAGCCATAAATTTGCTACTTACGATCATTGTCATGAATAATCTGGAAGTTCTTCACAGACGCCTGTGTAACTCGGCCATGGAAATTAAGGACATAGGATTGAGTATCATCGTTCCACACTGGAGTTTTATTGTGCAGCTCAATTACGCTCTCTGTGTTTTTGTTCTGCCATCCTGCCAGCAACGTTTCATGCTCCTTAATCAAAAAGAGAAAATAAAATTTGTTTGAAAAACTTTGCAAATGGACGAGGGTCCATGACTGAGTAAAGCCAGTTTTTTGACGAGGGAGTACATTTCACCTTGGACATCATAGCAACATTTTGCCACAGGTCCCGCCCTTTCTTTCTAAAATTATCCCTTCAAATAGATTTTCTCGCAACACTTTGAGCTGGACCAAACATGTCGATGTCCTAATTCCGGGGTCATCTGTGGGTCACATGGCCATTCGTCCGGGTGGCGGGACTTTCTGAGAGGTCTTCCAACATGCAGCCAATTAAAATTTGATGAGGGGACGTTGGTCTAGAATAGGTGGCGGGAGAGAGCTCATGCCAGCAGGTAGATTGATACACCGGCTGCACACATAGAGGGCAGAGGAAGGAATGCAGCAGAAGGGAATCAGTGGATGATTTGCTTCAGCAACTGGAAGCATGGCTCCAAGATTCAGTGACATCTCCCTGAAGGTGATCCCGCAGGAGACAACAGAATGGAGAAAAGCTCTGTACCCAATGAGGAGGAGGAGGAGAAGGTCAGCAAGCCTGAGGAAGACGACATGGTTGGGGGTGACTGAGGAAACCAGCAATCACAGGGTCACACAAACATTGGCGCAGTGCCATTCAGACGAGATGAGTGGCGTGCATGATGGCAAGGTGGCAGAACTGAATGTCTTATGGTGGCCATGTTGAGATGACTGATCAATACAAAGGAATCACCAAGGGTCACTATGCACAGTGAGACACAGAGTTGTGTCACACTAGAGGATAATAACCAGTTGGAGGTACTCACTGCAGTGTCAAGGCTGCAAAGTCATTTGCAGTTGGCTTCCAAAGGGTGTGGTGATATTTTAAGGGACATAATCTGACTAATGCAACTGGGCCATGAAAGATGTGTGAGACTGTGGGCTGGATTCTGCGAAAATGGGGCTATGTCCCCACGCCGGTGGGAAAACCTACGGCAACCACTCTGGCATGAACAGCCCCCGAAAGTGAGGAATTCTCCAAGTTTTCGGGGGCTAGTTTGATGCCGGAGTGGTTGGCGCCACTCCAGCCGGTGCGAGTTCACGCATGCGCGGAATGGCCGGCATGATCTCGCGCATGCGCATACCTGCCGGCGTATTTCTGTACATGCGCAGATCGCCCGGCGTATCTGTTCTCTTCTCCGCGCCGGCCCCAGGCAATATGGCGGAGCCCTACAGGGACCCGGCGCGGAGGAAAGAAGGCCCCCCACGGAACCAGCCCTCCCGCAGATCGGTAGGCCCCGATCGAGGGCCAGGCCACCGTGGGGGCTCCCCCCAGTGTCGGAGGTGAGTAATTCACGGCGGCAGGACTGACCAAAACTGGACGGCCTGGCGGGAATCCCACCGGCCCCCGAAAAACGGCACCGGAGAATAGGGCAGCCGGCGTTGGGGCGGGATTCGCGCAACCCCCCCCCCCCCCCCCCCCCCCCCGGGATTCTCCAACTTGGCGCAGTGTTGGAGAATCCTGGCCTGTGTAGTTCTGTTATTGTGGGAGAAGCGAGCCCAATGCAGGAAGTGGAGATCCGCAGGAAGTGGAGATTGGCGGGAGCTGGTGATGGACAGGAGGTAGTGATGGGCGGAGTACTGGTGATGGGCAAGAGGTGGCAATGGGCGGAGTGCTGATGATAGCTGGGAGGTAGCGATGGGCAGGAGGTAGCAATGGGCAGGCGGTAGCGATGGGTGGGATCTGGGGTTGGACAGGGGGCTGGCAATGGGCGGGAGGTGGCAATGCGTGGAAAGTGGTGTGCTCTTATTACTGTGCTGTTTAGAGTGGGTGGCACCAACTGGTGAGCAGGGCAGTCACACTTTCAAATCCTCTTCTAAATTAGGCTTTCCCTCTGCTGCTTCTATCAAGGTTTAGCTTTCAGGTTTTACACCTCTCCCCTCAGTTTTCCTTTGTCTGAAAGACTTTCACACAAACTCCGAGATCCAGCCACAAATTTCCACAATTATTTCAAACAATTTCTCCTAAACTGTCCGAGGATTGAACCCTGCGACACCTGCCTAATTACAATTTTCCAGCCAGAGAAGTACCCATTTATCCCGACCCTCTGTTTCTGTTAGTCAGCCAATCCTCAATCCAATCTAGTACTCTACCCACAGTCCCCTGCGATCTCACCTTCTGGATTAGTCTTTTATGCAGCACCTTATCAAACGCCTTCTGGAAGTCTAGATATATCACATCCACAGGTTCCCCATTATCCAACTTGCTGGTTATGACCTCAAAGAACTCAAGCAAGTTTATCAAGCATGACTTACCCTTCATAAAAGCATGCTGACAATGGTGGATTGAGCTTTGTCTTTCCAAATGTTCAGTCATCTCCTCATCAATGATTGATTCCAGCAACTTTCCCACCACAGAGGTCAAGCTAACCGGTCTATAGTTTCCTACTTTTTGAATAGGGGCGTCACATTTGTGTGCTTCCAATCCACTGGGATCCTCCCAGAATCCAGTGAATTCTGAAATATCATAACCAATGCATCCACTATCTCCGCTGCCAACTCCCTTAATTAAATTACCCAATTATTTTTTCCAATTAAGGGGCAATTTTAGCGTGGCCAATCCACCTACCCTGCACATCTTTGGGTTGGGGGGGTGAAACCCACACAGACACGGGGAGAATGTGCAAACTCCACACAGACAGTGACCCAGGGCCGGGATTCGAACCCGGGTCCTCAGCGCCGTGAGGCAGCAATGCTAGCCACCTCCCTTAATACCGTAGGGTATAGACCATCAGGACCTGGAGGCTTATTTGCCTTTAAACCTATATCTTATTTTTCATGTTTACCAATACAAATATGAATCCTTAAAACTACCTTGGTTTTTCTAACGAAGTGTTGAGATATTTGGGTCTGTCTCAGGATATATGTGTTACGGTACCTTCCTGGGAGCCTAGCTTACTGCTGGAGGATCCTTTTGTCGTGATTACAGACAATTTGAACATTGAGTGAGTAGAACCTCTTCCTGTTCACAAAGGCACCTGGCTGCTCTGAGGGAGGCTGTGCGGTAGCACAGTGGTTAGCACTGTTGCTTCAGAGAGCCAGGGACCCGGGTTCAATTCCTGGCATGGATCATTGTCTGTGCAGAGTCTGCACGTTCTCCCCGTGTCTACGTGGGGTTCCTCCGGGTGCTCGGATTTCCTCCCACAAGTCCTGAAAAGACGTGCTGTTAGGTGAATTGGTCATTCTGAATTCTCCCTCAGTGTACCCGAACAGGCGCCGGAGTGTGGCGACTGGGGGATTTTCACAGTAACTTCATTGCCACATTAATGTAAGCCTATTTGTGACACTAATAAAGATTATAAGATACAACAACTTGTATTCTCTGACCTGAGCCTGCCTATTAGTAAACTCAGCAGAATCCAGTGGCTGCAAGTTTCAGATGCAACTCACTGCCTCATTTGAGCAGATCAGGCTACTAACATTCCAGGAAGTCCATGTTCCCCATGGATAAAAACTGCAAATTCCTGGTCACTTAGCTCCTTAGCAACCTCTACTGGCTTCGTGCCACCAGCTTGTGCAGCCCCACTCCCCAAATCTCCCTGGGAAATTTGGCCAGTGATGGGGGGGGGGGGGGGGATTAGGGGGGGGGGAGGGGCAGGGGGGGGGGATCTGTTCTGATCCATTCTCCCACACCACTTTGCTCCGTACCCCCACACAAATGTTCCCACCACCTACTTCCAAGCCCATGGCGCCAATAAAAACCCACCCCTTATATGAACTGGAGAGGATTGAGATTTTGTAAAACTCTGAATGGCTGTTCTTTCACCTGGCAACCAGCACCAGATGCTAAAGGGGAACAAAAGATAAAATAACTTGGACAGTAAAGAAATTAAAAGGGTTGTTGCTATGAATAGGCTGGAATATTGTCTTCTTACCAGGAACTGAATGATGTCAGCTTCTTCGTTAACTGATTTGGAACCAGAAACTCTAACTGCTGAGGTCGAGCACAGCTCAAATTTGAGAAGTTACCTTACCGGTCAATTTGCATGATTGGCCAAAGTCAGCAAATTAGCAGCAGACCTGTAGTGTCACCAAATTTCAAGGACAATTTTAAAAGCTAATAGATAAACATCAGGCCATTGCCTGGTCTTGATGATTAAATGGTACAGAAGCCGCCTTCTCCATCAAATCGCAGCACACAGTTCACAGAATTAATTCAGAAGCAAGCAAATTAGCCGATACAGTAAACAACAGCAGATTTGTTTCCGATGGCTTCATGTAAATAACCTTAATGCAGTTAACAGAGCAGGAGCAGATCCATGAGGTAGCCTCTACTTAGTCAGCAAGATTAGCACAATCTCCACTCGACTGAATAGACAATGGGCTTGATGGACTAATTAAAAAATGTTTCCCTCCAGCTAAATGAGAAATTAATTATCACAATTAGCCTAGAATTTCTTCTCCCGAGTACTAATAGTAGCAGCTTGCTGATAAAAAGTGTCTGTAATGGGCAGCAGCTTGGTGCCTGCCAGGAGGAAAAGGTAGTTTGGAAGAAATGCTAGTTTTGTGTAGATTTAGTCACAGAGATAATTGCATCCCACGGCTGATTTTCAATGCCATCATCCCCACCCCTTTATTCAAACATTTAACAAAATCACTGAACATTCAAGTTGGTGAACCATCAATGACGGAGATTACGGCCACCATAACATAATGGTGCACGCACTGCATTGGTCAGAATGTCAACACTGGTGGAAAGTGCCCCTTGGGTTTAATCACCGACTCTGTGGTCAATTACCTCCACAAAGCACGGTCAGGGTCCCCAGTCGATGCACTTTTAACAAACCTGAATCGAGCCTGATCTCCCCTCCCCAGGACAGGATTCAGGTTCTGGATTCAGAGCGCGACAACTCTGAACCGGGAGTCTCAGTCAGAAATGATCTGTACTCTGATTTTACACGTTAAAATCAGCTTGGCTTCACTAATCCAAATAGTGAACACCAACATGCCTAAGCTACACTTTGCATTTGACCTAGATAAAGGAGGCCTTTCATATTCCTCTGGGTGCTCCGGTTTCCTCTTACAAGCCCCGAAAGACGTGCTTGTTAGGTGAATTGGACATTCTGAATTCTCCCTCTGTGTACCCGAACAGGCGCCGGAATTTGGCGACTAGGGGATTTTCACAAGTAACTTCATTGCAGTGTTAATGTAAGCCTACTTGTGACACTAATGAAGACACTAATAAAGATTATTAAAGATAGGTGCAGCACGGTAGCACGGTGGTTAGCACAGTTGCTTCACAGCTCCAAAGTCCCAGGTTCGATTCCCAGGTTGGGTCACTGTCTGTGCGGAGTCTGCACGTTCTCCCGGTGTCTGCATGGATTTCCTCCGGGTGCTATGGTTTCCTCCCACAGTCCAGACCAAGGCAGGCCAGCAGCACGGTTCGATTCCCGTAACAGCCACCCTGAACAGGCGCCGGAATGTGGCGACTAGGGGCTTTTCACAGTAAATTCATTTGAAGCCTACTTGTGACAATAAGTGATTTTCATTTCATTTCATTTCATTTCAAGATGTGCAGGTCAGGTAGATTGGCCATGATAAATTGCCCTTAGTGTCCAAAAAGGTTAGCTGGGGCTGCTGGGTTACTGGGATAGGGTGGAGGGGTGGGTTTAAGTAGGGTATTCTTTCCAAGAGCTGGTAGACTCGATGGGCTGAATGGTCTCCTTCTGCGCTGTAAATTCTGAGATTATTATTATATTACAGGAGAGGGGTTTTTCGGGCACTGGTGTTGGTGTGGTACTGGCTCTCTCTCGTCAAACTACATTCGCTCCAGATCCTTTCCTATTCCTCAAATACTTACCAATTCTCTTTTAAGGAACATTCTAGTTATTGCCTCACAACCACTATAACTCATCCCATGATCCGAAACCAAAGAGAAAATGCTGGAAAATCTCAGCAGGTCTGGCAGCATCTGTCGGGAGAGAAAAGAGCGAACATTTCGAGTCCGATGACTCTTTGTCAAAGCTTTGTCAAAGCTTTCATCCCATATCTGTTGACTGCAACGTTCTACGACATTAGCCTGACAAAAAGTTCTGCAGTCTATAAATTACAAGTCTATTTTTCCACCTGCACCTTTGTCTCATTCTGCATGGATATTAAGGATTGTCAAACCATGATCGAACCCTTACTCTGCCTTCAGATTGGACTTGGCAAAACATAGCAACGCAGAGTGAAAAATCATTATTCATGCTGACACATAAATCACATTTCCAGTTTTGTAAGTAATGAGATCTCTGAATGACGCTGCATCTTAAACATTAGACAGATTCGCCCTCCTTTAGTGAAATAGGGCCGGAATTCTCCGACCATTGGGATTCTATTTTCCCACTAGCCGTGCACCCCGCCCACGGGTTTCCCGGCAGCTTGTGGTGGCTTCAATGGGAAATACCATTGACAAACTCCTGCCACCAGTAAACGGCGCGCCACCGAGACACACGCGGCTGGGGAATCAGAGAATCCCAACCAATATCCCACATGATTGTGGATTTCAAATGGAGCCTGTGGATATCTCACTACTTACATTGCGTGGCCTGATGGACACTCTTTCATGATCCATGTTCATGCCAGGAATGATTACACTCATCTTCCGAGGTCCCTTGAAACCCAGAACATTTGTTTCCTAACCAGGAGAAAGCAAAGAGTTATTTATATTTTAGCAACATTAACCAATCAGATTTTAATAAAAAGCCAAGTCTTCACAAAGCCACGATCATGGGGCGGTATTCTCCATAACCCGATGCCGAAATCAGGATCGGCGAAGAATGGCCTCTGATACCAGAATCGGGGCAGGCGCCGGTTTGACGGCTGTTTGCAATGCTCCGCCCCCTCCAAATCGGCATCATCGGGACGCACACCGCCATTGCCGCGCCATCAGCCGGCCCACAAGCAATGCTCCGCCCCCGATGGACCGGGTTCATGACGGCGTGGGCCACGTGTGGTCCCAGCGGTCGGGAACCTGGTGTGCCGGCTGTGGGCAGTGTCTGGCGCTGCCACACTCGGCCAGGATCGTTGGCTGGGGGGGCTTCTGCTAGGGCTGGGGGGAGTGGTGGGGGTGGCCAGGAAGTGGGCTGTGTGCCCTCGACCCATCCCCCCCACATCCCCCTCAACCCCCACACACCCTCACCTCCCCCCACAACCCCCTCACCCTCACATCTCACCCCCGTCCAGCTGTCTAACCATACATGCCATCTTATGTCTTACAGGACCTGCCGGAGAGAGTCCCGCTCCATCCAGAGTCCCCCGCTCCAGCCAGTGCCAGACCCGGTGCCACCCAGGCGGCAGAGCACTGATGGGCAGAGCAGCCTGAACACCAGCCCTCTGCCCGAGACCCAGGAGACCCCGGAGTTCGGGTCGGAGGAGGACACAGACTTTTCATCGTAGCTGTCTCCAACACCATCCACCATCTCAGAGACTATCACCTTGGTTGGGCAAACTAGTGAAGAGGCTCGTGGGATACAATCTGGTGCGCACCGCACAGTCGGTCCGGTACAGCAGGTGGAGGTAGGAGCAGCCGAGAGGCCAGACGGTTGGAGGACAGGCCGGCCCCAGGAACCCAGCTGCTCCAGGGCTCCTGGAACATCCAGTCCCACCACAGTGGAGATGCAGGTAGGGACCCAGTGACTATGGGAGGGGATGACTGCCGGCGTCCAGCACCTGCGGACGCAGGTCGAGGAGTCCATCCGTGTGCAGGAGCAGGGGGTGGTGCCGATCATGCGCGCCACCCAGGCCAAAACCGCACGGGTGGCATCCGTGGTGGGGGCAACGGTGTCGTATATGGTCAGTGTGTGCAAGGCCTGGAGCATTCTGTGCATGTGGGGGCCGAGGCCCAGGACATGGCTGCCCTCTCACAGGTAACCATGTGCCAGAGCCACCTGGAGATTGCAGCGGCGCTCCTCAGCATGGCCCAGTCACAGTAGGCCATGGCTGAGAGCATCGGTGGCATTGCCCAGGTGCAGGCTGGCGTGGCGCAGTCACAGAGGGAGGTGACCCAGTCCCAGAGGGACATGGCCCAGTCCCAGAGGGATGCGGCCCACTCACTGGCTGATGTGGCACAGACCCACAGGGACGCTCCCTCCCCACCCCCGTCAGCGCTCCCGGTCCTGGCGCACGTCCCTGCTGCCAGAGGCACCGTTGGCTGGCAGTGCCCTCACTGGGGGATGCCGTCGATGTGGCCCTGGGTGGTCCCCCGGTGGCTGGCTGCCGGTTGGGGTGGGGTGGTCGGGGGGGGGGGGGGGGGGGGCATCCATGTGCCACATCAGCTAGTGAGTGGCCGTTATTGGAGCGGGTGTCTACGTCGGTCTGTGGCCTCCGTATAGGCTTCATCAGCCACGACCACACCGGGGGAGTGGGGGTGCACCTCGAACATGTCAGGGATCACCGAGTGCACCAGTATGAACGGGCCATGTCCATGTATCGGGCGCAGACATGCATAATCCGCAACTGATGGTCACACACCAGCTGAATGTTCATGGAGTGGTATCCCTTCCTGTATGTGAATAGCAGCCTGTTATCCGCCGGTGGCCGTAGGGTGACATGCATGTCATCGATGACCCCCTGGACCTGGGGCATCCCTGCGATGGCAGCGAACCTTGAGCATTCTGGTGTGCGCTGTCCACAGGGTACTGGATGTAACGCTCCTCCTGGGCATACAGGGCATCAGTGATGGCATGGATGGGCCTGTGCACCGATGGCTGGGAAATCCTGGAGAGGTCCACACCCGCTGGCTAGAATGACTCCGTCACATAGAAGTTCAGCGCGACCGTCACCTTGCCGACCACCAGGGGCGGGTGACCTCCCCCATACCCCTGCGGTGACAGTGTGCCATCGTTTGGCAGATACGTCTGACTGTTTCCCTGCTCAACCGCAGTCTCTGTCTGCATGCCCGGTCCGGAAGGTCCTCAAATGGCATGCGGTGCTGGAACACGCGGGGCCTCATCTGGCGCCTTCTTGGCACCTCCTCCTCCCCCCCCCTCCTCGGTCTGTCAGGCCGCCGGCCCTTCAGCCTGAGCGGGGCTGCCACCTGCCCCTCTGCAGCCCACTCCTCTGCTGCAGCCTCCATCTCCTCTCTGAGCGGCTCCAGCTCACTCATCCACAGGGACTCATGCAGGGATTCAGCCATCGCCACGGTGGCCAGCATCGCTGGCTGATGACCAAAAGCCATTATTTCCTGCAAGGGGGGGGGGGGGAAGACAAACATGTCAGCATGGCGCTTACACCCGTGCCCAACCAGGTACCATGGGCTACATGGTGGCCCCAGTTGGCACTGCGGGCCCCGCCATGCATGTCACTCCCCACCCACACACCCCGGCCCCGTCAGTGCCCCTGGTTCTGGTGCCAGTCCCTGCTGCCAGAGGCACCATTGGCGGGCACTGCCATCACTGGGGCTGCCATTGGTGTGGCCCTGGCTGGGCCCCCGGTGGCTGGCAGCCGGTTGGGTGGGGTGGTGGGGGCGGGGGGTGATGGGGGGTTGTAGGGCAATGCGTACGGCCGTTGCCACTGCATACACCCGGGGGCAGGGGTGGGTGGTCAGCAAGATGGCCGTCGCAATGGAGATCGGTGCCTGGGCATCGCCCCTGTCTTGTGGGGGGGGCGGTTGCCCGGTTGCTTGGCCTGTCCCCCTTTCCCACTCCCCTCTCTCAGCCTTCGTAGGCTCCCCCCCTGCCGCAGCCAGGGTGTCTGAACCGGCAGCTCGCAATCACCCCATGCCACTTCTTACCTCCTCTCTCTCTCTCAGCAGCCAGGACGCCAGGTTGACGATTTTTAAAAGCACATTAGAAGCACGGCATTGGGAAATCGGCACATCCGAGGCGCTGAATCACGGAGGCCCCAGAGAATCGGGCGTCAGGCCCGCTAATGATATACCTGCTGTACTTTCAGCTGCGTGGCGAGCACTGCGTTTATTTTGGGGTTTTTTGGGGGGGGGGGGGGGGCAGAGAATCCCGATTTGGCGTCAAACAGACGTCTGGCTTGATTTCAGCGTCGGAAGCTATTCTCCGCCCGATCGCGTTTCTACCTCATACGCTGCAGGAAAGGATGTCCCGAGGCGTGATACATTAACAAGACCATGCAGACACCGTGACACCGGATGAACGGACATCGCATAACAATCGCCAGGCAGGAATGTTCCCTTCCAGTCTGGGAACACTTAAGCAGTCAAAGACACTCAGCCTCTTCAGGTAAGCGTTCTCCAAGGCGGCCTTCAGGACGCGCGACAACGCAGAATCGCCGAGCAGAAACTGATGGCCAAGTTCTGCACACATGAGTACAGCCTCAACCGGGACTTTGGATTCATGTCGTATTACATTCACCCCCCACCATTTGGCCTGGAATTGCAAAATCCTACCAACTGTCCTGGCTTTAGACAATCCACACCTCTTTAACCTGTGATTATCCCTCTCTCCAGTTGATCCGTCTGGACCTGTAAAGACTTAATTATTTGCAAAGACTCGCATTCAAAGTATATATGTGTTTCTGGAACACAGCTTTTCATTCACCTCAGGAAGGAGCAGCGCTCCGAAAGCTAGTGATTCGAAACAAACCTGTTGGACTTTAACCTGGTTTTGTAAGACTTCTTACTGCGTCCACCCGAGTCCAAATCCGGCATCTCCACATCATGGCCTTTGATATCGTCCAAGATCAATTACTGGTGGAGATTTCTGTAATGGGGGGTTGCTGGTAGGGGTCTCTCTTATAGGGGGTCTCTGATGGGGTGACTCTCTCATGGGTGTTTATGGTGGGGGCGGTGGGGGATCTAGTGGGGGTTGGTGGGCAGGAATTTCTTTTTTTGTGGGGAAGGTGGCCCTCTGATGGACTTTGGGGGTAACTCCCCAAAAAGCTCCCCCCATGGCCCACCCACCACACAGTTCACTATGCCAGGGCCACGCTGGGAAATACCAGCATTAATTCTTGCCCACGTGAATCCCTGCCCAGAGGACCAGAGATTCACGCAGGCTTGGAGAATCTGGTTCTCAGCCCATTAATAGGATGCAAATGAGTCAGTTTGATCTAGCATCCTCCCACTGGCACAGGGAGCAAACCTCAATGCTGCTGCCAGCAGGAGGCTGGATCATCGGAACTGGATTCTCTGCCGTATCAGGAACTCTGTTAGCAGCAGCAGGCGAAAGAGAAGCCAGCCCCAGAGGCGATTCATCTCTGGGGAGAGAACATATTCTCCCTTGCCCGACGCCGATATTGTATGCTCCGCCCCCTCCAAAAGGGCATCATCGCGATGCGCGCCATTGGCCGGACCTCCAACGATGCTCCGCCCCCGATCGCCCGAGATCCCAATGGCGCGGGATACGCGTGGTCTCAGCTGTGCGTGGTGGCTGCGGACTATGTCCAGCGCCGCCACACTCGGCCGGGATCCGTGCCAGGGGGGTGGTCGTGCGAGGGCTGGGGGGGGGACTGGTTGGGGGGGGTGGCCAGAGGGTGGGCTGTGGGGTCCATGCACGGCCGGCGCCATGTTATACCGTGCGACCTCTGCAGGTTGTCAGCCGTACGCATGCGCAGCCAGGGACCCAGCCATTCCCCAGCCATTTTCGGCGTTTGAGCCGGGAGTTTCGCCTGGCGACGATGCTAGCCCCTCACTGGTCCCAGAATAGATGGTGGTTCAAACAGACTTTTTGATCGTAAAAGACCACATATACTCTGCTGGCGTCAGCGCTTAGCCACTAAAAAGAAGAATCCAGCCCATAGTCTCCAAAATGGAGAATTCTGACCCTGGTCTGGAGCATGACAAAGGCTACAACCAACATTGAGATTCCCTTGAATCCACTCCATTGACTGTGAGGTCTGTTTCCAGGGGTCAAGGTTCACTCTTACTGCTGACAAGAATGAGTGTTTAAGTGAAAGTGAAATTAGTACACAAAGACTTGACCAGTTGGACGAGAAGGCTGAAAAGCTCCAGGTAATTCCAAGTAAGGCGTATGCTTGCACAGTTGTGAAACCTTACTTCTCTCATCGTAGATTAAACATCAATAAAACACACAGCAGTCTGCTTTTTCTACAGCCGGGGACCAGAGGCGGTCTGTACTCTCACTTACATCAGCCAGTCGCACCCTCTGTGTTTCACAGTTTGGGAGAGCGGGCCTGCTCTGTATATTTCCCACAAAGGGCTCCAGTCTACTTGATGCTTTCTCTGTTCAGCACAGCAGCAATGCCTTGGAACTAAAGTAATATACCCCCTAAAATGAGCAAGTGGACCCATTGTGTCTTTGTTCAGCTATTCTGCCCGTGTTCTGTGTATTTCCTGAATCTATAGTGGCTAAATCAATGTAAATATATGCACAACTAGGCAATCGATATGCTCTCCCATTGATGTGACATTGTGAATAAGCATCAGCTTCAAATCAATACGAAAGACAGTGTACAACTGTTGCTTTTTTCAACAAAAAAAAAGTAAAGTTTAAGATTTAATAACCTCTGGCTGTTCTTAAATATTTGGCAGTTCTGCTGTCTCAATTTCAGAATATTTGAAATGATTAACTTGCTGAAGTAAATATAAAAAAAAATCTGAGGCAATCTGTGACTTGCCTGTTGGCACTTCCATATTATCTGTCCCCCTTTTATTATCAGGGACAAATTTGTCAGAAATCTGTCCTTGCTGCAGTTATCTCCGGCTGTACCCTGTTGTCAAAGAAAGACAGACTTGTACGGCACAGAAGGAAGCCAATCTGCCCATGGTGTTAGTGCCAACTCTTTGCTGTCACTGTGCAAAATTAGTCCCTTTGCCCCGCTGTCTCTCGACATCTCTCTACTTTCCGCTGTTTGAAACATTTAACCAATTTTACATCAAAGGTTGTAATGGATTCTCCTATTCTCTCCCTTCTGATCATGGCCATTTCTCACTTCCTCACTGACCATTTTAAACTGCTGATCCTTCCAAACAGCCACCGACTCCCCATTTTGCTGGGGGCGAGCATGCCGGCAGCGTAGAGCACCCGGCTCTAGCTGCTGATACGGCCCGGAAAATTGCCGGATCCATGGCTGCAGCGGTGGTGTCGTGCTACATGACAAAGGCTGCTCGCAGACCCGGCCCGCAAAATGGTGCCCCCCCTTTGGCCGGCTCGCGCGCTCCTGACCACCACCCCACAGTGCCCCCAGCCCCTAATAAAGTCACCCCTGCCCGCAAGTGGGCCCTCCCCCGACTGTGGAGGTGCTGGACTGAGTCCGCTGCCGCCACGCCGAGATCCGCACAGATGAGACCACACGCGACCATTGCCGTTGGGAACTAGGGCGGTCGGGGGTGGAACATTGGGGGGCGGTCCTCAGGCAATGTCCTGAGGCCAGCGATACATGGCGCGCCGTACTTGCCTAGTATGCCGCTTTTGGAGGGGGCTGATCATCACGAAAGCGGCGCCGCACCCGATTTGGTTGGGAACTGTGATTTTCCGGCCGATCACCGAACATGATTTCGCCGTTGACGACTGGAGAATCCAGCCCAGAATCCCATTAGGCGCCGGGAAAGACCCCGCTATCAAACAGGACTCTGTTGGGTTTTTTTTATCCTCGGCAAAGAATGTCCCGCCGATGCCTTACTTAACTCATCAGCTCGTCAGTGCAGGAAGGGATTGGGACGCCATTTCTCGGCCCCCCTCAGACACCCCACTGAGGCCTCCAGGCACCCCACTGCCCCAACTTACCTCTTAGGGGGTCCTCAAGTGTACCGCCCACATCTCTTAAGTGCAGGGCACCCCGGGCCCAGTCCCTGGCACGGGCAACCTTGCACTCTGGCAGTGTCCCTGTCAGCCTGTCCATGCCACACGGGCACCCTGGCAGTCCCAGGGTGACACTGCAATGTGCCAAGCTAGAAATGTCAAGGTATCAGGCTGGTAGTATCTGGCTGCCAGCAGAAATGCCAGGGTACCACCCTGCCCAGGACCCAACCACTTGGGGGCCACCGTTGGCCTGGGAGACCTTGAGGTGCTAATACACCTGATCCAAGTTTCTGTGGACAGTGCTAAAAGGCTCCATGGTGAGGGTTCCCAGGCACCAGCGTTAATTACTGGCTCATTTCTATATGTTAATCTGGATTTTGCCCAGCGAGGACGAGATCCAGTTCGTGGCATCACACAAGATCTCTTTCGATCTTGTGAGGCGTTGCGAGCATTGCAAATCTCACAAGAGGCCATTCTAATGTGCCCCTAGTATCTTGAATCTATTCTAGTAACTCTTTGCATTGGTTTGGACATGATGCTTAGCCACAACATGACATGAACAGGAGAGCATATTGATTGCCTAGTTGTGATTATATTTATAATGATTTAGCCGCTTTAGATTCAGGAAATACACAGAGAATGGGACAGAATAGCTAAAAAGGGCACACTGGGACTTTTCTGGTGTTGCTTCAATGCAGAACCAGGGGATTAAAGTCAGTTGTAGCTCCTGGGTAACTATACTAGTGACCCCTTCTCTACTACCCACAGGCATTTTATGAGTGGTGACTGAGCACTTCAACATGTGGCAGTATACCCTGGCATCCTCCTTGCAGGCTCAAGAGGGTGAGTACCTTCCAATTGGGCATACTGTAGCCCAACAAGCGCCGCCCCTCAGAAAGACACCCCTGATCTCATGTCCAACCACGTCGCAACTCTCCAAGGCCTGTCAGACAGGCTCTGGTAAGCCCCATAAACGTACATGCACCTGGGGCCTCCTCCACCTTGGCTGCTCTGGGCCTGCTGGAGCCCCAGCCTGTATCTCCTTCTTTAAAGGAGTGGAAGTCCCAAACTGCAGGCCATGAACTGCCGGAGAATCGTAAAATTCAGTCTGGGCTTCCATTACTGGTCAAGGCAGTGTTGCCCCCCAACTTCTTTGCCATTTTCTCTTAGAGGGAGGTGACGCCGTTGTACATCAGTCACTCTTTCAGCTTGAAAGTTGTCCATGCTTAAATGCCCAAAATGACAATGGAGGTGGATAAATAGAAAACTGTTGCTGTATTGTAATCTGAGGTGTGTTTTTTTCATTCCTGATTGGGAATGGTCATGGCTCAGTTGGAAACATACTGGGCGCGGTCTAACAGCATCCAACACGGGACTCTAACGACACCTCGCAGGACATCGTAATCTGCAACCTGCCCACAATGGGCAGGATCTAAATTTGCATATTTATGTACACTTAAATATGTCTCCACCAGAGCTAACCAGCACCCGGGATTTAACGGCCTAACCGAGGAAACTCCACCCAGGCAATATTTCCTCAATATCGATGAGTCTCCACAAGCAAGGACCAGGTGGCATGACACTTTGGGGGGGGGGGGGGGGGCTCTCCCAGGTGATCGGAGGACCCTGGCACTGCTGATCCCTCCTGGGCACCTTAGAACTGCCAGCCTGGCACCCTGGCAGTGCCAACTGGGCATTGTAGCAGTGCCATTGGGGTGCCTGCCAGGCAGTACTAGGGTGCCAAGGGGCACTGCCAGGGTGCTAGGCTGGCAGGGGCACTGCCAGGGTGCCAGGATGGCACTGCCAAGCTGATATTTTGCCCATGCCGGGATTCAGGGGTGCCGTACCTTTATGAGGTGGGGTGCAGGGGACCCAGAGATCCCCCAACATGCACGTTGGGGGGGGTCCGGAGGCCGCATTGGGGAATCGAGAGATCGGGACGCCATTTTTAAATGGGAGTGGAGCTTCTCAACTTGAAAAAATAACAGAGCTCCGATCAATAGCGGGCTCCATTAAATGCGCTAAACCCCGCTAAAAAAGACCACCGCGGGACTCCTTTCTCCCGATTAAATCGCGCCACTGTTTTCAGGCAGATGCCTTTATACTCAAGGGTGCTGATCACAGATATAATTACAAACATCGAATGAACTACTCACGTAGCATACAGCTGCGAGCTCTTGACGCAAGTTACTTGCATCTAAGCTCGAACCTCCTTTTTCTGGATTCATTCCATTATCGTACACTGTAAATTTGGTGCCCATTAGATTTGACCTGCAAAATGAATAACAGTTTGTTGAATAGATTTATCTCAGCCCCCTGTATCATCCAATCTCATCCAAAGCCAGTACTTTTTCTCCCAATGTAAATTTTATAGCCAGTAGTATAATTTCCCTGAGCATTTACCAGTGGCAGAATGCCTAATATAATTTGTTCACCTTAACTGGGTGACAGATTAATTTCTGATCAGGGTGACGTGGGTTGGTGCAGTGGTGGTGTGGATTTGATCACGATTATTCATTGCCGGTAGGTGATGGGGTCCTGGGGGGGGGGGGTACCACCAGGACAACCTAATGAGAGGTTGTGGGTGCCTTCATGTTGAGGCACCCTAAAAAGGCAACTAAGTTGTTTATTCAATGTGACAGGGCGAGGGTAGACATGCCCTGACAACTGGACGGGTGAAATGTCTACGGGCCACTGCAGGCCCCTCTGTGGGCCATGGATAGGCAAAAAAGGACTCTCCCCCACCCCCGCACAACTCCCCTTCCCCCCTTCCTACCCAATCCCCCTCCCCCCACAGGAACCCAAATGGGCAGCACGGTAGCACAGTGGTTAGTACAAGTGGTTAGCACAGTTTGCTTCACAGTGCCGGGGTCCCCGGTTCGATTCCCGGCTTGGGTCACTGTCTGTGCGCAGTCGACACGTTCTCCCCGTGTCTGCGTGGGTTTCCTCCGGCTGCTCCGGTTTGCTCCCACAGTCCAATGATGTGCAGGTTAGGTGGATTGGCCATGCTGATTGCCCCTTAGTTTCCAAAAAAAGGTTAGTTGGGGTTACAGGGATAGGGTGGAGGTGTGGGGATAAGATGGAGGAGTGGGTAGGGTGCTCTTTCCAAGGGCTGGTGCAGACTCGATGGCCTCCTTCTGCACTATAAATTCTACGATTCTATGAACCCACCACTGTTTACCTGGTGGTCTCCCCATGCAACTGGGGCACGACTCATCTTAGGTAAAATGCCAACAGGGACATAAAATGTATGCTAAATGACTAAATAATTTAATTAACTGGCTACCTGTCCCAGTCCACCTCGTTCCCACTTCTGGGAATATGCCAAGGTGGTGGGAACACATTGGGCTTCCCTCCCAACATCTTCCACTCCCCTTTTATCAGCCTCCTTGCCTCTCAGGCCATGTCCAGAGGACCGGTGATATGCACCCAAATCAGCTAGTTAAAAAGTGACATAATTGTTCGTTCTTAATGGAGGATGCAAAACCACTGCTCTCCCCCACACTCCAAATCACCACTGACTTCAATTTTCAGCAAGTTCAAAATATCGCACAACAGAATAAATCTTCAAGGTTAAAAAATGAGAATTATGGTTGAAATAAATCCATGAAAAGGAATTTTATTTCATTCTTTCATGGGATGTGGACATGGCTGACCAGTACTTATTGTCCATCCCTAACTGCTCGAGAGAAGGTAGTGAGCTGCCTCCACTGCCTTCTCAAAATGCTGCAATCCTTGTGGTGTAGTTATACACACAGCGGCAGTAGTGCATGTATCATCCACAAAGGTTCTTTGCATATAAAATAGAAACAGGAAGAGGCCATTCGGCCCTATGAGCCGAGAATGAGTTGATTTAAATACCTGACTTTCATAGTAAAAGGACCTCTGCTCAGTTAAAAACTTTGTTCGGACATTCAATGAACACTTGATTAGATCTTGTGCAAAATAAAAAGGAGTGAAGAACCAAGACACACATAAGTTAATAAGTTCATAAGATATAGGAGCAGAATAAGGCCATTTGGCCCATCAGGTTTGCTCCACCATTCGATTATGGCTGATCTCATCCTGGCCTTAACTCCACCCTCCTGCCCATTCTCCATAACCCTTCAACCCATTACCAATTAAAAATCTGTCTAACACCTTCTTAAATTCAGTCAATGTCCCAGCATCCAGTGCACTCTGGGGTAACGAGTTCCATAAATTTACAACCCTTGGGGAGAAATAGTTTCTCCGCAACTCTGTTTTGTTACCTCTTAACCTAAGACTATGACTTCTCGTTCTGGAATGCCCCACAAGAGGAAGCATCCGCTCCACGTCTACTTTATCCATAACTTTTTATCATCTTGTGCACCTCAATTTGATCTCCCCTCATTCTTACTCTGGAGAGTATAGGCCTAAACTGTTCAATCTCTCCTCATACGACCAACCTCTCATCTTTGGAATCAACCTAGTGAATCTCCTCTGAACTGCCTCCAACGCCACTACATCTGTCCTCAAATAAGGGGACCAAAACTGTGCATAATACACCAGATGTGGTCTCACTAATGCCTTGTATATTTCTTGTTGGGCAGAAACCTTGTGGGACACAGAGACCGAGGAACCACTTAGTTTTGTGATCCCCAATCACCCAAATTTAATTCAGAGTTGAACAGGACGGCAGTTCTGAGATGTCCAGTTTCCACTTAATAACTGCGCAGCCACTGAGTTGTTCCAAAACAAAACAAATTAGCAACCCACTCGATTAGATGTGCCGTGAGTGCGTTTACACAGACAAGAATTCCAAAATTTTCCGGGGCAAAGATTCTAGCAACTGTTTGGGAATCGCTCCCGCTGACACCCCCGATCCTGCTGAAGTTTGCAAAATCCTTGGGGCATGGGGCTGGGAAACAGATCATTGGGATGTTTCTTTGATGCTTATGGGCCTGGAAACTAGTGCAGATGTCTGTATTGGATTGATGGAAAAGATTGATAGGCTCCCACCCCTGTCCTTCAGATTGACAACAGGGGACCAGTAGACACATTTGGAATTTTGGAGTGTTTTTTTTTTGCCTGGGATATTAAATTGGTGGTTGCATAAGATAGTCCAGTACCCAAAAACAATTATGAAAGAGGTATCTCCCCAGCTATGTAAATAATTCACTGCCACCAGAAAGTGAAGAAAGAAACCCAGGGGCTGGTTTAGCACACTGGGCTAAATTGCTGACTTTTAAAGCAGACCAAGGCAGGCCAGCAGCACGGTTCCATTCCCATACCAGCCTCCCCGAACAGATGCCGGAATGTGGCGACTAGGGGCTTTTCACAGTAACTTCATTGAAGCCTACTTGTGGCAATAAGCGATTTTCATTTCATATTTGTTTTAGCACATTTTCATTCATTTCAAAAACACTTCACAAACAAGAAATAACAGCCGAGACATTTTTGGAGCTGCACATAAATGATCCATGAAAAGCCAATGAGTGAACGAAAGAAGGATAATCCTTGCTCTTGTCTGAGGGATCCTTTGACATCTGCCTGACTGGAAAGTCGGGATTTCAATTTGATGTGAAAGGCAGCACCTTTGACACTGCAGCCCTCCTTCAGCACTGCATTCAGCACTGACCAGTATGCTCAATCCTATAGTGAGGCTGGAAGCCCCAAACACAGAATCAGACTGATCCCTGCACCGGGTCAAGAAGGCCTGAGGTACACCCAATATCCAGGCTCATTCACATGAGACAAGTTAGCTGCGGATATTCGCTGGGCTTCACCCAATGGGAGCTTCTTGAGGGTTTCAATTCCAGGCCACTGTGAATCCGCGGGTAGATCATGGGAAGGGCTGGAGGAAATGACGTGGGCCTGACTGGGAGGCAGGAAGGGGGCCGATTGTCAGGGATGGAGTGGCAGCAACATTCTTCCGCACTGCCGCATAGGCAGGAGGAGCATTCCCACACCTCTCGTCTTTCCATTCTGGAAAATATTTGATTTTGGAAGCCATCCTGATGGGATTGTCTGATGTTCGGCTGACTCCCCTGCTTCCAAAGCTGCCTCCGAGGGGCCGGGAGGGTTTCCCGTCCAAGACAGCAATGTGGGAGTAGAGAAAATAAACAGATGGCAAAACTAGTCTGGAAAATGGGAGTAAGAACAGAAGAAACCCCATACACTTTTCAACGGGTTTAATTTCCTTTCATTGCTGACTAAATGTTGTTGCATTTGTCCTTCAATTCAACTTGAAGCCACATCAAAAAAATAGATAACTGAGTGTCAAACTAATTTTCACCATTCTTTAAAATCTACTGCCCCCCAACCCTGGGTTTCATTCTACTGTGCCTACGTTGGCTACCAATACTGAGTTGAACTGATGTAGCCTCCAGTAGTCTCAGTCTGACTAAATGTCACATTGAGCAGCTGTCCATACTTGTGCACATCCACTCCTGGATGCCCAGTGGATTCAATAGTAAGTAAATTCAACTTCAATGATGCTGTGTGAGAAAATATTTATGTGCCCAGATTCAGTGCAAATGTTTACTGCCTGCAGCATGGAAAGTGCTTTGATCTATTTTGGAACCTGGAGAGGAGAACAACCTTATTGACAGTCACTGCAGGAGAGTTACATGTAGCACAGAAGCTAGATCGTGGGGTCAATACCACCCTGGGTAGCAGTGAGAACATCTTCAACAGCATGTAGTGAAGCCAGGATTCTTCCTGTTTGTGTCTGCACCATTCACCCAGCCTTTGCTCTTTGGTGGAAAAGGTTTACTTGTTGGGGAACATTCAACCAAAGTAACACTCAGTTTGATCTTAATAGATGCATTACAGTATCTTACTGCATGCGCCGTTCAATAAATGCCTGGATGTTATAATAATAATCTTTATTATCACAGGTAGACTTACATTAACACTGCCATGAAGTTACTGTGAAAAGCCCCTAGTCACCACATTCCGGCGAATTCGGGTACACTGAGGGAGAATTCAGAATGCCCAAATTACCTAGCAGCACGTCTTTCGGTACGTGTGGGAGGAAACCGGAGCACCCGGAGAAAGCCCACGCAGACACAGGGAGAACATGCAGCCTCCACACAGATAGGGGCCCAAGCCAGGAATCGAATCTGGGACCCTGGCGCTGTGAAGCAACAGTGCTACCCACTGTGTTACCATGCCGATGTTACGCCATTGTTGCATATTTTAGACAACATGGGTGAAATTCTCCCCTACCCAGCGGGGCGGGGGGTCCCGGCGTAGCAGAGTGGCGCCAACCATTCCTGCGTTGGGCCTCCCCAAAGGTGCGGAATTCTCTACACCTTTAGGGGCCAGGCCCGCGCCGGAGTGGCTCCCGCTCCGCCGACTGGTGACAAAACTGGCGCCAACGGCCTTTGGCACAACGCCGATCAGCATCGGGGCTGACCGAAAGGCCTTCGCCGGTCGGCGTGAGTCCGCGCATGCGCCGGAGTGTCAGCGGCCACTGAAGTCACCACCGGCGCATGCGCGGTGGAAGGGGTCTCTTCCGCCTCCGCCATGGTGGAGGCCGTGGCGGCGGTAGAAGAAAAAGACTGCCCCCACGGCACAGGCCCACCCGCCGATCAGTGGGCCCCGATTGCGGGCCAGGCCACCGTGGGGGCACCCCCCGGGGTCCGATCGCCCCATGCCCCCCCCTCCCCCCCCAAGACCCCGGGGGTCCGCTCGCGCACCAATTCCGCCGGCACAGAGGTGGTTCAAACCACGTCGGTGGGAGAGGCCTGACAGCGGCGGGACTTCAGCCCATCGCGGGCCGGAGAATCACCGTGGGGGCATGCGATCGGCGTGGGAGGCCCACTGACCGGCGGGGCGCGATTCCCACCCCTGCCGATTCCCGGGTGGCGGAGAATTCCAGCTGATGGAACCATCAATTCACCAGACACGTGCTTTCCGATATGAACAGTGGTTTTAATCTACTTACTACAGAGCCAGCCTGTTACCCGTTGATGAACTCTCGGTGAACTGCAGGCTGACTCTGGACAAGGGTATTTATACAGCAGCACAAGGGGGAGGAGTCGTGGGCGGAGCCAAGGGTGGAGCCCTGTACAAACACCTGAGCATTCCCAGAGCTACTCCCCCTAGTGGTCAGATACCGCTACTGCGCTTACAAAGATACAGTGTGAATTACCAAGTTACATTCACCACATTCACCCCCTGCAAAAAAACCAAGTCCGGAGGGGATGGTGGTCTACAAAATCAGTCTGTCCGGTGGTCGAACTGTCCGCTGTGATCTGCGGAGCACCGGGGTTGCAGCCTCTTGCGGTGGCTGGATGGGTGTAGTGTGCTGGGGTACGATGGCGGACTCCAGGGAGGGTTGTATCCGAGCTTCATACTCTCCTGGTTTGAACGGGGACTGGGGCCGCTGGGGGCTGGCCGGCGCGGGTGTGCGGAACTGGTGGAGCGGGCTCGTGGGCTCGGGAGCGCGAGGGGGCGGCAGCATGGGGTGTAGGGTGAGGGGTCCTTCTGTGGGGGTAGGGGGGGCGCTGGATCCGGCGGGTGCCAGATCCCGGAGGGATACAGTGTCCTGGCGGCCATCAGGGAGCTCGACGAATGCGTACTGGGGGTTGGAGTGGAGCAGGCGCACCTTCTCAACAAGGGGGTCGGTTTTGTGTACCCTGACGTGTTTCCTCAGGAGTGCGGGGCCCGGTGTCCTCAGCCATGCCGGAAGTGAGACCCCCGTGGTAGTGCCCCTGGAAAAAATGAAGAGCCTCTCGTGAGGTGTCTGATTGATCGCTGTGCACAAAAGGGACCTAATAGCGTGGAGCGCGTCTGGGAGGACTTCCTGCCACTGGGAGACTTGTTGCTTTCTAGACCGGAGGGTCAGCAGGACGGTCTTCCAGACCGTCACATTCTCCCTCTCCACCTGCCCGTTCCCCCTAGGATTGTATCTGGTAGTCCTGTTCGAGGCAATGCCCTTGTCGAGCAGGTACTGACGCAGCTCGTCGCTCATGAAGGATGAACCCCGGTCGCTGTGTACGTAGCTGGGGAAACCAAACAGGGTGAAGATGCTATGCAGGGCCCTAATGACTGTGTGGGTGGTCATGTCGGGGCACAGGATAGCAATTGGGAAATGGGAGAACTCATCTACGACGTTTAGAAAGTAAACGTTCTTGTTAGTTGAGGGGAGTGGCCCTTTGAAATCAATCGCGAGGCATTCAAAGGGCCTAGAAGCCTTGACCAGGTGGGCCCTGTCTGGTCTATAGAAGTGCGGTTTGCACTCCGCACAGATCGGGCAGTCCCTGGTGACCGCTTTTACCTCCTCGTTGGAGAAAGGCAGGTTTCGGGCTCTGATGTAGTGGGCGAGCCGGCTGACCCCCGGGTGGCAGAGGTCATTGTCGATGACTTTCAATCGGTCAATCTGCGCGCTGGCGCATGTCCCACGGGATAGGGCATCCGGAGGCTCGTTGAGCTTCCCGGGTCGATACTTAATATCGTAATTGTAGGTGGAGAGTTCGATCCTGCACCTCAGAATTTTGTCGTTTTTAATTTTGTACCTTTGCAAGTTGTCAAACATGAAGGCAATCGATCTTTGGTTGGTGATGTGGGTGAACCTCCTACCTGCGAGGTGGTGCCTCCACTAACGAATAGCCTCCACAATGGCTTGTGCTTCTTTCTCGACTGAGGAGTGTCGGAGTTCTGAAGCGGAGAGGGTACAGGAGAAAAATGCGACTGGTCTCCCTGCCTGATTTAGTGTGGCTGCCAGAGCTACCTCTGAGGCGTCGCTCTCAACCTGGAATGGAGTGGATTCATCCACCGCCCGCATGACCTCTTTGGTGATGTCCTCCTTGATGCAGTCGAAGGCCTGGAGTGCCTCAGCTGACAGGGGAAAACGTGTGGCCTTAAAGAGTGGGCGGGCTTTGTCCGCATATTGAGGGACCCACTGGGCGTAGTAGGAGAAGAAGACCAAGCACCGTTTGAGGGCCTTGGGGCAATGGGGGAGGGGGAGTTCTAAGAGGGGGCGCATACGGTCCGGGTCTGGGCCCAGGATTCCGTTTTCCATGACATAGCCGAGGATGGCTAGTCTGGATGTGCGGAAAACGCATTTCTCCTTGTTATGCGTAAGATTCAGTTTCTGTGCCGTCTGGAGAAAACGGTGGAGGTTGGCGTCGTGGTCCTGCTGGTCATAGCCGCAAATGGTGACATTGTCCAAGTACGGAAACGTGGGCCGCAGCCCGTACTGGTCTACCATTCGGTCCATTGCTTCGTTGGAACACCGAAACCCCGTTCGTGACGCCGAAGGGGACCCGGAGGAAATGGAAGAGGTGGCCATCGGCCTCGAATGCCGTGTAGTGGCGGTCCTCCGGGTGGATTGGGAGCTGGTGGTATGCAGACTTCAGATCCACCGTGGAAAAGAGCCGGTACTGGGCGATCTGATTTACCATGTCTGCAATCCTGGGGAGGGGATACGCGTCAAGGAGCATAAATCTATTTATGGTATGACTATAGTCGACAACCATGCAGAATTTTTCCACGGTCTTAACGACCACCACCTGAGCTCTCCAGGGACTATTGCTGGCTTCTATAATCCCCTCACTGAGAAGCCTTCGGACCTCTGTTCTGATAAATACCCTATCCTGCAGGCTATACCGCCTGCTACGAGTGGCTACGGGTTTACAGTCCTTTGTGAGATTGGCGAAGAGAGGAGGGGGGGGGGGGTATTCGCAGCGTAGCGAGGCTGCAGATAGTGAGTGGGGGCAGGGGCCCGCCGAAGCTGAGGGTGAGGCTCTTAAGGTTACGTTGAAAGTCTAGGCCTAATAAGAGTGGCGCACAGAGGTCGGCCAAAACGTAGAGTTGGAATTTTGAGTAGCTAGCGCCTCGGATTGTGAGTGTCGCGGCGGTGCGCCTCTGGATCTGGACCGAATGGGAGCCTGAAGTGAGTGAGATAGTTTGCCGCACGGGGAAAACGAGGAGCGAACAGCATCTTACCAGGTCTGGATGTATGAAGCTCTCAGTGCTCCCGGAGTCGAAGAGGCATGGCGTTTTGTACCCGTTGATTTGGACCTCTGCCATCGAATTTCGCAGATGCTTCGGGCGTGATTGGTCCAGAGTGACTGCGCTGAGTTGCGGGTAGTCGGCGGCTCGATGAGCTGTGCTGGAGTGGCCCCGTGGTGATTGCCCTCGTACTCGTACTCTTCTGATGAGTTGTCCGAGCGTGGAGATGCAGGTCGGGCCCGTGGATCGCACGTGGCGGGCGGCGAGGAAGATGGCGTCCAAGATGGCGGCCCCCATGAGTCGCACGTGGCGGGAGGGGGCGGAGTCGGGGCATAGGCCACAGTGTTTTGGGCGCCGCGGGCCTGCGGGTGTGGGGAGCGATTACTTCGTGCCACTGGGGAGTTGGAAGCTGGGGCCCCTTTAGCGAGGCACACTCTTGCGTAGTGGCCTTTCCGCCCGCAGCGGCTGCAGGTCGCGTTGCGGGCCGGGCAGTGCTGCCGCGGGTGCTGGTTTTGGCCGCAGAAATGGCAGGCTGGAGCTGCATAGTAGCTGTCTGGAGCAGCATGGTGGCTGGCTGGAGCAGCATAGTGGCTGGCTGGAGCAGCATGGTGGCTGGCTGGAGCAGCATAGTGGCTGGCTGGAGCAGCATGGTGGCTGGCTGGGGCAACATGGTGGCTGGCTGGGGCAGCATGGTGGCTGGCTGGGGCAGCATGGTGGCTGGCTGGGGCAGCATAGTGGCTGGCTGGGGCAGCATGGTGGCTGGCTGGAGCAGCATAGTGGCTGGCTGGAGCAGCATAGTGGCTGGCTGGAGCAGCATAGTGGCTGGCTGGAGCAGCATGGTGGCTGGCTGGAGCAGCATAGTGGCTGGCTGGAGCAGCATGGTGGCTGGCTGGGGCAACATGGTGGCTGGCTGGGGCAGCATAGTGGCTGGGCGGCTGTGTAGCACAGGCCTGGGGGAGTCGCTGGTCGGGGGCCCATGATTGGGTCGCGGGGTCTGCGGGGAACGAGTTAAGGCAGCGGAAGGAGACCTCCATCGTGGTAGCAGCTTCCACAGTCCTTTCTAAGTCTTGGGCCCCCTTTTCCAGCAGTCGTTGGCGCACATAATTAGACCTGAGGCCCGCTACAAAAACATCGCGTACAGCAAGTTCTCTGTGTTCAGCCGCGGTAACCACTTGATAATTACAGTCATTTGATAAATTATTGAGTTCCCTTAAGAACTCGGCGAGTGATTCTGTAGGCCGCTGGCGGCGAGTCGTGAACACATGGCATGCGTAAACTTCGTTAATGGGCCTTACATATATCTTATCGACTACCACTAGCGCTGCAGTAAATGAACCGGCCGAGTTTAGTTGCGTAGAGATTCTGTGGCTCACCCTCACATGCAGTAGACTTAACTTCTGTTCCTCTGTCGTTTCGGCTGTGCTCGCTTCTGCCAGGTAGGCCTTGAAGCACCGCAGCCAGTGGGAGAAGATTTCTTTAGCCTCTGCATCCTATGGGTCGAGTTCCAGGCGACCAGGCTTGAGGGCCGATTCCATGATCAATCTTGACTGTTCTTAAGTAGGTTAAATTGATGGAACCATCAATTCACCAGACACGTGCTTTCCGATATGAACAGTGGTTTTAAACTACTTACTACAGAGCCAGCCTGTTACCCGTTGATGAACTCTCGGTGAACTGCAGGCTGACTCTGGACAAGGGTATTTATCCAGCAGCACAAGGGGGAGGAGTCGTGGGCGGAGCCAAGGGTGGAGCCCTGTACAAATTCCTGAGCATTCCTAGAGGTACTCCCCCTAGTGTTTGGATAACACTACTGCGCTTACAAAGATACAGTGTGAATTACCAAGTTACATTCACCACACCGGCCATGGCGGGGGCGGGATTTACGCCGGCCCCGGTCGATTCCCCGACCCTGCGAGGGGTCGGAGAATTCCGCCCCATTATTTTAATTCTTAAACGGAGTGTTTCCCATCAGCTCATTTAAGATTTCCCTGCAGAATTCCTCAGCACTCATAATTACGATAATGGGTTACCTGAGCTTGCCAATAAAACTCTCTCCACCACGAGATAGATCAGTCGCGTCTATACTGATGAGGTAATTTGATGTTTTGCTCTTCTTGCGTTTCCGTCCTGCCAATAAGAACACCTGGATTGGGGATGAAACAAGATGTTGTTAAAAGGTCCAAGGAAAATAAAAAAATGTTTTAAAGATTTTTTTTACAAAACCTTACACAGTAGGAAAACTCAATTTGGTTGAACCACCGACTCAACAACACAACTAAATTATTACCCCCATTAATTAAAGACCAAATCCAAGCCCTTTCTGACAATGCAAAATCATGGGAATGACACAGTGTACAAGGCACTTCTCAGAGCTAATATAATACTTGTTACTCTAAAAATCATCACCTGTCGTTATTTTACCCAGAATGTTTTATTAAAAAACAACTGCATATGGCATGAGAAAAATTAGGCGGCCTTGAAATTGAACCAGATTTTACAAAGTGTGATTAACTTGTTCCAGTTCAAAGTATTGCAGATCGCTGGAAAATGTAATGCTGCCTGCACATTACAATGACTGTGGTATGTCGTCCAGAGCTGAACAGTTTTGTCTATTTATTCATTCATTCGGTGTCAAAAGAAAACTTCAAAGTTTTTTCATGGGATGTGGGCATTGCTGGATAGGTAAGCATTTGTTGCCCGTAACTAATTGCTCTTGAGAAAGTTGTTTGCGGTGAACCACTTTCTTGACGGGGGAAATTCCAGGTTACTACCTCGGCAAGTCCCCCCCCCCCCCCCCCCCCCCCCCCCCCCCCACCCACCCACTCCCCCACTCCCGGGGCTCCCTTGGTGGGTTCCCTCCGCCTGGTTCCCATTTTAAAAAATCTGTTGTCAACCTCGCCAATGTGATATCATGGAGGTGTGGGGTGAGATCCTAATGGGACGGAGACATATGGCGGGAAGCCCTTTAATGCAATGATAATTTATTTAAATGAGGTTCCAGGCCTTTCTAGGTGGGGGCAGGGAAAATATGAAAATAAGATCACGCTGGCAAGATTCTCGATTTCCTACTCTCGTAGGATTTTTGCATCAAAATACCGGTCTTAGTTAAAAATGATGTGCAAAGACTGAAGACCCCATTTCTTCCCAATTCATCTGCCTCCTTTACTGGGACCTTTTTTTTAGGTGGCTGAAGATTTTGCCTGACTTCAGGATTGCAAGGTCCTTAATCGTGGTCCTTTGATGTCATGAACATCCCAATAGCAGTGCAACCTGGTCATAAAGAGGAGGAAGTGATAGAAGCTAAATCAGGAACCTTCCTTAGGGGGCCTAGTAAGAGTAGAAGTGGTCCTCTGGGCTTTGGGACAAAAGTTGATGTCTTTGCAGCTTCAAGTTCCCCCTTACCACTCTGAAAACAACCTTGACTCTCCATTCCTGTCATCTACTTTAATACTTACAAATGGCCACTGCACCTGTGCTGGCAATTCCTTGCTAGGAAGCCAGCCAGATGTCTTCTTCAATCTATTTGGGAAAGAAGCTGGCTGGTAAAGGGCAACTGAAGCCTTAGATAATCCAGGCCTCCAGCTGATGACACCAAGTGTGTTTTACATGCTCCAACACCCGCTCTCAGTTATAATCCACCCTCTAGATACACAGTCAAATCAAGGACTATCCACTTAGATGAAAAATTGAAAGACATGCATTCTTCAAACTGAATGGCAGCAAGAATCATTGCGTATAGGAGAGGAGGAAAGAAAATTGGTGAGTATTTAAAAACTTAAATAAACAAAATAATTAACACGGGGAAATTACAATGAAGCCCTCATACCAAAATGAGACATCAATTGAAATGCATTCTTCCTGCAGAAGGAGCCAAGGAGGCTAAGTTGTAGTAATGCCAAAGAGACTAAGTTGTAGTAGTAATGATGATAATAATAATAATCGCTTATTAGGGGGCAGCAGGGTAGCAGGGGACAGCAGGGTAGTAGGGGGCAGCAGGGTAGCATGGTGGTTAGCATAAATGCTTCACAGCTCCAGGGTCCCAGGTTCGATTCCCGGCTGGGTCACTGTCTGTGTGGAGTCTGCACGTCCTCCCCCTGTGTGCGTGGGTTTCCTCCGGGTGCTCCGGTTTCCTCCCACAGTCAAAAGATGTGCGGGTTAGGTGGATTGGCCATGCTAAATTGCCCGTAGTGTCCTAATAAAAGTAAGGTTAAGGGGGGGGTTGTTGGGTTACGGGTATAGGGTGGATACGTGGGTTTGAGTAGGGTGATCATGGCTCGGCACAACATTGAGGGCCGAAGGGCCTGTTCTGTGCTGTACTGTTCTATGTTCTATTGTCAGAAGTAGGCTTCAATGAAGTCACTGTGAAAAGCCCTGTAATGCAGTATAACATTCCCCAAAGCCTGAATCACCTATAAGGGGGTCCTCAGCACCCCTGTGCCCTATCTCATGTGCACTAGGCACCCTCGGGCCCGATCACCACCATGAAAAAAAGGAAGCTTGGCACCTTGGCACTGCCAACTTGGCAGTGTCACCTGGGAACCTTAGCAGTGCTAGGCTCACACCCAGGCTGGCACCAGCAGTGCCAGGGTGCCACCCTGCCCACAGGGGAAGCATCTGTGGGCCTTTGATGCCTTGGAAGACCCCCATGAGTGCCATTCCATCTGGTTCCCAGCACTGAATAACGCTTGCTCAAGGCCTCCAAGGCAAAGGGAATAGATCCCATCGTCCTGGTTATCTCAGAGAACTGCATGTTAGAGTGAGATTAGCTGTCTCACTCTAAAATGCAGATTTTCCAAAAATTGATCCCACCCACAATGGGTAGTTCCCAGGAGCAGGGTCTCCTGGCATTTACTGGTCACGTTGCACGGTGTGCTACTTTTCTAACATGCTGGCCGGCAGATCGTGCCCCAGACATATGTGGACTTCAACCTATATTTGGGGCCTTTTTGAGTTTACAACAAAAATGAGCCAGAATGGGCCTGGAATATCTCCTAATGTGTGCACAAATATATATATTGGAAAACATAAACATATATAAATATATATATATATATTAATTAATTATAAGGAGTGTACTCTACATGAAGCACTCAATTTTAGATTTCCATAACTTGAACTCAGGATATGCGATTTGGAACATGTGTTAAAATATATGTAATTGACCAACCTTTTTCCCATCGTCCCTTTCCAGATGGAGGTAGTAGGTAGGATACATTCCACGGTCCATTCCCTTCTTATCCCTTGTGATTCGGCATTTAATGGTGATTCCTTGTGGAGCGGGTCTCAGAGCAAACTCCTCAAGATCATCCACATCTATTAGAGCGTCAGTCCCTGGAGGGGTTGAGACTGAGGCTGCCTCCTGGAAAACAGGAAGGCATTGTGTTCTGTAATTGGGAAATGGGACAATATCTCCATGGGCTGCAATCACCAGAAGAAAATGCAGCCGTTGGATTTGGCCCGCGATATTGTGAATATTTGTATTTAACAGGACGAATGGACTCTGTGAATGCACACTGATTTTCCATCCCGCATGACTGTAGATTAATGGAACAAACTACCAGCAAAAAATAGTTAATTCCGATATCTTTGAAAAAGGACTGGAGGATGCTTTATCTATGGGATATTTTTCCAACCTGCACCTTAGTTTTCTGAACTATAGCATGTGAGAGATGTCCCTATGGCGTGGGTGTTCATGTTGGGCAAACATTTACTCTAAGTGACTTTCCTGCGAGCTTGCTGTGGAGACTCTTGAGCATGATGATGGGTTTCTGGTAGTGTCAGAGATTGAGCTAACCAAAAGAAAACGATAGCCAATAAACTGTTGACATGGTAATGGAGCTGCTGAGAATTCTTATACATTTACAAATCCCAGATATTTAACAAAATGTTTTTATTGATTTTCCTGTTTTATGGTTATCATTGCTGGGTCAAAGTTGTATTTTTACAAATTCCAATCTGAGGGTGGTTTGATAACCCATCGTACAGAGTTTGATACGTGTATGTACAGCTGAGCTGTGACTTGTCACCCTCTGGTCCTGTTTCCAGGCCCCTCCTCTGCGGCTCTGCCACCTACCTTCTGCCTCACCAGTATCTGCCCCTCTTCCCCCTCCTCTCCCCGCCTGCCTCCCCCCCCCCCCCCCCCCTCCCTCCAGCTCCTTTTCCTCTCCATCCCTCCCACTCCTTCCTTTATGTTTTTGTGGTGCGCTTGTGGTCTGTGCCACTATTAGCTGCTGGCTATGAACAGGTCTTGGAAGAAGCTGGCGAATGGTTCCACATCTTCTGTAAGCCCTCCTCTGACCCACCGATGGTGAATTTTATTTTCTCCAATTGGAGGAATTCCAACAGGTCGGACAGCCAATCTGCAGCTTTGGGAGGTGCACTAATCCCTGGTATTCTGCTTTTTGCTACAAGTCCCTGGAGGCACGACTTCCTGTATGATGGGCACAGAAGGTCTGGATCAATCCATTAGGCAGCCCAGTGGCCTGAAACAGCTGTGGGGTCAGCCAGCATTGTTGGGGAGTGCGGAGGGGAGGCAGGAACCCTGCCCCCAGTTTACAATTCAGCCCTAGGACCCATTAAATCTGGACAGAATCAGACAAGTTAACCAGGAAATTAGTTGATGGACATGGAACAATTTATGGTTGTTGCTCAGATTGGAGAAGGACTGGCAGTGTGCCTTTCACACAATCAGAAAATCCCAAGGCACTTCCCAGCCAATGTTTGCCAGTGAAGTATAGTCACTGATGTAATGTCCGGACATGCGGCAGTCAGTTTATACACAGCAAGGTCCCACAAACAGCAATGGGATAATCTGTTTAGTGATGTTGCTGAAGGGTAAATGTTGACTGGGACATTAGGGAATCCCCAATATTCCCGTTGTCATGAGATATTTACAAGGAGCTGAAGGATCAGATGGGGCCTCAGTTAAATATCTTATCTGAATCTCAGCATCCTCCATACTACAGTGAACAACAACAACTGCATTTGTGTAGAATCTGTACCCATCTTAAAGTTGCTTCACAGCTACTGTCCAAACAAAGTTGGACATCATGTCACGTAAGGCAATAATTGGACAGATGACCAAAAGCCTGGTTAAAGAGGCAGGTTTTAAGAGTGTTTTAAAGAAGTTAAAAGTCATAAAGATAAAGTGAGGTTTAGGGAGGGGATTCTAGAGGTTGGGGTTTAGGTGGTTAAAGGCACCGCCACCAATGGTGGAGGATTAAAACTGTGGATGAGTGCAAAGACGGTGGAGGGTTAAAGGGTTGGAGGAGGTTACAGAGATAGCGATGGTCAAGGCCGTGGAGAGATTGGAAAAGAAGGAAGAGAATTGCAATTGAGGTTTTGCTGGACCAGGGTCCAGTGTAGGGGATGATGGGTGAACAGGACCTGGCATCAGTTAGGATACAGTCAGCAAAGATTTGAAGGAGCTCCTTTATTTAGGGTGGAAGGTGGGAGGCCCAGCAAGAGAGCAAACCAAAAGTCAAGTTCCGACGTAATAACGGGTTGGAGGAGGATTTCAGCAACAATGGGCTGAAGCAAGGATGGAGCCGGTGATATTACAGGGGTGTAAATGGCAGTGTTGGTGACTGAGAAGACATGTGATTGGAAGCTTATCTTAGTGTTAAATACATCAACATGATTATGTACAACATAGCTTAACATCAGACAGATGCAATGGTGAGCAATGGTGTTGGATGATGAGGGAGCAGAAATGATGGTGGGACCAAAGACAATGGGTGGGATTAACCAGAAACAAAATCTATGTCTGGTCTTGGCGCATTTAGCGGGGTGTTTCTGGATGGCTGCAGTGCTGAGAAACACCCCGCTAGCTATTCAATGGTAATTTGCTGTTTCTTTTGGCCTCGAGGAGTTTTTCTCCGCTGAAGCCACACTTAGAGTCATTTCCTTGGCAAGCCCAGCAGGAAATGCTCCCTGGAGACTGGGGCGACTTTTTGTCTGGCTGCTCAATCTTCCCCTCCCCCCCACCCCGCTTTCAGCCCCCCCAACCCTACTGTTTTTGTCCCCCCTCCCCACAACCTCAGGGAGGCCCCCGGGAACAGCCCCTCACCCCCTCCCATCTGCTAAGGCCCTCCCCACCCCCCCGGCCCGATCCCTGTCAGTGTCAAGGTGCCACCCGAGCACCCTAGCACTGTCACCCTGACACTGTCACCCTGGCACTGCCACCCGGGCACCCTGGCAATGCCACGGTGCCAGGCTGGTGGTTCCAAGGTGCCTGGGTGCCAGGGAGAGTGCCAGAGTACCACTCTGCCCTATACCAATACACCCGGGGATCTCTACTGGCCTGGGAGACTCCTCCAGGTACCATTACGACTGGTCCACAAACCACTGCTAAACGCGGGTCGAGGTCTCCCAGGCACGGCCATTGATCCCGGGTGCCGGGAGAGTTCGGCAAATGCATATTCGAATGAGACTAATGGCTCATTTAAAAATTCTGATCTGGACCTTGCCCAGCGTGAGCAAAATTCAGATTGCGACATCTCGCAAGACATAGTTACATCTCGTGACGCATTTGGAGAGTCGCAAATTTCGCAAGAGGCCTTTTGCGAGATTCAACAGTCTCGTCCCCACACAAAGGCAAGCACAATGAGGTCGTTAAATCGCACCCAATTACTTCTTGTTTCCCAATATTTAGTTAGACGAAATTTCTACTCAGCCAGTAATGGATGCACGGTAAGCAGAGGAACCAATTAGAAACATTGTCCGAGCCAAGTGGATGGTGGTGAGGCAAAGTTAGACGGTGTCAGTGTACATGTAGAACCTAGCATTATGTCTCCGGTAGTAACACATAGATGAGAACTAGGAGGAGGCTAAAGATAGATCTTTGGAGGACTCCAGAGTTAACGGTGTAGATGTGGGAGGAGGAGTTATTGCAGATGGATTTCTGGTTACAACTGGATAGGTAAGAATGGAGATAAAAGGTTGAGCTTGCAGAATACTTGGAAGTGCATGGTAGCATGGTAAAATAGGGCTGAGTCAGCACGGCTTTGTCAAGAGGAGGTCATGCCTGACAAATCTGTTTGAGTTCTCTGAGGAGGTGACAAGGAAGTTAGACAAAGGGGAGCCAGTGGACGTGGTCTCTTTGGATTTACAGAAGACCTTTGGCAAGATGCCATACAGGAGGTTAAATAAGAAAGCACCACTGCGCCACTGCCTACCCCATTTCAAAATGGGGAACGGCTCCAGAAATCAGAAGCACAAAGGGACTTGGAGTCTTGTTCAGGATTCTCTTAAGGTTAATGTGCGGGTTCAGTTGGCAGTTGGGGAAGGCAAATGCAATGTTAGCATTCATTTTCAGAGGGCGAGATTACAAGAGCAGCTAAGGCTACATAAGGATCTGCTCAGACCCAATTTGGAGTTTTGGGCTCCGTATCTAAGGAAGGATGTGCTGGCCTTGGAAGGGGTCCAGAGGAGGTACATAATCTTGATCCCAGGAATGAAGGGCTTGTCTATGAGGAGCAGTTGAGGTCTCTGGGTCTGTACTCAATGGAGTTTAGAAGTATGAGGGGGGGATCTTATTGAAACTTACAAAATACTGAGAGGCTTAGATAGAGTGGACATGGAGCTGCTGTTTCCACTAGTAGGATCAACTAGAACCTGAGGGCACAGCCTCAGACTGAAGGGATGATCCTTTCAAACTGAGATGAGGAGGTATTTCTTCAGTGATATGGTGGTGAATCTGTGGAACTCATTTCCGCAGAAGGCTGTGGAGGCCAAGTGACTGAGTGTCTTTAAGACACAGATAGATAGATTCTTGATGAACAAGGGGATCAGGGGTTACGGGGAGAAGGCAGGAAAATGGGGATGAGAAACATATCAGCCATGATTCAATGGCGAAGCAGACATGATGGGCCGAATGGTCTAATTCTGCTTCTATATTTTATTGTGCTGTGGTTTATGATCTAAAAGCAAATTGCTGCGGATGCTGAAATCGGAATCGTAAACGGAGCATACTAGACACTCTCTGCAGGTCTGGCAGCATCTATGGAGAGCGAAGGGAACTAACATTTTGAGTCTGGATGACTCTTTATCAAAGGTAAGAATGGAACCTGACAATTGCAGTCCCACTCGGCTGGACGATGGAAGAAGATTGTGTGGGTGACTGTATCAAGGGCTGCTTAGCGTTAGTATGATTCTTGTATTCTAATACCAGTGGAACCCATTGCAAACTATTATTGTCCATTACTTGCATTTAGCCATTAAGTGACATTTCGGTTTTGTGCAGATATTGTGAGTCTTCCCCAATGAATACCGCAGATGTTTATTATCCAAGGACAATGATTATCAACTATGACCTCAAGCAATGAACCTTAGTGTTTCTGACACTTGTGACAGATGAAGCATCAACACAGAAATTAGATAGCTGACTAAATATCAGTTCATTGTAAAAGCTGGGGATTTGTAGTCACTCTAAAGTTTATTCAATTCAGAAACAGAAAGCTTGCACTGAAAATGCTCAGGTGCTATCTGAAGCTGCAGTAACCAAGCAGACAGTTCGTAGATACAAAATGCAGCAGAAGTAACTGTGCCATCCTTTATTGCACTGCTGTACCATTTCAATCATTCACAGCCGCACGTTCCCTCTGAATGAGGCTCACAGTTTGTGCTGAATCACTTGCAGTTGAATGCTGTCAACCTCCGCTATTCAAATTAATGCCAAACAGGATCCTTACATTCATCGGACAGAAGGAGCCATTGATCCGGGTAACAGCTGATGGGACCAAAAACAGAGGAATGCTAAGTTACATTTTCACTCACCAAAAACAGCTGGGTCAACTTTTAACTGGAATGAAGGATTTTATAAAGGCCTTGCAAATGAGGATGTAGTCAGTTTGGGAGGGAAGAGAAGCCTGCAAAGTTACAGATGGAAAGGAAACACAAGCTTGGGGATGGAGAGATTTCTGCCCTGACTCTCTTAAGTTTTGAACAAATTATTTCTGGTCTTCACCTTATTAGATTTTTTACTGGAAGCAGAGCCAGGCCTGGTGTTACTGTTCAATTGCGAAGAGCTGGAGCTATCTTCATCTTCTTCATCTTCTTCCTCGTCGAAGTTCATACTGCTAGAAATACCTATTGAAGCAAAAAGTATTGGTTAAGTCAACTTTCTGGGTTATTTCTTACCCACGCAGTAGACCTATGCCTAAAGATTGACATCTACATTTATAAAAGTTGAACACAAGGTCGATCTACTCCTGGGAGTGAGACCGTGAAGAGCGAAACATGATTGCAAACTCACACACACATTTAAGAGTAGATTTTAAGAATTTTCATTCCAGGTGCATTAAGAATCCTTAATGAGAATTTGGGAAAGGAAGTTATTGGATGGAAAATACTGAAGGGTTTTGTTACCTTCAAGCATATTTGGGGCTCCAAACTAGGCACTTAAAGCATAAATTCATCAATGAAACTGTACTTACTTTAAAGAACAAAGGAATGATTTGTCCAATTCAGCAGACTAAAGGGTGAGAATGCAATGGTAATAAGAGCTTTGACAGCAAGAGAAGCAGATAGTCGCATTAGTGACCGTTAATGTAAGCCCTAAAAGGTGTGATGTGCCCCAGTCATCATAGGAATTAAAATAACAGATCAGATTTGGATGACCGTGCAGAAAGAGGCAGATCAAATAGGGAATAGGATTCAGATTCAGCAGAAATCAGAGCAAAATAAAAAGTAAGACCTCAAGATAGCAATTCCAGGATTTTTAAAAAATTCATCTACAGGATGTGGGCGCTGCTGGCTAGGACAGCATTTATTGCCCATCTAACTCTTTTAAATTCTCTCATCAGTGTGAACTCTTTGGTGTATCGTCAGGTGCGATGAATTAATGAATCCCTTCCCACACTCAAAGCAGATGAGGGGGGGGGGGGGGGGGGGGGGTGGTCAGGAGGTGAGTTACTTGCCTCAGAATTCGAAGCCTCTGACAGTATTTATCTGCTTGATTCAGTTACGTTTCTGGTCAATAGTGACCCTGGAAAGTAAATAGTGGAGGATGGCTCAGTTAGCTAAATTAAAATGCATGCTTTACCAAAACAACAACCTAGCTTCAAATGATGGAGTTCTTCAACAAAGATCTTGCCTACTGACCAGAACCCATTGTAAATGAAGCAAGAATCAATGAACCAAAATTTATTTTGGCGGCAATTTTAAATTAATTTGCATAATTTTTTCGGATGTATTGGGACAAGTGTAAACACAAAATCTTGCAGGAAATTTTTAAAGCCTTTTTCTCCTCTGCAATCAGTGATCTGCCCTGTCTGCAACAATTTATGCTTCAATATCTGAAGAAATTTGAAATGTCGCATGAAATGCAGGTTGTAGTAGCTTTCAGTAAGGACTATTAGAGTCTTATTCTAACAAAAGAATAAAGAAAACACTTTCAAAATCAAGGTAAACGTCGTCAACATTGCCATGACTTAATAAAGTTTGACATGTTGAAGACACGACAGTAGGTTCTGCCTTAGAGAGGAAATTCCTAACAACAGAAGACTGCTCAGTGCTTCCTATTGATAGTGTTTGTCACTATGAATTGAATTTAATTGGCAAATCTCTAAGCTGCCGCAAAAGAACAAAGTTGGGAATGTGGACGGTTTTGAGGGTTAAGTGGCTTTAGTGTAACTTTTATTTCATGACTGGGATTAAACTAACTGATAGGATGAAATGATCTTTCATGTCTTGAGTTTAGACAATATTGACCTAATTCTTAGTGGCATAGGGTTCGAGCATGATTCTATCAGGAACGTAACAGGACCAACCATGTAATAGCAGATCAGAGACCGGGAATTCTGTAGCGAGTAATTCACCCCCTGACTCCCCAAATCCGTTCTATTATTTACAGGGCACAAGACAGGGGTTTGATGGAATGCTCTCCATTTGCTTGGCTGAGTGCTGCTCCAACAACTTTCAAGATCTTGACACCATCCAGAACAAAGCAGCCTGCTTGACTGACACCGCATCCACCACCTTAGCACTCACTCCCTTCACCACTGACTCACAGTAGCAGCTGTGTGGACCTACCACACGATGCACTGCAGCAATGTACCAAGGCTCCTTTGATGGCACCTTCCAAACCCACGACCTCGACCACCTAGAAGAATAAGGTAAGTAGATGCATGGGAACACCACCACCTGTAAGTTCCCCTCCAAGTCACACACCATCCTGACTTGAAAGGTAGCTCACCACTACTTCCTCAATTTGGGATGGACAACATATGTTGATCTTGATACCGCTGTCCTTAAACCCCAAAGAATAATATATATATATCACCACTCCTTTACTGTCGCTGGATCAAAATCCTGGAACTCCATCTCAAACAGTACTATGTCTGTACCTACACTATATGGACTACATTGTTCAAGAAGGCAACCCATCACCCAACCCCTCAAGGGGAATTAGGGATGGGCAATAAATGTTGGCCTAGCCTGTTGTGTTTGTGTCTGTGTGATTGGCCTACCTTTTTTCTGCATTGTCACTCGAAGATCCTGCTTTGATGCTTGCTGTGCACTGGCTGCGGTGTCTGTATCCACCTCTTCATCATTGCTCGACTGTCCAACAGTGAGAATCTGAATTTGACTTCCCACCTCCTGGACATCATCCTGAAAGGCGGCTGGACCATCAATCCCTAGTCGATGAAAAGAGATGAACTGTAAGTTCAACCGAATATTAATGTCAGAACCTTCTTAGCCATCGTGGTTTTGGGTTAAATTTTAAAGGATTAAATTACGACTGGTATAAAAGCCACTCAAACACTGCACTCCAGAAAGTAGTTCAAGATGCACACATGCCTCAAAGACATGGGGAAAAAATAGCCCAGAATATAGGCCTTGTGACACATGAGGAGACAAAGAGTTAGAATAAAAGTCCAAGGTGGCATAGGCATTGCTTCATTAAAAATAAAGGAGCTTTCGCTCACACAAGCTGCTAATACACCAAACCATCCCATTCTTCTTATTGAAGGATGAAGGAACTAAAGTAGACAAAGTACCATTTGCAATAGTGGTGAACCTAGAATTCTCACTTGGTAGCAGAGAACTTCAGTATTGCTGAAAAAAGAGACACTGTTGAAGCTTTTCATCTTGTACTTATCAGTACAGCCACAAGAATGCCAAATTTCAAAAGAGAGCAAAATTTATACGGCATGAGAACAGGGTGCTGATTGGTTCGCAAGTTGACTCTGCCTGGTTGAGGCATTACTATGGAGAATGCATCAGAGAAATATTGCCCCAATGTTTTTGTTTATTTCACAAGATTCCTGCACATGCCCCTTTTGCCTTTGTATTAATTTATGTTGCTTTGAGCAAGAATAAGTGAGCCACACTGCATTCCTGACGAAGCATCTTAAATTGGTTGTCAGTGTAATTGTTTGCACACTCAGGATTGTTCAGCAGGTACTGTCCAATAGCGGAATCAGATCTAACATTAGACATTACCTTCGGAGTTTTACAAGCCCAGTTTGGTTGAGTATGGTCACTACTCTGCCTGTTGTGAACAGGCGAGAAGACGTGCTGTTTGATAGGATCCGCCAGCCATAGGAACATACAGCCTATGCACCGAGCATTGCACGAGCACCACAATTTATATACACATCATTCATGTATGTGACAGGCAAAATGTCTTTTTGGCTTAACACCAGCATTCTGTTAGTGGAAAATACCACTCATGTTGGTACTGCGTAGTGGCAGTAGGAAACGACTAACTTCACCTGTTGCTCAAATATATTTTGAGATACCCATACATTTTCAGGATAACTTCAGGTAGACCGGGCAATTTTCGGGTCCTAAAATGACGGACAGAGGCCCATTCGTGAGTGTGCGTGATACACAGTGAGCAATGATCTGATCAGGGTCGGCATTATCCGACAGGATAGCGTTGATGCACCCTCCCTACACCTCCTCATGCTGGACGATTGGACTTATTTGCAAACTAGTAAATAGGGCCCTTTTGCTCATTGTGCAAATCTATTGCCAAGATAAGGCACATCAAAGCTATTCTGTGGGATAATGGTTAGCCCGATCAGGTCATGGCTCCCTGTGTGCCGCTCAAACTTACACATTTAAAAAATATTAATTCATGGGATGTGGGCGTCGCTGGCTAGGCCAGCATTTATTGCCAATTCCTAATTGCTCTTGAACTGAGAGGCCTGTTCGGCCATTTCAGTTATTGCGGTTCTGGGGTCACATGTAGGCCAGACCAAGTAAGCATGGCAATGGTGTGGTTTCATGGTCCTCATTAGACTTTTAATTTTTATTTGAATTCCAATGTCACCACCCGCCGTGTTGGGATTGGAACCTGGATCCCCAGAGCGTTAACCAGTGACAATACCACCACACTACCACCCCCCCCCCCCACAATGAATGGGCCTGAGGCTGCCATCTCTGGGCCTGAAAAAAGGCCAGTCTAACTCAAATCAGTCTGGCTGGTTAAGGTATCTCAAAGAACCTTGAGAAAAAAGTCAAGCTAGCCATTTCAATCTCCTATGCAGTCACAATGCGAGTGGTAGTTTCTTCTTTAAAAGTAAAATGTTTATTTAAAAATGTCCATAATAAACAAAAACATACAACACAATTAACCAAAATTACACAATAGAAGAAAGAGACTAACAAGCAAAAGCACATATTGGCCTGGATTCTCTGATTTGCAGACTAAGTGCTGATGCTGGCGTGGGAACGGTGGCATTTTACACCAGCAAAAACGGCGTTGCCCCCCACACCAATCCTCCATTGGGTGAGGGGCTAGCAGCCACGCAGCGTGAAGCCCCCGACTTTACCTGCGTATACGGCCGGACAATTGCCGGGTCCATGGCCGCGCATGCACATGGCGGCGGCCTACGGCGGCGGAGCCGTGCAACATGGTGCGGCTGCGCGCGGACCGGCCTGCCAAAACCTGCCCCCCCCGAACACCCTTCTCCACCCCTGGACCACACCCCACCAGTGTCCCTAGCCCTCGCCAAAGCCCCCCTTGCCCGCAGAATGCCCCCCCCCCGACCGTGGTGGTGCTGGACTCAGTCCGCAGCCGCCACGCGAGGTCCCCGAACGGTGAGAGCACACGCGCCCCACGCCGTCGGGAAGCCAGCCATTTTTGAGGGGGTGGAGCATCGCAAAAGTGCCGTCGCCTCCGGTTTCGCCAAAGTAAACAGTGAACGCTCCATTCACGTGACCTTATTCAACAGAAAGTAGTCAGAGTTCAGAGCATTTGTACACACACTAGCAGGAGTTGCCCTATAGAGTAGTCAAATCCAGGAAATAACCTTGGGCCAAATCTGAATCTCCCAAGAATCTCAAACAGATTTCCCACTCGACTCTATCAAATGCCTTTTCACCACCTAGGGAAGCAATCACCTCCGATTCACACCGAGGAGGGGCAAAAGACAGGCGATCTATGTGGACCGACAATTGTCAACCCTGAATGAAGCCTGTCTGAGCCTTGGAGATCATCTCTGGGAGGCAGGGCTCCAGCCACAGCACCAGCACTTTGGCAAGTAATTTAACATCTGCAGATAATAGTGAGATAGATTGATACGACCCATACTCAGTTGCGTCTTATTCTTTTTGAGAATAAAAGAAATAGAGACCTGTGTGAGGGTAGAGGGCAACGAACCCCAGGATAAAGAACCATTAAACATGACCAGAATTAAGGGTACCAACTGCTCCGCGAAATACTTATAAAATTCAATGGGAAGCCATCTGGGCCAGGGTCCTTACCAGTCTGCATCAACCCGATGCATTTTATAATATTCTCTGGGCCCAATGGGGATTTCAACTTCTCACTCTGCTCTCTGTTACAGCTAGCATAGATCTGCTATCCAGAAAGTCAGTCATGACCGATCCCTCAACTGGAGGCTTCGATCAAAAGAGATCCCGATAGAATGATTCAAAAGCCTCATTAACCTGAGGATGGGTGGAAACCAGGCTGCTGCTCAAGTTTCGAACCTGTATGATCTGCTGGGAAGCCGTCTGTCACTTCAGCTGCTGCGCTAAAAGGCGACTGGCCTTCTCGTATTCATCAAACAGGCCCCTCGAGCATTGCAGCTGGCCCACTGCTCTGTCTGTTGACAATAACTCGAATTGTGTCTGCAGCTTTTTCCTGCTTGCCAACAAGCGAGTTCTGGTGGTCCATTTAAAGAATGGAGTCCACCGCCTCTGCCATTCTGCCCTCACTGTCTTCACCATGTGCGCTTTATAGGAGAAAATATACCCTCTGAGGACCACCTTAAAGGCTTCTCACAGTATGGAAGGTGAAATTGACTCAGTTTTATTACATTTTATATAGTCCCCAATGACAGAGGACATGCGTTCACAAAATTTCTTTGTCCACTACTAATGTCGTATCTAACCTTCATGGCGGACGCTGGGAGGGACCTGACTGTAGTGCCACATCAACAAAGTGTGGAGCATGGTCCGAAATCACATTCACTGATGAAGGAGCTGTGCTCCGAAAGCTAGTGATTCGAAACAAAACTGTTGGACTTTAGCCTGGTGTTGTAAGACTTCTTACTGCGTTCAAAGATGTGCAGGCTTAGGTGGATTGGCCATGCTAAATTGCCCCTTGGTGTCCAAAAGGTTAGGTGGGGTTACTGGGTTCTGGGGTAGGGTGGAGGGCTTAAGAAGGGTACTCTTTCCAAGGGCCAGTGCAGGGACGATAGGCTGAATGGTCTTTTATACTGTAAATTCTCTGATACTATGACTCTATCTCTTCGAGAGGTAATTCTGCTTTAAGAACCATTCAAGATATTTGAGAGCTCAAGGTTTTATAAAGAAAATGCAAAATGGGATATGCTGCTAATCAAACATTTGCATCAGAGTTCTTAAACATGGAGCACCGAAAGGGGAAGCTGAACGCGTGGATTTGAATTCAGGTTAATATTTGCCAAGAAGAGGCAATCAATAATCATCTTGGGGGTCAACTCAGTTAGCCCCTGAAATGATACTCAATTAACCTGCACCCGTTCAGTGTAATGCAAATAACACTGATTTCTTGCATGCCGCTAATTATAAAAGTTTTTGCACTCAGTCAGCACCACCTGTACTATTCAGTGGCTGCACTCATCAGGGGGGTGGGGGCCCAGTATTACACTCCTCGGTGGGGGGGGGGGGGGGGGACCCAGTATTACACTCCTCAAAGCTAGCCTGCACGGCTTAAAGAGGAGGTGCTTTCTGGCTGCAGCGGGTGCTAAGATGTGTTCGGTACCTGAATCTGTCCTGGGAGATAGTGAAGAGGGACTGATGATGGGAGAGAGCGGGCACCAAGGTTTCTGGAAGCTGCAACGAAAATCTTGGTGGAGGAGGTTTAAAAAAAAGAGGAGAGAATTCCTGCATTCTCATGGGGGCCAAAGACCTCCAGGTACACGATGAGAAAGGCAGTGGGAATAAGTAGCCGTAGTGATTTGTGCCAATAACCTGACCACAATGCTGAAAGAGGTTTAATTACCTCAGACCAATTGTCAACTTACAGCTTCAAATGTCATACCCTATCAACTTTATCTCTTCAATTCACCACACTCCCATTACTCAACTACCAACAATCCCTACTGATCAGGATCCATACCTGATACTCATGTACACCAAGGTGACCAACAGCCCTGGATTTTATAGGAACATCCTCAACGGAATTCTCCATGGTGGGTGGGATTCTCCATTCCTTCGGCAGCACACAATGGGAAACCCCATTGACCGGCTGTGGAAACAGAATGCCCGCTGCTGGCGGGGACGCGCCGCGTAGGAAAACGGGGCTGGCAGACCGGAGAATCCGGCCTCCTGCGTTTGAGGTGGTCGTTCTGTGTCCTGGGTTGTTAGGGACACAAGCAGACCATTCAGCCCTTTGAGCCTTCTCTGCCATGCAGCTAGACCATGGATAATCGTCTGCCTCAACACCATAACCCTACCCTAACCACACTAACCCTACATTCCCTGATGTCATTAGTATTTATTGATCGCATAATCAATGGCCGGAATTTTCTGGCCATTCCTGCCAGTCGGAACTTGCAATCCAACTGACATCGAGACCCTGCCGTGGGTTTCCCAGTGGTGGGGTGGAGAGGTGCATACAACGGGAAACCCCGTTGACAGCGGCAGGTCCAGAAGATCCTGCCACCGGTCAACGGCGGGCCACCTCTGACCCACAAAACGTTCTACAGCGGGGGAAGGGAAACTCCCGCTCAATAGCTGACCTTCCACAGCCCCCTGGGGTAGAGAATTGTAAAAATTCACCACCCTCTGAATGGAAAAAAATCCTCCTCATCCCTTTTTACATGGGATGTGGGCATCGCTGACTCGGCCTGCGTTTATTGACCACCCCTTATAGCCTTGAGAAGACGGGTGATGCGTGCTGCCTTCTAGAACACCTGCATTCTGTATGTTGTAAGAACCCCCCCACAACCACCTATCCTGCTCTTACAGGTTACCATGCTGAAGTGTCCTTTCAATTTTACCCCAACAGTTGGTCAAATTCCGACATCCTGTACAACAGCCCCTTACCCTAGCAGGTCAAGGCGCCACATAACCAGAGGCAGCAACAAGCAACTGGAGGGGATTCATACATGTTCTCACCATGAAGGAGGCAATGCGGGCCAATCCAATGTTGGAAGGGCCATTGCTGAGGCCTTGGCCATTGGTTTGGCTGAAATCATTGAAGATCATGCCCTCCTCATATCTAATCCTCCTTCTCATACCCAACTTCTCCTTCATCCATGTCTATTTATAATAATAATAATATTTATTATTGTCACAAATAGACTTACATTATCACTGCAATGAAGTTACTGTGAAAATCCCCGAGTCACCACACTCCACTGCCTGTTCGGGTACACCGAAGGAGAATTCAGAATGTCCAGTTCACCTAACAAGCACTGTCTTTCGGGACTTTTGGGAGGAAACCAGAGCACCCGGAGGAAACCCACGCAGACACAGGGTGAACGTGCAGATCCCGCACAGTGACCCAAGTCGGGAATTCAACCCGGGACCCTGGCATTGTGAAGCAACAGTGCTAACCACTGTGCTACCATGCCACCCTTTGTTGACTTACAAGTCCTATTGGTATTAGCGTATTCCCTATTCATACCCAACTGTGACCTACCTGAGCAGCGAGAAAGAACAAGAAGTCAGTGATGATGAAAATGAAATGAAATGAAAATCGCTTATTGTCACAAATAGGCTTCAATGAAGTTACTGTGTAAAGCCCCTTGTCGCCACATTCCGGCCTGTTTGGGGGCTAGTATGGGAATTGAACCGTGCTGCTGGCCTGCCTTGGTCTGCCTAAAAAGCCAGCTATTTAGCCCAGTGTGCTAAACCAGCCCCTAGTTGACACACCATTATTTGATTTCACCAGCCCAACCACCATCTCAGATACTAACGCTGTGCACAATTTAGAGGATAATATCATGAAAGGATCTGCACGTGCTGAGATACCAGGGAAATGTGCACAGGAGCAAGGGCAGGAGGGAAGGATAACAGAGACAGGTACCAGTTTGTAGGAGGGCGAGGTTACACTCAAGTTCTTACTGCAGAGAACTCAACTGGCAACTCAGATGGATCAGCTACAGAAGAAGACTGATGGGTGTACAGACCCAAACGTTTAGTGCACTCAAAGACCAGCCAGGAAGTTTGCACTCAATGCCAAGGAGCATGGATGAGTCAGGTGGCAGTTTGGCACAGGCCTTTGAGAAGAGCTTGGAGCAAACACTAAGAGTGGGACATTGCTGTACGTGTGTGAACTAAGCTCACAATTAAGCAACTTAAATCTAATCTATTGATGATCCGATAAGTGTTAATTACTGCCAAACAACCTCCCAGGCACTGAACATTTATTATCCTTCCTTCAGGTTTTAATAGTTGTTAGATATATTAAAAATGCAATATTAAAAAAAGGTTACTCTTATGTCGTTTTTTTCTCTCAATCTAATCTTTCTTTTTCTTGCTTTTTCTGTATTCGATTTAGCATTTAATTCTCACTATCTAACTTATGCTTCCTTCTCAACCCGTGCACTGTTTGTTACAGATTCTTCAGTCTACTTTGTAAAGGGATAGGTGGGTGCTTTCTTTGTCCCAATTTCTGGATTTGTTTTCTCAATCATCATTATTAGCTCGCACCTTCAGCAACTTATCATGCAAAACCATTTAAACCCTAATCATGCAAGGGCAAGTCTAGTACCATTAGATTCATGCCCATTTCAAACTGTGGTCCATTATATACAAGGTTTCAAAAGCCTAAGTGCACTTAGTTGTTCATTACCGATGCCGCTTTTTGTCTTTGCTACAGTCACTGCACCCCAGTGGTTCACTGCATATGAAGCACTTTGTGACATTTCTCAAAGGCACGATTGTACGTTATATTACAGCAATTTTGTAGCAACAGGATTGGCATAAAAACAGCTTGAGCTGGCCCACTCCATTTTGTAGATTTCATAAATGGTACAAAAGAACCATGCCTTGGATACTTGATTACTCCTTAATACAGCTAATCAATTCTGGGTAACGCAAATGGGAAATTAGGTGCATAATAAGAAAATCTAATCAGTCTGCTGTCAATCAACACAGCAGCATAATACGGACACATCAGAGCAGATGAAGTACATGAATTCCATTCAGTTTCATTTTAGAAAATAATTTCTAGTAATACCTATCAACAAAATAATGACAAGATAACAAGAATTGAATTAAACACTTTCACATGGTCCTGCGTTATTAACTTTCCATACAACTCCTGTTACAACTTGCCAGCTGTTCTCCCTAATATTCATTCATTATAAAGTCAAAGGCTGGGATTCTCCGAAATCCCGGCCAAGTGTTGACATCGCCGTCAAAACCGGCGTGAGCGACGCCGACGTCAACAGGCCTCCAGGCCCAGGCATTCACACGGGGGCTAGTACGGCGCCGGAGTGCTATACACTCGAAGGCCGGGGCGCCATCGCCGGTGCAGGTCCACGCATGCACCCAACGACCGCCGCGGGTCTGCAGTGCGCATGGGTCACCGTCTCCTCGCCGGCCCCCGGGTAATATGGCAGAGCCCTACAGGGGAACAGCACGGATGAATATAGGAAGCCCCTCCCCCCCCCCCCGGAATTTGCCCGCCCACCGATCGGTAGGCCCCAATCGCAGGCCCCGCCACCTTGGAGGCCGCTCCCCCGGAATCGGATCACCCCGCCCCCCCCCCTACCAGGACAGCCCCCACAGCCAGTAGTCCGAGGTCCCGCTGGGTGGAACCATATGTAACACACGCCAGCAGGACTCGGCAGAACCCGGCGGGCACTCGGCCCGTCAAGCGCGAAGAATCGCCGCAGGGACCGCTTTCTACGGCCCTCGACCGGGCCAATTGTAATGTGCAGACGCCAAGAAACCACTGGCAAGGAGGCAGAATGGTGGTATAACAAATTTACATCGGCAGTTTCGGCCTGACTGAGTTTGGTGACATCGCAGCGGCAGAGTGCTCACTTCCTGTACATGCAGAGACATCACTGAATGCCCCATGCAGCTGCCTGTATCAAAGATGGCGCACACCCAACTCGCCTTGGAAAAATTGCTACCCAAACTGGAAACTGGAAAGAATACTCGCCCCGTGGTGCAACAAAAAAGGACAGAGTCCCATTATGGACGCAAATAGTGGGATGTTTCTTGGAGCCTGTAGTGCCGAGAATGACTCTGCTATCAAATGGGAATTGTTTTTTTGGGGGGCCTCTGCAGGGAATGCCCTGCTGAGTCAGCACTTACATTCATTTTTAAATACCACCCCGATCTCTCGACCTCTCCACAATGTACTCTGAACCCCTCTAAGCCCCAATCGACTGATTGAGGGTCCTCGAGTCTCGCTCACCCCACTTCATAAGGACAGGATGCCCCGGGGCCCGATCCCTGACATGGGAAAACTGGCACCTGGGCACCTTGGCATGGCCAGACTGGCACCCTGGCAGTGCCCCTTGTTAAGTAATGGGTTCAGAGACATTCCAATTAGGTGTCTCATTTATGTTAAGTATCCAATAATTGACACCGCTATGTAAAGGGGCTTCAGGTGGCCTTTGTGTCAGGTGATGTGATGTTAGAGTTTTGTGCAGAGTCTGTTGAAGTAAACTAAAGGTGTTTGTGGAAAAGGAGCAGAACCTTTGACTCTTTATACAACAGCAGCTAAACGTGTAGCAAATGGGAACAGAGGATGATTGCTGTGCAAATGTGAAGGGCTGAAAGATACAACTTTTCCAGACAAAATCAAGGAGTGAGTGAGAAGAAAAAAAAACCCAAAGATATATGGCTGAATCTAGGATAAAGATGGCTGGATATGGCTACCCCTCCTTATTTTCTGAAAGGGGATTGTACGACCAATGGAGAAGTGCAGTAGTTATGTGGACTAAGGTAACTGAAAAATGAAATGAAAAATGAAAATCGCTTATTGTCGCAAGTATTCTTCAAATTTAGTTACTGAGAAAAGCCCTTAGTTGTACATTCCGGCGCCTGTTCGGGGAGGCTGGTATGGGAATTGAACCATGCTGCTGGCCTGCCTTGGTCTGCTTCAAAAGCCAGCTCTTTAGCCTTGTGATAAACCACCTTGGAAAAGAGAAAACAAGGTATGGCATTGGCTCTTTCTCTACTTTATGACAGTAAAATCCGGAGCAAAGTGTTTTCTGAGCTGGAATTGGAAGAGTTAGACTCAGACGAAGGTCTGCAGACTCTATTACATTATATGGATAAGATTAATAAGAAGGATGACTTGTTAAGTGCATATGAAGCATGGTCGGATTTTGATAGGTTCCGGAAAATAGAGGATTTCTCCATTGAAGACTATATAATGGAATTTGGCAGACTATATAAAAGGCTGCAGAAACACAACCTGGAATTTCCACAGTCTGTGTTGGCCTTTAAATTACTTGACTGTGCTAGAGTGAGCAACATGGATAGGCTCCTGGTTTTGACAGGAGTTCAGTTTGCGGATAAGGATACCTTATTTGATCAGATGACAGAAGCTTTAAAAATGTTTCTGGGGAAACATTCGATTCCGATGGCTCTGATGACCCAAATAGGTCAGTCTACAATAAAGCAGAATATGGAAAATACACTACTAACAGGATGGCAAAATTGTACAGCTACAAACAGGTTCCAAGACTATAGAAGGAGATCGGGTCCCGGAAATTATGAAGACAGAAAACCAGTTAGAACCTACAATAGGAAGGTAAACCCCAGAAATGGACGGGGCATGATAAATCGATGTTTTCGATGTGACTCTCAACACATTTTACTTTCAACTGCCCAATACGTTATAATAGAGTGTTTGAAGCGACACATGACATGGAAGAGTCAGAAGAGGAAAAAGATAGTGACCAGAAAGAAGGTATTATCCTAGTAACAAGCAGTTTTACGCAGGTATTGAGGGTGTTGGTTGCAGAATCCTTCAATTGTGCTGTATTGGACAGTGGCTGCACATCTACTGTGTGTGAAACTGACTGGTTAAAATGTTACCTGGACTCCTTGAATGCTGAAAATCGTAACAAGGTTAAGGAATTTGAAAGTTCCACAAGTTTCAGGTTTGGGGATGATAATACTCTGAAGTCACTGAAAAGAGTGGTGATCCCTTGCAATATTGCCGGAGTGAATCATTTCATTAGCACGGATGTTGTACCTTTGCTTCTGAGCAGACCGTCGATGAAGAAAGCACAAATGAAACTGGATATGGAACAGGATAAGGCAACAGTTTTTGGAAAGACGGTGGACTTACAGTTTACACAGTCGGGACACTATTGTATTCCATTCCTTTTTTTTAAAGTTTTTTTTTAAAATTTAGATTACCCAATTATTTTTTCTATTAAGGGGCAATTTAGCGTGGCCAATCTACCTACTCTGCACATTTTTGGGTTGTGGGGGCGAAACCCACGCAGACACGGGGAGAATGTGCAAACTCCACACGGACAGTGACCCAGAGCCGGGATCGAACCTGGGACCTCAGCGCCGTGAGGCGGTTGTGCTAACCACTAGGCCACCGTGCTGCCCTGTATTCCATTCCTGACAAATAATGTTTCAAGTAGAGTTGTTAAGGATGTGTTGAAAATGGGACTTTAGCTGATAAAAAGCTTGCTGTATTAAAACCGCATAGGCAATTTGCGCATCCGTCTCTTCAGAGGCTGAAACATTTATTAAAGGATGCAGGGGTAAGGGATGAAGACTATACGAAGCTAATAGAATAGGTTAGTGATCGCTGTGAAGTTTGCAGGAAGTACAGAAGGACGCCTGCATGACCGATAGTGACCCTACCTTTGGCCAGGGAGTTTTACGACATTGTGGCCATGGACCTTAAGATCTGGGATAAAGCCAATAATATATTTATTTTGCATTTTGTAGATTTAGCAACCAGGTTTAGTCAATCAAAGATTGTACAAAGTAAAGAAAAGAGAGTAATTATAGATCAAATCGTGAAAAAATGGATAGGTACAGGAATGGGCCCACCGGCAAAATTCCTTACGAACAATGGGGGAGAATTTACTAATGATGAGTTTAGTGATATGTGTGAAAATGTGAATATCACAGTTCGGAATACGGCTGCAGAAAGCCCATTTAATAATGCTGTGTGTGAAAGAAACCATTCGGTAATAGGTGATGTGCGCTGGAAAATTTTGGCAGATAGACCAAACTGCAAGCTAAATTGAGCATGCAAAGAATTCATTGCAGATGGTTGAGGGCTATAGTGTTTGGTAGAAATCCTAAAATTCCGTCCATTTTGGATGACCAGCCTCCAGCTTGGGAAAGGACTACAATTAGCTCTGCTTTTGCTGAGCATTTAAATGCATTACATAGCAGTAGAAAAGCTTTTCTGGAAGCAGAAGTCTCTGAAAGAATTCACAAAGCTTTGAGGCCATCAAATACCGTTTATCTGCAAGGAGACATGGTGTACTATAAGAGAGACAATTCTAATGAATGGAAAGGCCCAGGGAAGATCATAGGCATAGATGGCAAAACAATTATTTTGCAACATGGCAGTCAAATTTTTAGGGTACATTCATCAAGGATAATGGGTACAGATTACAAATGCTCAGATTTAAACAGAGCAGACAGACAGGACGAGAAACCAGGGTCATCTGGTACGCACATGTTAAAGAACTATGAGGACCAGTTAACTGATATAAACAGGGTTTATGTAGCGGAACAAAACACTTCTGATGATTTAGAACAGGTCCGCAGGAAAAGGTTGAGAACTATTTAAAGGATATCCCACAGCAGAAGGGAAAGATCAAGCAGTAGCAGTACAGAACAAGATACCAGGCGGGAGAGGGGACCTAGTTTTTCAAGGTCTCAGAACATTAGTAAGACGACAAATACTAATAGTAGTAGAAGCCCACATGCACGTGAGATTTTGGTGGCTTCCAATAAGTTAGATAAAAAAGTTATCAAAGATGCCGAAGAAAAAGAACTGCAAAGTTGGAGTGAATTTGGGGTATATGCAGAAGTACCGGATAGGGGACAAAGAGCTCTATCCCACAGATGGATTTGCAGGGAAAAGGTTCTTCCGGTTGGCACTTATAAGGCAAAGGTCAGGCTTTTGGCTAGGGTATTTGAAGAAAACTTAGAAGATCAGGATTTAAGGATAGATTTACCTGCGGCAGAAAGGTTATTTTAAAGATCTTCTTGGCTCTATTAGCCACAAAGGCATGGAAATGCAAATCTATAGACATAAAAGCTGCCTTCTTCAGGGGCATCAGCTCCAGAGAGACATTTTTCTCCGTCCTCCTAAAGAGGCAGCTAACACAGAAGGGGTACTCTGGAAGTTGAACAAATGTGTATATGGATTAAATGACGCATCTAGAGTCTGGTATTTTTCGGTAAGGTCAGTTTTGTTAAAGTTAGGCTGTTGCCAGTTGAAAGCAGATCCGGCAATGTTTTACTGGCACTATAAAGGAAATCTTGCTGGCATCTTTATGATGCATGCTGATGATTTTTTGTGTGGTGGGACTAGTGATTTCAAAGCTATTGTAATCTCTGGTTTGAGGAAAGAATTCAGGTTTGGAAGTCAGACTTCCAGTGCATTTAAATATATTGAATTGGAAATCGGACAGACAAAGTTAGGGGCAACTTTACGTCAGCAATCTTATTTGGAAAGCATCAGCCCAATAGCAATTAGTCGTGGCCGGGTTTCACAAAAAGACGCAATGGTTTCAAAGATGGAAAAAGAGCAACTGCGAAGTTTAATTGGGCAACCAAATTGGTTAGGGAGACAGACCAGATGTGAGTTTTGATGTCGCAGAGTTGAGTACAAAAATGAATGATCCCAAAGTGGAAGACAGAATAAGAGCAAATAAAGCGTTGGTCAAACTAAAAATGCAGAATTGTGTTTTGAGGTTCCCGGTTTTAGGTGACCTTAGGCACTTGAAACTTATAGTTGATAGTGATGCGTCCTATGCAAATTTCTGTGATGGGGTTTCAAGCGCAGGAGGTTTTATAATTTTTCTTTTGGGGAACATTGGTAAATGTTGCCCTCTTGTGTGGTAAACAAATAGAATAAGGAGAGTAGTCAAAAGCACGTTGGCTGCTGAGACATTAAGCCTTGTAGAGGCGGTGAATATGGCCTTTTATATATCTCAGATTTTGACAGAAATTTTGGGATTAGGGGATTTGGGTAATATACCTATTGAATGTCACATTGACAATAAATCTCTGTGGGAAAATGTGCACTCTACAAAAAGTGGTAATAAAAATAGGTTAAGGATAGACATTGCAAGTTTGAAGCAGATGTTGGACAGAAGGGAAATAGCAAAAATTAAATGGATTCACAGTAGCTATCGGTTGTCAGACTGTTTTACAAAAAAAGGGGCTAGCTCACAGAAACTGCTGGATATTGTTAATGAAGGGCGCCTGTTTCTGTGACTGTTTTTTTTTCTTCCAAAAATGAAAAAAAAAAAGAAGTGGGGGGGGGGGGGATTGCGTGTGTGTTTTTGAATTTCTTGTAATTTTGTTTTCACCTAATGATTTTTTTCTCCAAGGAAGGGGAAACTGTTAAGTAATGGGTTAAGAGACATTCCAATTAGTTCTCTCATTTATGTCAAGTATCCAATAATTGACACATATGTAAAAGGGCTTCAGGTGGCCTTTGTGTCAGGTGATGTGATGTTAGAGTTTTGTGCAGAGTCGGTTGAAGTAACTTAAAGATGTTTGTGGAAAAGGAGCAGAACCTTTGACTCTATACAACAGCAGCTGAATGTATAACACCCCTTACGTGACAGTACCATCTGGGTAGGGTGTCCACATGGCACTGCCAGGGTGTCCATGTGACACTGCCAAGGTCCTGTGTAGCAATGCCAAGGTGCTCATGTAGCAGTGCCAAGGTGTCTGGGTGGCATTGGGATGCCAGGGTATCACCCTGTCCAGAGCCTGACCACCTGGGTAACTTTGATCGCCTGGAAGAGCTCCCCAAGTGCCGTTATGCCTGATCCAGGCTTGTGGAAACCAGCGCTAAATGGTGCCAAGCCATGGTCTTCCAGGTGCGGGCATTTGATCCTGGGCCTTGTGATACTCTGGCGCAGACATATTTAAGTGAAGTGAACTGCTCACTTAAATATGTAAATTGGTTCTTGCCCAATGAGAGTGAGATCCAGATTGAGATGTCTCACGGGATCTCATTCGATCTCGCAAGGCATCCCGAGCAGCGTAAATCTACGGCCTCATCGCATCACTGAGCTGGACACGACAAGGCCACATGATTGCAGCCATTGTACCCTTTTCTCTAAACAAACATTACTTGCTTTTTGTTCAACAAAAATGGCAATATTTGAGCAGATTGTGTATCAGCACAGCTGGTTTAGCACACTGGGCTAAATCGCTGGCTTTTAAAGCAGACCAAGGCAGGCCAGCAGCACGGTTCAATTCCCGTACCAGCCTCCCCGAACAGGCGCCGGAATGTGGCGACTAGGGGCTTTTCACAGTAACTTCATTGAAGCCTACTCGTGACAATAAGCGATTTTCATTCATTTTCATTTCATTCAAATAATTATTGAATGGGATTGTGATGGATTCTGAGGTAACTATTTCGAGATAGGACTGTAATGCAGTGAGGATTCAGGGGAGGGGCACTGAGGGCTTGCCATGGGGTAGAGAGGGCTCGGGATGAGAGGACTTGGAAGAGGGGCACTGGGGGCTCTGAAGGGTGGGAGAGGGCTTGGGAGGGGAGGGAGAGGGCTTGGGGAGGGGCAGAGTGGGCTCAAGAGAAGGGCAGTGAGAGCTTGGGAGAGGACATGGGAAAGGGGCAGCAAGAGATCAAGAAAGGAGTGGCAAGTGAGGGCTTGCGAGGGCTTAGGCCAGTGGCAATACTGGAACAAACCAGTACTGGCTAACAGGCACACATCAATAATCTAAGCAATGGGAGAAACTACACACTTGTGGGTAGTAGCAATGCCAACCGAGTGCACATGAATCAACTGCTCCTGGCAACTGGGCATCAGGAATTACAGTGCAAATGTAAACATCCAGAGAGAGTGAGATCAAATTTCACTGTGGCAGCTTCAAGTACTTTTCTAATTTCTGCAGTCAGCAATGCATGTCCAGTTTAGCCATTTCGATTCACACTGGGGAATCCCTACTTTGACAAATTCACCACCTCATTCACTCACGCTCCCTGGTATTTAGGATGCTAATGCAGTAGCTTAGTTAAAGAGGCATAGCAAAGCCCTTTTCTTTGACAGTTGGATTTCCCCAATATGCTACGAGTTTCCCTACTGTTTGAGGATGAGTTGAAATAAATTTCCACTCAATAATCCAGCTTTACCAGTGACAAAGATTTAATATAACTACCTTGTTTTGTACAACACGGGTAATGTTTTCATTCATTCAAAACCCACTCAATTGCCCAGAGGTAAAATTGGTCCATATGTCTCTATTTAACAGCTCCCTTTGTTCTGACATCTTTGAAGGTATGAAATACCTAAAATCGCAGGATCTCACAGTGCAATTCTAAAATTCTATCATTCCGTTTATATTGTCTCTCCTTGTTCTTCCTGCCAAATGAATTACTTTGCATTTCTCTGCATTAAATTTGACTTGTCAATTTTCTGCCCATTTCACCATTCTGTGTCTCCCTGAAGTCTCTTACACACCACCTCATATTTCTGCCTTTGGTCTCATCTACAAACTTTGAAATTCAGCTCAGTATTCTCAAGGTCAGGTCATTAATATATAGCAAGAAGAGGGATCTGAATACCAGTTCCTGGCGAACGCCAGTGCAGAGCTCCCTCCTCTCTGAAAACAATCATTCTAAACCAGTCTACCTTCTGGCTCTCATTCTATCTCATATCCAAATGGCCGCTGCCCTTTTATCCCATAAACTCCCATTTTGTAATAGCGAACGCTCTTTTTCAGCAACCTGTATGCACTGAAGAGCCCAGGAGATGCCCATCACAACCCAATGGATTGTATCACAGTGAATAAAACCGTATATGACATGTAAGATCCCATCTAGATGCTGACATTGGATCTGAGTACAATCCAGTATTGATGTCTTCAGCTGTTAAGCTCAAGAAAAGTAAAAAAAAAGTCAAAATTCAAGGAGCATGTCAATTTAGATATACTCAAGACTGGGCAGTATGACTCTATGAAAGCAGCGTACATCACCAGGATACTGCCCAGATTCTCCCTCAACCAGTAAAAAAAGTGTATTAAAAGATGCTCATGTGTGGAGCAATATAGATGGGCCGGATTCTCCGGTCCCCCAGCTGCATGTTGCTTGGTGGCGCACTGTTCGACGATGGTGGGATTCTCTACTGCCGCTGATTGTCAATGGGATTTCCCATTGATGCCACCCCACACTGTCAGGAAACCCATGGGTGGGGGGTGCGCTGCCAGCGGGGAAAGAGGATCCCAATAGCCGGAGAATTCTGGCCGATGTCTCCGTTCGACATTTCATAAATCTATGCTTTTTTAAGAAAAAAAGAAGGAGCTCGAGCAAACAAATGCAGGTACAATGATCGCTGAAGTGTTCAATTCTTAACCAACACTAAATCCAGATTTATGCTGAGAAACTCTGTCATATGCACTTGGACATGTGAGGAAAGACTCGTCTTCATTTGCCTCGGTTTCCCAAGAAAATGGCAGAGTCAGTCATGTGCAGTACAATAACGAACAGATCTCATTAAACTTTTCATGTCATTGGATTCTTCTAAGCCACTGAAGTTGGAATCTGTCAGAACCAGCCGCACAAACATGCATTAAGCAATTGATTAATGCTATGTTTTCAAGGAGTAAAAGAGAGAGATGCATCCATATCGTATTTATCAAGGCCACCAGATGGCTCAACGTGTTTTCCAGTCAGTGAAATGCGATTGAAATATAATCACTGCTGTAAAGCAGTAGAAATGACAGACAGCCTGCACATAGCAAACCCCTGCAAGCCATCTTGATTTAATGACCAGATAACCAGGTTTTCTGAGATGTTGATTGAGGGATAAATATTGGCCCACTTACAGTCATCCTGTACTGAAGACTTGTGCTTCAGAATGTGCAGCACCCCTTGTTATATTACGTATAGTAATACCTAGTTACTCATTTGCTTACTTCCAGAACGGTCGGATGGTTGATGTTCAGGAACACTCGAAGTCTTCAAATTAAGCAAATACTGCTTATTGAGTAACGATTATAAGTAACATGAGTTTGTTCACTCTTCTACAACTATAACTGAAGATTAGATAAATAGGATATATATATGGTTTAACTACATCTGCTCACTAAGCTATATCTCTAACACTCTGTTCACTAGTTACTCCTGATACAAAGAGGTGGGAACCCTCTCTGAGTGTACCTTATATACATATATCTGGTGCTGCCATCTAGTGGTTGTCTGGCACTTACTTACAGATGTTAATGCCTTACATACCTGCAGAGGTACAGATCAATACTGTACACCCCTAGCCAAGCTGTCCCATTACAGCTACAACACTAGCATCTACCCTGCAATGTGCAAAATTGCCCAGCTACGTCCTGTCCAAAAAAAGCAGGACAAATCCAATCTGGTCAAGTAACACTCCATCGGTCTATTTTCAATCAACAAAGTGATGGAAGGTATCATTGACAGTGGTATCAAGCAGAACGTACACAGCATTAGCCTGCTCACTGACATTCAGTTTATATTCTGCCACGATCACTGACGTAATTACAGCTTTGGTCCAAACCCCTTCCACCACCGTAAACACTAATTCCCTCTACCATTGACGCACAGTGCCAGTAATGTGTACCACCTACAAGACACACTGCAGAAATTCTCCAAGGTTCCTGTGTCAACAACTTCCAAACCTGGGTCATGTTTCAGTATGTAATGAATTCTCAGTCAACACTTTCTATTTTTTCAAAATCACAAAAGAGCCACAAAAGCATCGCAGCCCAAGGATCACTTGGCTTCCGTTGTGGGTTGAAGCATTTCTCTGTCTCAAGGGGGAACAAAAGGAATTTTCCAGATTGATGCTACCTGAATGCCTTTTTCTTGAACTAATTTAAAAGGATGATTTCAGATTAAATGGGCCATTCAAATACAAAGACGCTGGCTGTCTCAACTCTCAAGGTGTGAAAGTCATCAAAAGGATGTATAATTGGCCCGGCCACACACTTTATTTGGAATAGGACTTTGGACTTGTAACAGGCCATATGGGCGAGACAGTCATGTTTGTTGCCTGATTTTAAAATAACAAGATTCAACTCTTCAAAGACAGAGGTGATCAGAAAGCATTCAAACCAGCTTCAGTCAACTAAGATGCCACGGTAATAAACCTTGAAAGTGGGAGAAGGACTTTTCACCAACCTGGCCTGACTTCAAGTTCACCTGAGGGACAATCTCCTTGGAATTCAACTATAGGAAGCTTCGTAGCTCACTGAAAAACCTCTGCTTACAAGACCTTCACTTCAACAAATAGCATCAACTCATATTAGTAACTCCAGCTGTGCCGCCAAAGAGAGATTGAGACTAACCTACTTTGCAATCATATTGTTTTTTCTTCATCTGTATATAATCATTATGAATGATGGTGCAAGTGGGTTGAATGGGTGCAAAATCACATTATTTTAAAGTCTAGAGGCAAATGTTTGATAAAAGATAATCTTTCTTTTTAAAACTCACAAAAAAGCTTGCTGCTGCAATTAAACTCTCAGAGTAATAAAGTACACAGACCTCAGTCAGTAAGAAAACACATAAAACTCTACCTATAACATTTATGCCCATTACCACCCAGAAGGACAAGAACAGTAGGCAGATGGGAATAGCACCACCTACACGTTCCCTGACATGCTGCACACCGTGACTTGGAACTATATTGTCTTTCCTTATTGTCACTGGGTCGAAATCCTGGAACTCCATCCATAATCACTGTGGGTGTTCCTTCATCAGATGGACTACAACTGTGTAAGGACCCCAATGTGAAATGGTTCAGAAAAAGCCCACACAAATTTAGAGTTAAGTGCTGCCAATTGGCTCCCATCCATTGCCCTGACTGCTGTAATATTTTGACCATTCTATCGTATTTCTTCAGCATCAACTTCCATCAGTTTCAACACTGCTTCAGCTATGAGCTGATTCAATCAGCTACTTTCGCATCACCCAATAAAGAGGAGGAAGAGGAATGGAAATGTACATGTGCGTGTATGTACTAGAGTGTGTGTGTATGCTGGACTGTGTTTGTGTACTGGAGTGTGTGCTGGGGTGAGTGTGTGCTGGAGTGTGTGTGTATACTGGTGTGCATATGTGTACTGGAGTATGTGTGATTTGTTAAATTCATTTACGGGATGTGGGCGTTGCTAGTTCAGCCAGCATTTATTACCCATCCCTAGTTGCCCTTCAGAAGGTGGTGGTGAGTTACCTTCTTGAACCGCTGCAGTCCTTCATGTGTCGGTACACCCACTGTGCTGTTAGGGAGGGAGATCCAGGATGTTGCCCCAGTGACAGTGAAGGAACGGCGATATATTTCCAAGTCAGGGTGGGAGTGACTTGGAGGGGAACCTTGGTGAATTACTGCAGTGCACCTTGTAGATGGTATACACAGCTGCCACTGTTTGCCTTGTGGATGGGTGAGCAATCAAGCGGGCTGCTTTGTCTTGATGATGCCGAGCTTCTTGAGTGTTGTTGGAGCTGTACTCATCCAGGCAAGTGGTGAGTATTCCATTACACTCATGACTTGTGCCTTGCAGATGGTGGACAGGCTTTGGGATGTGGGGTTCAGGAGGTGAGTTACTCGCCGTAAAATTCCTAGCCTTTGACCTGTCCTGGTAGCCACAGTATTAATGTAGCTAGTCCAGTTCAGTTTCTGATCAATGATAACCCCCTGGATGTTGATTGTGGGGGATTCAGTGATGGTAATGCCATTGAATGTCAAGGGGCGGTGGTTAGATCTGGCACTTGTATGGCGCAAATGTAATTTGCCTCGTGTCAGCCCAAGTCTGGATATTGTCCAGGTCTTGCTGCATTTGGACATGGACTGCTTCATTCTCTGAGGAGTAGCGAGTGGTGCTGAACATTGTGCAGTCATCCGCAAACATCCCCACTTCTGACCTTATGATGGAAACGAGGTCATTGATGAAGCAGCTGAAGATGGTTGGGCCTCGGACACTACCCTCAGGAACTTCTGCAATGATGTCCTGGAACTGAGATGATTGACCTCCAACCACCACAACCAATTCCTTTGTGGCAGATATGACTCCAACCAATGGAGAGTTTTCCCCTGATTCCCATTGACTCCAGTTTAGCTCGGGCTCCTTGATACCATACTCAGTCAAATGCTGCCTTGATGCCAAGGGCAGTCACTCTCACCTCACCTCTGGCTTGCTGTTCGTGTGTGTCTATTGGAGTCTGCATTTGATGGAGTGTGCGTATGTGCTGGAGATCATGTGTGTACTGGAGTGCTGGAGTATGTGTGTGTGTGCTGGAGTGTGTGTGTGTCTGTGTACTGGAGTGCGCATGTGTGTGTGTGTGTACTGGAGTGTGTGTGTGTGTGTACTGGAGTGTGTGTGTGTGATGTCAGGGTGTGTGCGTGGTGTCAGCGTGTGTGTGTGGTGTCAGAGTGTGTGTGTGTGATGTCAGCGTGCAGGTGTGTGTGTGGTGTCAGAGTGTGTGTGTGTGTATGTGGTGTCAGAGTGTGTAAGTGTGTGTGGTATCAGAGTGTGTGTGTGTGGTGTGTGTGGAGTCAGAGTGTGTAAGTGTGTGTGGTGTCAGTGTGTGTCTGTGGTGTCAGCGTGTGTGTGTGTGTGTGGTGTGTGTGGAGTCAGAGTGTGTAAGTGTGTGTGGTGTCAGCGTGTGTGTGTGTGTGTGTGGTGTGTGTGGAGTCAGAGTGTGTAAGTGTGTGTGGTGTCAGTGTGTGTCTGTGGTGTCAGCGTGTGTGTGTGTGTGGTGTCAGAGTGTGTAAGTGCATGTGGTGTCAGAGTGTGTGTGTGTATGTGGTGTCAAAGTGTGTGTGTGTGTCAGCATGCGTGTGTGTGTGTGTGGTGTCAGAGTGTGTGTGTATGTGTGGTGCCAGCGTGGATGTGCGTGTGGTGTCAGAGTCCATGTGTGTGTGGTGTCAACATGTGTGTGTGTGTGTCAGCGTGTGTGTGTGGTGTCAGAATGTATGTGTGGTGTCAGCGTGTGTGTGTGGTGTCAGAATGTGCATGTGTGTGTCAGAGAGTGTGTCGGAGTGTATGTGTGTTGGAGTGTGCATGTGTGCTGGAGACCATGTGTGCATTGAAGTGCTGGAGTGAGTGTGTGGGGTGTGTGGGTGCCTGTGCGTGTGTGTGTGTTTGTTTTCACTGGAGTGTGTGTGTACAGGAGTGTGTGTCAGAGGATGTGTGTGAGTTTGTGTCAGAGTGTATGCTGGATTGTGTGTGTGCTGGAGTGTGCATGTGTTGCAGCGTGTTGGAGTGTGGATATGTTGGAGTGTGCACATATTGGACTGTGCATATATTGGACTGTGCATTTTTTGGAGTGTGCGTGTGTTGGAATGTGCGTGTTGGAATGTGTGTGTCGGAGTGTAGGAATGTGTGTTCCAGTGTGTGTATGTTGGAGTGTGCATTTGATAGAGTGTGCGTGTTTTGGAGTGTGCATGTGTTTCCTTATGCACATATTGGATTGTATATGCGTTGGAGTGTGTGAGTGCTGGAGTGTGCGAGTGCTGGAGTATGTGAGTGTGCACTGGAGTGTGCAGTGTGCATGTGTTGAAGTGTGCGTGTGTTGGAGTGTGCGTGTGTTGGAGTGTGCGTGTGTTGGAGTGTGCGTGTGTTGGAGTGTGCATGTGTTGGAGTGTGCGTGTGTTGGAGTGTGCGTGTGTTGGAGTATGCGTGTGTTGGAGGATGCATGGCGGTTGGGTTGAAGTGGGAGTTGAAGTGTATGCAGGTTGAAATGAGTGTGCGTTGAAGTGTGTGAGGGTTGAAATGTGCATGCGTTGAAATGTGCGTGCATTGAATTATGTTTGCGTTGAAGTGTACGTGTGGTGAAGTGTGCATGCAATGAAATGTGCAAGGGTTACAGAGTGCACACGCCTGTTGGAGTGGACACGGGTTGAAGTGTGCACGGGCTGAAGTGGGGCTTGAAGTTTACATGGGTTGAAATGTGCGGGCTTTGAAGTGTGCATGCGTTGAAGTGTGCACGAGTTGAAGTGTGTGGGTTTGCAATGTACATGGGTTGAAGTGCGTGCAGGCTGAATTGGGGGGGTTGAAGTGTAAGTGGTTTGAAATGTGCATGCGTTAAAGTGTGCACGGGTTAAAATGTGCGTGTATTGAATTGTATGGGGTTTATAGGCAGCATGGGCTGGAGTATGCATGTGCACGTGTTGAGGTGTACATGGGTTGAAGAGCGCGCAGGCTGAAATGGGGGGTTGAAGTGGAAGTGGTTTGAAAAGTGCGTGTGTTGAAGCATGCATGCAATGAAATGTGCGTGTATTGAAGTGTGTGAGGGTTAGAGACAGCATGGACTGAAGTATGCATGCGTGCGTATGATAAAGATGCATGGCATTAAGGGTAAAGTAGTAGCATGGATAGAGGATTAGTTAATTAATAGAAAGCAAAGAGTGGGGATTAATGGGTGTTTCTCTGGTTGGCAATCAGTAGCTAGTGGTGTCCCTCAGGGATCCGTGTTGGGACACAATTGTTCATAATTTACTTAGATGATTTGGAATTGGGGACCAAGGGCAATGTGTCCAAGTTTGCAGATGACACTAAGATGAGTGGTAAAGCGAAAAGTGCTGAAAATACTGGAAGTCTGCAGAGGGATTTGGATAGGTTAAGTGAATGAGCTAGGGTCCGGCAGATGGAATACAATGTTGACAAATGTGAGGTTATCCATTTTGGTAGGAATAACAGCAAACGGGATTATTATTTAAATGATAAAATATTAAACCATGCCGCTGTGCAGAGAGACCTGGGTGTGCTAGTGCATGAGTCACAGAAAGTTGGTTTACAGGTGCAACAGGTGATTAAGAAGGCAAATGGAATTTTGTCCTTCATTGCTAGAGGGATGGAGTTTAAGACTAGGGAGGTTATGTTGCAATTGTATAAGGTGTTAGTGAGGCCACATCTGGAGTATTGTGTTCAGTTTTGGTCTCCTTACTTGAGAAAGGACGTACTGGCACTGGAGGGTGTGCAGAGGAGATTCACTAGGTTAATCCCAGAGTTGAAGGGGTTGGATTATGAGGAGAGGTTGAGTAGACTGGGACTGTACTCGTTGGAATTTAGAAGGATGAGGGGGGATCTTTTCGAAACATTAAAAATTATGAAGGGAATAGATAGGATAGATGCGGGCAGGTTGTTTCCACTGGCGGGTGAAAGCAGAACTAGGGGACATAGCCTCAAAATAAGGGGAAGTAGATTTAGGACTGAGTTTAGGAGGAACTTCTTCACCCAAAGGGTTGTGAATCTATGGAATTCCTTGCCCAGTGATGCAGTTGAGGCTTCTTCATAACATGTTTTTAAGGTAAAGATAGATCGTTTTTTGAAGAATAAAGGGATTAAAGGTTATGGTGTTCGGGCCGGAAAGTGGAGCTGAGTCCACAAAAGATCAGCCATGATCTCATTGAATGGTGGAGCAGGCTCGAGGGGCCAGATGGCCTACTCCTGCTCCTAGTTCTTATGTTCTTATGTAAACACAACTCCTCAGAAAAGATCTATACCCAGGTAACCTCCTGAACCAAAACAATGTTTCATTAGCCATCTACATGTAAACAAGTAAATTGTTAAAATCAATGATTACCTCACCTTTGTGACCCCTTTATGACAGCTTTAGCAGACATACTGCCTGTATGTATTTGAACCCAGGGTTTCCAATAACGTTACTACAAGAAAATATAAAATATAATATAAAACAATTTCCTACATTCATCACAGTGGGTGCTGGAGTGTGCGTGTGTTGGAATGTGCAAGAGTGCTGAAGTGTGCGTGTGTGCTGGAGTGTACATGTGTGCTGGAGTGTGCGTGTGCTGGAGTGTGAATTTTCTGGAGTGCGCATGTGTTGTGGAGTGTGTGTGTGCTGGAGTGTGTGCATTTGCTGCAGTGTGTGAGGGCACGTATGTGCTGGAGTGTGTGATTGCGTGCATGTGTGCTGAAGTGTGTGTGCGCACATGTGTGCTGGAATGCATGCACATTGTTAGACATTTAGCTGCTGTTGCGTAAAGAGTCAAAGGTACTTCTCCTTTTCTCAAACACCTTTAGTTCACTTTAACCAACTCTGCACAGAACTCTGTCATCACATCACCTGACACAAAGGCCACCTGAAGCCCCTTTACATACCAGTGTCAATTATTAGATACTTAACCTAAATGAGACAACTAATTAGAATGTCTCTTAACCCATTACTTAACATACGCACCTGTGTGCTGAAGTATGTGTGCACACATGTGTGCTGGAGTGCAAGTGTGCGCACGTGAGCTGAAGTGTGTCTACATGCACATGTGTGCTTAAATGCCTGTGCACGCACATGCATGTGTGCTGGAGTAAGTGTATGTACATGTGCTGGAGTGTTTGTACATGCATGTGTGCTGGAGTGTATGATGAATGTAGAAATGTCATATATAGTGTATTATATGTATTTGGTGCAGTAAGGGTTAAAGGCCTGGGTTAGTGCATGACTGCTGCAGTTTAGCTTTTAAAAATCTTGGTTTGAAAGACAGCAGGCTTTTTGGAGACAGAGGTGCAATTAAAGCATCATAAAAGTTGGGGATAATAGACTTTTATTTTGTTCAGAAGGTTTCCTGGGCAGTTGTTAATTAGAGACATTGTGTTCAGTTTTGTGAGGTGGTGCTGATAATGGGAGGAGCCAGTGCTTGGAGCCATCAGGTTTTCAGGGGTTAGGTTTTGGCTGGAAGGTGAGCAGAGAAGGTTTTTGACAAAATATAGCCAGAGATTCTGCATTATTCTGAAAGGGTATCAGGTCTCTTTCTTTAAAGCATTCTAAAAAAATCTCTCTTTCCCAAAGTGGAGTATCCAAGACATCACTTTACAGCAAGAGTTCCTGAGTGCTAACTGTATTTAAAAGTGGTTTGGAAACTGAGATGCTTTTATTGTTTGAGTGGGAATAAAGATAGCAGTTAAGAGTTATTGTGTCATTGCCATGGTTAGCATTGTCTAAGGGATAATTGTAAGCAATTTTCTTGTGTGATGTTAAAGATATTTTAGTGATGAGTTAGTAATAAGGTTTGTTTTTCTATACCATATCCCTACTTTGCGTGAAATCACTCATGGAGCAAGGTATCCTTTCCTCACAGTCTTACAAATTAAAATAAAATATTGGGGTTTCTGTCCAGTATCCTAGCCACTGTTGGTGTCTGCTCCAGGACTGTATTAAATGTACGTGTGCGCATGTGCTCTGGAGTGTATATGCGCACATGTGTGCTGGGGTGCATGTACACACCTCTATTCTGGAGTATGTGTACACACCTGTGAGTGTGCATGTTGGGGGTGTGTGAATGTGTGTGTGTATTAGGGTGTGTTGGGAGGTATGTGTACATTGGTGTGTGTTGGGGTGTGTGTGTGTACATTGGCATGTGTGTTGGGGTGTGTGTGTGTACATTGGTGTGTGTGTGCATTGGTGTACATGTGTGTGTGTGCGCACGCACCTGCCTGTGTGTGCGTGCATCTTCACATGGTTAAATATTACTTAAACCAGTGTGTTTCCTGGGCAGTACTGGCACATAGACTTTCAAGTGCAGGGCAGCAGCGTTGGAGCAAGTGAAGCCATGCCCCTTTTCTACCACTTCAACTCCTGTACAGCAGGTAAAGTTAAAGGTCCCCCTCACTTTGAGAGGCCAGGGAAAGGTAAGAATGTAAGGCAGGTGGTTGACAGGTTTGCAGGATGGTTCGGAGGGGGTGGTAGGCTGGATCAGGGATGGGGGGGGCAGCATAGGTCGGGGTAGGATGAGTAAATGGGGAGTAGTCAGAGCAGTGAAAGAGTGTAATCAGAGGACAGTGGGTAGGTCAGGAGGGTAGTCAGAGGGATGGGGTTGGTTGGGGCTGGGGGTAGTTGTGGAGTCCAGTGGGGGAATGGTTGGGATGGGCAGGGGAGGTGTCAGTATAATCCTTAGCCAGGAGTTTGAAGTGATTTTTATCCTTCGACATTTTCCTAGGAGCTAATTCTGCCAAGAGAGTCGGAACTATCCAAGGCCCCAATTTAAATTAAAATTTCCCATTGGAAATTTGAACTTCCGGGACAATTCCCATGCAGTCCTAATGTGAGAACATCTGTTGTAGCGTGTCTTCTAGGGTAACCCCGTGCATGACCACCCTTCTGGGGAACAAAGTGCATGGTAAATGTTCAATACACCATGCAGATAAGGACTGGTCTGGTCAAAACAGAACATTATGACGAGGTTAATTAAAGTACTTTCGTTTTCCTTTTGGCAGACTGACCCTCTGGGGTAAAACTGAAATTAATTCTCTCTCAGCTGGACAATAAGCAAAAAAATGGCATCACTCTAAATTTAATCAGTTTAAAGTGAAAATTAAACAGACATTTTTTTAATTGACCAGAGGATTGGACACATTTTTCTTTCAGTGCTTTTAACTAAAGACGGCTATTTGGAGCAGCTCTATTACAAATACAGTCATGTACAAGAAGCAGAGATAGATAAAATGCTGCTTACAACAAAACCCACACGTAATAGGACTGCGATGCTAATACCTTCTGTGTAAATGACATTAAATTGGCACTTAGGGTTAAGAAAGTGTTCCAGCAAGAAAAGGCTGTTTAAGCCTTTTCTCTCCAACACATTGTGCCCTCTTTATCTCATCGAGAGAGAGAGAGAGAGAGGCAGTGATTACATAAAAAACATCCAAGAAGAGACAACTGGCTAATTTCTGTTTTTCCCTCGACCCACAAAAATAACTGAGGGAAATTTAAAAGGGAACGTTCCAAGAATTACATGATTCCCAGAAAAGGAATGTTTGTTTCACCTTCCATGTGTGACAGTACAGTAAGTGTGTTGTGTTTGAATACATTTTATAACTTTTACTGCAGAAGAAAACTGGAGTAATTTTGCCCTAAATTGTTTCTCAAGTGTATTTGATCACGCATATTTATGAACGGCATGGTGGCACGGGGCTAGCACTGCTGCCGCACGGCGCCAGGGACACGGGTTCAATTCCAGCCTTGGGTGACTGTATGGAGTTTGCACTTTCTCCCTATGTCTGTGTGGGTTTCCTCCGAGTGCTCCGGTTTCCTCCCACAGTCCAAAGACGTACAGGTTAGGTGGATTGTCCATGCTAAATTGCTCCTTAGTCTCCAACAACCACAAAACATATTTCCTCAACGTCATTGACAAATTCTCCCGCTTCCCCTTTGCAATCCCCTGCCCCTACATGACCGCTGCCACCGTCATTAAGGCCCTACATAGTGTCTTCACCCTGTTTGATTTCCCCACATACATTCATAGTGACCGGGGCTCATTGTTCATGAGCGACGAACGACGTCACGATGCCAACCACGATGCCAACCTCCAGAGACTTCTCCAAACCGCCCAAACCCTTAACCTCACTTACAACAAGGAGAAATGCGTTTTCCGCACAACCAGACTCGCCATCCTCGGCTACGTCATGGAAATCGGGGTTCTAGGACCCAACCCCGACCGTATGCGCCCCCTCCTGCAACTCCCCCTTCCCCACTGCCCCAAGGCCCTTAAAAGGTGCCTCGGGTCCTTTTCCTATTACCCCCAGTGGATCCTCAACTATGCGGACAAAGCCCACCCACTAATCAAGGCCACCACCTTCCCACTGGCGGCTGAGGCCCGCCAGGCCTTCAGCTGCATCAAGGCGGACATCACCAAAGCCGCAATGCACGCGGTGGACGAGTCCGTCCTCTTTCAGGTGGAGAGCAACGAATCAGAGGTCACCCTCGCCGCTACCCTCAATCAGGCTGGCAGGCCAGTAACATGTTGTCACGCACCCTAACCGCCTCTGAAATTCGACACTCCTCGGTCGAAAAAGAAGTCCAAGCCATCGTGCAAGTCGTGCGGCACTGGAGGCACTACCTCGTTGGTGGGAGGTTTACCCTCGTCACCGACCAACGATCGGTAGCCTTCATGTTCGATAACACGCAGCAGGGCAAAATCAAGAATGATAAGATCTTGAGGTGGAGGATCGAACTCTCCACTTATAATTCTGATATAGTATATCGTCCTGGGAAGCTCAACGAGTATCCAGATGTCCTGTCCCGCGGCACGTGCGCCAGTGCGCAAGATGACCGACTCCAGGCTATCCATAATAACCTTTGCAACCCGGGGGTCACCTGGCTTCTCCACTACATCAAGGCCCTTAACCTGCCCTACTCCACTGAGGAGGTCAGAGCCATGACCAGGGACTGCCCGATCTGTGCGGAGTGCAAGCCGCACTTCTAGCGATTGGATAAGGCCCACCTGGTAAAGGCATCCCGGCCCTTTGAGTGCCTCAGTATCGATTTCAAAGGGCCCCTCCCCTCCAACAACCACAAAACATATTTCCTCAACGTCATTGACAAATTCTCCCGCTTCCCCTTTACAATCCCCTGCCCCGACATGACCGCTGCCACCGTCATTAAGGCCCTACATAGTGTCTTCACCCTGTTTGACTTCCCCACATACATTCATAGTGACAGGGGCTCATTGTTCATGAGCGACGAACTGCGTCAGTACCTGCTCGGTAAGGGCATCGCCTCGAGCAGGACTACCAGCTATAACCCCCGGGGAAACGGACAGGTGGAGAGGAAGAATGCAACGGTCTGGAAGGCCATCCTCCTGGCCCTACGGTCCAGGAATCTCCCAGTTTCTCACTGGCAGGAGGTCCTCCCCTACGCACTCCACTCCATTAGGTCCCTCCTTTGCACGGCCACAAACGAGACCCCTCATGACCGCCTGGTTGTTTTCCCCAGGAAATCCACCTCCGGGGCCTCGCTTCCGTCCTGGCTGAAGACACCGGGGCCTGTCCTACACAAACACATCAGGAGCCATAAGTGTGACCCCCTGGTCGAGAGGGTCCAGCTCCTACGCACCAACCCCCAGTACGCATACATAGAACACCCCGACGACCGACAGGATACGGTTTCCCTCTGGGAGCTAGCACCCGCAGGTTCCACTACGACTGCCACCCCAACTTACCCCACCCAACCTACGCTGACCAGCGCCCCAGCCCCTACATGGCACCCGCACCCCTTCCCGCCCCCATTCCCCCTTCACCGACCCACAGGAACGAAGCTCCAGAAGACACGCTCCCGGAGTCCGCGTCTGTACCCGCACCAGCAACTTCACTACCATGCCCGCACGGATGAGTTTGACACCCGGGCCAGCTGCGACACCAGAGCTTCGGCGATCACAGCACACGATCCGAACAGGCTGAACTTGTGAACCCTTCACCTCCGCCGGACTTCATTTTTTCAACAGGGGGTGAATGTGGTGAACGTATTGCAGTAACCATTCACCATATATGTAACTGTACCACGCTGTTGCCCAAGAGGGCTCAACCTATGGACCATTGTAAGGTATCACCTGTGATGCATCATGTTGGTGCTTTTGTGGACTCTGCCCCGGCTCCTCCCCTTGAGAGGAGGCATAAAGAGCAGCTGCCCTGTAGGCGGCTCTCAGTAGCAGAGCAGTCGCAGGCAGGCACTGTTCTAGTTGATTAAAGCCACAGTTTACATCTACTCTCTGTTTCGCATGAATTGATGGTTGCATCAGTAGGCTTCAAATTAAGTTACTGTGAAAAGCCCCCAGTAGCCACATTCCGGCGCCTGTTCGGGGAGTCTGGTACTGGAAATGAACCGTGCTGCTGGCCTGCCTTGGTCTGCTTTAAAAGCCAGCGATTTAGCCCTGTGCTAAACCTGCCCAAGTTGGTTACATTAACACTGCAGTGAAGTTACTGTGAAAATTCCCTAGTCACCGAACTCCGGTGCCTGTTCGGGTACACTGAGGGAAAATTCAGAATGTCCAATTCACCCAACAAGCACATCTTTTGGGACTTGTTGGAAAAAACTGGAGTGCCCAGAGGAAACCCACGCAGACACAGGGAGAACGTGCAGACTCCGCAAAGTGACCCAAGCCGGGAATCAAACCTGGTGCTGTGAGGCAGCAGTGCTAACCAATGTGCCATCGTGCCGCCCCGTTGGCAGTTATTTGGGAGATAAACCCCTGCTGTAACAAGTTTTTCCATTTCACCCTTGATTTTGTCCAAGAATGGGGGAGGGGCTTTCCTTGGTGTGAAGAGGCAAATCAGTTCAGCATCAACTCTTAGGATAATATGGCACTCAGTCTTCAGTTTTGCCAAGCCTGTGGTTAATCTCGGGAATTCATTCCTGAATATATTGCTGTAATGCTCATCAACAACTTCATCAATTTTATAGAGTAGGTTCAATTTTGAGAATGTCTTCCTGTTTAGTGATTAAGATTATAGGTTCTGAATGACGTACAGAGGGTCAATGATTTCTCTATCTTTGTACTTCATTTCTGCCATGTGTTCGCTTATGATTTTCAGTGTGGCCCCACCTGGACCCTATAAGTGGGTGAATGAATGGCTGCTTTGTAATATGTTTATACAATTTTACTTCATCAGACAAGACTGAAACCCTTCCCTCTGTGTCTAATTTATACACTGCGGGATGTCCATCCACTTCAAGTTTAATGCTCCGGTATTTAATTTTGGTTTACTTTCACTTCCTGGGGAAAGTAATGTCCTTTCGCAGTGCTTCTTTCACTTCTTGTATGTGGTTGAGTTTTATTTTTGTTTCCTTTTGCAGACTGCGTTTCAGATCGGCAGAAAATTTTAAGATGTCCTAATTTTCCACAGGTGTGGCACTCTGCTCCCCATGTTGGGCATTCTTCCGAATTGTGCAGGTTTTTCCTATCACAGTGAGAACTATTCACAATGGTGGATGGCTCACTTTTCCCAATTTTCACGGGCTTCTGCTTTGGTACGTTTTCCCTTTCTGGCCTACATACTGAACGGCCTCACTCAGTCATTCCCATGGCAACTTGTCTTCTCCATGACCGCACTATTTTGCTTTCTGAGCCTTTTACTCAGTTTGTCTCACAATTTGTACTGTCATGACTGGAGTTGAATCTTCTCCCATTTGCAAGAGTTCTGATCGAGGTTCATCCATGACCCCAACTAGTATTCGATCACAAATCAATTTATCCCTCAATATTCCATAGATCGTTGATGAAAGAGTCCATGGTCTCACCTCGTCTTTGTGTTCACTTGTTAAATTTTGCCCTTTTTCATGATTGCATTTTTGGAATCCTGACATATGAATCAAATGCTTTGTAAGAAGTCAAAGGCTCATCGACTTCCTGCCTCGCTATTCGGGCATCAGCAATAGCTCCAACTGCAAACAGTAATATTTTGACCTGATCCTTTTGTGTTTTTTGTGAAAAACAGAAGTGGTTCTACATCTAGTAAACCTCTTTCTCCAGTTATCTCCCATTGCTGAAACAGTTGCGCATCTTTTGCGCTCCAGAATGGTACTGGGAGTATTAGTATGGATTCCTAGAATAGTTGCTGCTCCACTGATGTTGCTTGTTGATTCTGGTCTGTGCTCACTACTGTCCAGACTCCGGGTCTGTGTCTCAGCTTGCGTCTGCTGCACCCCCAATGCTCTTGTCTTTTTGGTGAGTTTTGAATCTGTTCCTTTAGTCCTTCTTTTGAGGCTCTCTTGACATGCCGGGTCTGTAGCTGCTTCATGTTGTTTTCTTTTTGTGGATCTTTTACTCGCTGTCAATTGTCATCATGAATAGTCATGTGTTCGGGTTCTGATGGAGTTATTTGAGGCTTGTCTACTCTCCCCACATCAGCTGCTTGAGACTATAGATTGTTAAAACCGCTACTCTTTATTTCCACCTACCATATGGGTAAATCCCATTTTTATGGAACGCAAATGGAGCGGAAATGCTGGCCTTACGGAATGAAAGTGAGTGTTATTTTGGGTTTATTTTCAGTCGATTGGGCTGAAGGGCTCCCTCGTGAAAATTATTTTATTTAATCGTTTGCTGATTCCACTTTGTTTTCATGTATAGTCCTGCACTGTGAAATAAATCCATCTTTTTGTTTGACTGTATCGCCCTTCTCTGACTATTTTACACAATACCAGAAAAAATCCTTTTTTCCGAAATGAACTTGGTCTAACCCATTTTGTAAAAATAGGATTTACCTGTATCGGGATTTACCTGTCTCGGGATTCACCTGTATCGGGATTTACCTGTATCGGGATTCGCCTGTATCAGGATTTACCTGTATCGGGATTTACCTGTATCGAGATTCGCCTGTCTCAGGATTTACCTGTATCAGGATTTACCTGTATCGGGATTTACCTGCATCAGGATTTACCTGTATCGGGATTTACCTGTATCGGGATTTACCTGTATGAGGATTTACCTGTATCGAGATTTACCTGTAATGGGGCCTCTGCATGAGGTTGGAACTTCTGCTTCTTCCAGATCTCAACTACTCAATCATATGGCATTACATCTTCATTACATCAGCACCATGTGCTTCTGATTTTACCCCTTTACAAGGAAAAGCGACTCCACTCTCCACATGCAGCACCATGGGGAAAATTTTGAGGTTAGATGAATGACCAGTGCTTTTGATGTTCTACCCTTATTTACAATTTGCAAGCAAGCTTCAGGGTGCTCCGAAAGAGTTCTCACCAAATTGAGGCCTCGAGGCTACTTTGCAGGTGCAATTTACCCACTGCATTTTTGTTAATATTTTGTAAACACAATAAAAATCGACCTCATCAAGTCTGACTATTATGTGAGCAGCCAATTCACACATTTGGCTCGAATATTCAAGTTCCAGATCTAACCACCCAGAAAATCTATGGGCTTTGAAAACTGAGGGACATCAGCAATTATGTCCAGGGCTCGGTTTTCGATGTGGATGCCTGGGGGTTAGAAAACAATGCACAGGGACTCGCGATCTTTGGGGTTGGGGTAGAGCCGGGAGTGCAGGAGGCGAAAGAGGCCGGTGTGCTGGCCTTTGCGTCCCTAGTAGCCCGGCGAAGGATTTTGCTACAGTGGAAGGACGCGAGGCCCCCAAGCGTGGAGACCTGGATCAATGACATGGCGGGCTTCATTAAGCTTGAGAAGGTTAAATTCGCCCTGAGAGGATCGGTGCAAGGGTTCTTTAAACGGTGGCAACCTTTCCTCGACTTTCTGGCTCAACGATAGGGTACTGGGACAGTAGCAGCAGCAACCCGGGGGGGGACGACGTTGATTATGTTGGCTTATTTTATTTAAATTTGATTTATCTAATTTTAATTTATGGTTAAGTTCTCTTGTTTGGAGGGGTGGGGGGTGGGGGGAGTGTGATACATGTGATGTTACGGTATGGGGGGAATTGTGGGTGTTATGGGGCTGTTAGTTGCATATTACTGCTTTTTGCTATACTTGTTGTTATATTTTTATATTTTCTGTAAAAAATTCCAATAAAAATTATTTAAAAAAAAAAGAAAACAATGCACAGGAGCTATGTTAAGAACATAAGAACTAGGAGAAGGAGTAGGCAATTCAGCCCTTCGTACCTGCTCCTCCATTCAATATGATCGTTGCTGATCTCCTCTCGGCCTCAGCCACTTCCCTGCCCGCACTCCATAACCCTTCAACCCATTACTAATTAAAAATACGTCTATCTCCTCTTTAAATTTACTCAAAGCCCCAGAATCCACTGCACTCTCGGGTAGTGAATTCTACAGATTCATGACCCTTTGAGTAAAGTAATTTCTCCTCATCATTGTTTTAAATATGCTACCCCTTATCTGAAATCTATGACGCTCGTTCTAGATTGCCCCACAAGAGGAAGCATCTGCACTATGTCTACTTTGTCAAAACCTTTTATCGTCTTATATAGCTCAATTATAGCTCCTCTCACTCTTCTAAACTCGAGTATAGGGCTAAACTGCACAATTTTTCTTCATAAGATGAACCCCTCATCTCTGGAATCAATCTACCGAAACCCCACTGAACTGCCTCTAATCCGTCCTCAAATAAGGGGACAAAAACTGTGCACAATACTCCAGGTGCGGACTCACTAATGTCTTGTACGGCTGCAGCAGCACTTTCCTACTTTTAGACTCTATTCCTTTTATTATAAAGGCCAAAATTCCATTGGCCTTCCTTATTACCTGCTGTACCTGCATGCTAGTTTTCTGCAATTCATGCACTATGACACCCAGATCCCTCCGCACTGATGCATTCTGAAGTTTCTCTCCATTTAGATAATAAGTTGCCTTTACATTTTTCCGATTAAAATGGACAACCTTGCACTTATCCACGTTAAACTTCATCTGCCATATTTTGGCCCACTTACTGTTGTATTACTTGGTTAAAGTAATATCTGTCGTTACTGGTTGCAGATTAGCTTGAAGAATATACGAGTTTTTGATGTAAACAAATTTATTAAGTAACAATAAAACTAATAAATGAGTTTGACACTCTACTGAACTAACTCCAGAAATAAAGTGATGAGATATAACTATATAAACTGTATCTGAACTACACGTGGTGTCTAGGCTGTGATCTAACTATACTACACTACTGCTGTCTAGCTACTCCTGTGTGGAAAGAGACCAAGATCCTTTGGGAACTAGTATATATGCTGGATCTTGTAATGCCCTCTAGTGGTAGTGTTATAGCTAAGTGTTGTGATTAACCCTTTAGCGACATGTCTGTCTACATATCATTGTACTCACCTAACCTCTCTATATCCATTTGTAAATTTCTTATTTCCTCTTTGCAATTTGATGTCCCAATATTTTCTATTGTTGTTTTCCATTGGTGGGAGACTTCAACCTTTTCTCGCCAAAAGCAGAGAATGCCGCTCATTAAATGATGTGAGAGAATTTACCTGAAGCAGGAATGGAGCAGAACCCAAGGAGGGAGCAAGTTACAAAATACAATTGCCAACACCTCCTTACCCCTTGATTTTGTCTCTGGTACCTTGGCAGGCAAATTATTCCAAATGATTAGCACACTGAGTAAAATGGTATTTATAAGAGCAACACTTACTTGCCCCTGACTCTGCCTATTTTGCACACCAAGAGTAAACCATCAATTTCAATATGATTCTCATTTACAAAATGGTTTTACCAAGTAGACAGCGGATAAAGCAATTGCAAAATCAGCCATCAAATGTATAATGGGGTATGGAACACTCATATCTCTTTATACCTGTGGCATTGATTCTCTTTTTAATACTGTAACAATGTATCATATTCCAAAAATCACAATATATTTGCATAACCCAAATAAATTCCACCATGCAACAACATGCCTCCCTCTATTGGGCACTTTTCTTTCACATATTCTTCCACGGATCTCACCCTGAGACTTTGATGATTGTGTAGGAATGCTAAGGACGTGCTTTAAAGTCATCACCTACTCTTCCTATTGTGAATTTAAGACACAATTCAAGGGAACCCACTGTAGTCTATTTCCATATCACCGGCGGGCATGCTTTATAATGGAGAGACAGGTGGTCTGCATGCAGGTCTAGTGTAAGGGGCTGACCTTTCTGTTTAGCCCTTTTCTCCTTCTTGAGGTTGGCAGCTTGTGAACCTGCAGCTGAGGACTTTGATTTTTTAGAAGGCTTTGGAACTTGCCCATCTGCTACAACCTTTACATCCTCATGTTCGGCTTCTTGCACTGCTGCATGAAATATTTGGATAAAACAGAGAGAGAGGTAAGGGGAGACAGCAAGAGCAGAAATAAGAATAAAGCAGAGGGAAGTAATTCAGAGAAAAAGCAAAACAGCGGAATAATCTTATTAGGTTTTAGCTAACAAGGAAATGAATATTTCAATCCATATTCCTCATTCATAATCAGACGGCATGAAAGAATATCTTGAAAATGGGGCAGTGCAATCATATATTACATTTATTCAGTTACTATCGATTAATTACAAGGTAAACTCATAAAATATCTATAACAACAATAGTGACCTTTATTCCAACCACCACAGTATTGTGAGGCTGCTTAAAACTTGGTATGAATTCCCTGCCTATGAGATGAGATGGATTAAAACATTTTTATCACATGTTATAAGTCAGAAAGCAGTGAACAACTTACAAATAAACAATGTACAACACGTTTCCAAGGCAGTTCAAAAAGGCCACAGGCACAATCTAACGGAAATAGAACAAAGAAAAGTACAGCACAGGCACAGGGCGACCATGCTGCCCGTCTAAACTAAAATCTTCTATACTTCCGGGTTCCGTATCCCTCTATTCCCATCCTATTCATGTATTTGTCAAGATGCCCCTTAAACGTCACTAACGTCTCTGCTTCCACCACCTCCTCTGGCAGTGAGTTCCAGGCACCCTGTACCCTCTGTGTAGAAAACTTGCCTCATACATCTCCTCTAAACCTTGCCCCTCGCACCTTAAACCTATGCACCCTAGTAATTGACCCCTCTACCCTGGGCAAAGTCTCTGACTATCTACCCTGTCTATGCCCCTCTTAATTTTGTAGACCTCTATCAGGTCGCCCTTCAACCTCCGTCATTCCAGTAAGAACAAACCGAGTTTACTCAACCTCTCCTCATAGCTAATGCCCTCCATACCAGACAACATCCTGGTAAATCTCTTCTGCACCCTCTCGAAAGCCTCCACATACTTCTGGTAGTGGAAACCAGAATTGAACACGATACTCCAAAAGTTTCTAAGTGTAATTTGTGGCGGATTTTGCTGGGAGTTTCCTGCCCCCTCTGTCAGCGAGTCCCCCCCCCCCCCCCCCCCGCTATCTAACCACACTTAGTCACAGGCAGCATTTACCAACCAACCCGCTATGTGCTTTTTAGCTACAGAGGCAGCCCACCAGTGGGATTTTCTGGTCCTACCGTTGTCAACGGGATTTCCCCATTGAATGCACCCCTCGTTACTGGGAAACCCCTATGCCGTCAATGGGACCAAAATATCCCGCCAGTGTGAATAGCAGATAAATTCCGCCCAAATTTTTTGGTCTTTGGGGAGTTTCTCACCGGTTTGGCCCACATCACTGGGTAGCTGAACTCACTGACCAGACTGGCTCCTCAGAGATCAGGCTGCCATTTTGAAAGGATGCCCTGATCTCAAAGTGAGCTTCTGGGTCCCCCACAACTCCCATCCATGGCCAATGTCACCCCCCCACATATATGGGCAGTGCCCCACCACCCTCTCCCAAGTGATGACACCCTGTTATAGGGTCATTGAGGACCCCTCTTTACAGATTTTCCCGCCCCCATTTTGGGCTCCCCTCTTCCAGGACCCTTAACCTTCACTCCCCCCCCCCCCCCCCAATCCTTCATAGCCCCCCTCTTTTCACAGGCTTGACCCCTCTCAGGCCCTGACCTTTGGCAGTGTCACCCTGGCAGTGCTCCTGCCGGCTTTGCAGTGCCACTTGGGCAGCTTGGCATTGCCAAGGTGCCCGGGTTCCAAGGGGAGGGCCTGTACTGTCCCAGGCCACTCAGGGGCCTCCGATGGCCCAGGAAACCCCCAGCTGCCGTTCTGCCTGGTCCACGTTTGCGTAGTTCAGTACTGAACAGTGCTCGGCTGGGGACTCCCTGGGGAGGCCGGCAGATCCTGGGTGAGAACGCCTTTAGTAGGTTTAAAACCTACTTCGGGTCTTGCGGCCTGGTCACGTGTGGGTGGGGTCCTGCTCGCGATGTCTTGGTAGGTCTCGTGAGGCATACTGCTGTTGGGAAGCACGCGGGAGTCTTCTCCCGGCATCTACCGGCCGAGTCGCACTCCCAGTCAGGCACGACGCGGCCCGGAGATAACGCCTTACGTCGGGTAAAAGTAGATTTCAAACCAAAGAAGCAAATATGAGGAAGTGCCAGAGAGTTGTGTTTTAAGGAGTGCCTGAGGGGAGAGACGGCGGTGGAGATCTCGAAAGGTTTGGACAGGCAATTCCAAAACATAAAGCCCCAGTGAGTGGCAGGTAGGTAAATGTTGTGGGTGGAGGGGATTCCAGAAACAGTTCGAACCAGAGGAGTAAGAGAGTCTGGAGTGGTAAAGAGCTAAGTCAGGTTACAAATATGGGGGAAGGTGAAAATGAGAATTTTAGATTGAAATCTTTAGGAGGTTGGGAGCCAATGCAGGGCAGGACGAAAAGAGTCAATAGATGAATGGGATTTAAGTTAGGATGGGACGGGACTATATATGACAGGACAGGATTGGATAGCAGAAGCTAAACTTTGGATGAGATGAGGTTTACAGAGGATGGAAATGGGTGGCCAGGAAAGTGTTGAAACAATGAAGTGTGAAAGGTATGAATGAGGCGTTCAACACATTGTGCTGAGATAGGGGACATTGGTGTTAGAGAGTTGGAAGTATGTGGTTGTCGTGATACAGAGGTTGTGTAGTCAGAAGCTCAATTCTGGATTCAATAGGTCCCCGCAGCAAATGTTGTAGTTCAACCTGAGACAATGGCTGAGGAGGGGGCTGGATGCAATTGCTGGTAAGTGGACAGTCTATGTAGAAGCAACCAAAAATGTTGCATTCAATCGTCCCAATACTTAAATTAGGGAAATTGCAGCTCATCCAAATCTGGTTGCGGGACAAGCGGTCAGAGAACAAAATGTAGGCGTTGAGAAAGTCGGTATACAGGTGGACCTTAATGTCACCAGTATACATTTGGAAGGTGACCACTGAAGGTGCCACTGAGGGATAGAATGAAGTTCAGAGGAAGGCCAAAGACAGATTGTTGGAGGACTCTGAAGGTAACAATGTGGGGCTGGCAAGAGATGCTATTGTGGGAAATGCTTGAGCCACAATTGTATAGGTAGGAGTGGAACAAAGCGAGAGTAGTCATATTAAGCTCGAGTTTGGAAGAGACATCTTGGAGGAGGACAGTGTGGCGAAAAAGGCGAGAAAGAAGATGAGAAAGGGTGGTGCACTGTGAGTAAAGTTGCAAAGGATGTCTTTTGTGACTTTGGTTAGAGCAGTTTCAGGAATGTGGCAGGGTCTAAAACATATAGATTCAAAAATCAATTTGTGGGAGATATGGGACCAGGTATGGGAAGAAGAAACACATTGAAAGATTTTGGCGAGGTAAGAGAGGTTGGCGATGGGGCAGTAAGTTTACCAGGACAGTGGCATTCAGGATTGCGGTTTTGTGGTGACAGTGCCTGAGGAGAATGAACCATTTATAGTGTCATCTAGCATGCAGGCCCGGAAGGAAACTTGGGTGGTCAGCAGCTTTGTGGGATTAGGCCAAAGGAAAATGAGCTGTAGGGCACTACTCGGGGGAAAAAGTCAAGCCTCAGTAAAGCATGAAGAGAAAATAATTGGCAGCTACAGTGTGGATAAGGGCAAGGCATCCCTGTTGGTGAAACATCATGTGATCTGTAGTGACATTAGCAGAGTGTGCTTGCGTGGGCTTCAGTTCTCTATTTTAGATTGTCTGAGCAACATCCCTAAATAAAACCTCGCATTGGGTTTGTATGAATCTAGAGTGTGGGCACGCCCATACCTTTTTTCTTTGTGGCAAACTAAAAGATATAACAGCTACAGTGTAAAGAATAAATAAAAAATATAAGTATGTGGGTGTTGCTTCGCAACTAGAGCCTTGAAAGGTAGGGAAGGTTTTAAGTTTTAATTTAGCTAATGTGATTGCAGTTTGAGATAGGCAGTGAGAGAAAAGGAAGCTCTCACAGCTCTGATAGAAGCAGTTAGTTTTGAAAAGCTAAAGAGAGAACATCTCTCTCAACCATGCTAGAATAAAAGTCATATGGAGCAATGGCTAAGAAAACAAATGTCAGGAATCTAATGTCCAGCTAGTTAAGGATACTAGAGAAATTAAGAGAAGTTTCCAAGAAGTCTGGAGTTAAGTAAATAGAGACCAAGATATGGTTCAGAAGATTTCAAGAAAGAGACAACAGTGTTCTGAGTTAAAGAGATAGTTGCAGTAATCAGATTTAAAGTGGGACAGCAGCCTTCAAAGGTACATCAAACGTCTAATGCCATTTTAATGGGAATCAAGAGACAAAGAAATCCTAAAGGGGTTGCTGTAAAATCCTGGACAGGATTAATTTTTAAAAGTGGAGCAGAAGCTTTGTTTAAAGTGTCATTTTGAAACCCTGGTTTGGATTTCAGGATGTAAACTGGGCAAGCATAATTAAAAGGGAAGAATGTAAAGCGTGTTTTTGAGAGTGGAGTTTGGAAACTCTCACATGACAATCATCTGGGGGGATTCTGATGAGACATTCACAAACATTCACTTGAGGTTCAGAGTGGAGAGTGTATTTTCCCAGTCAGCTTGTGTGCTTAAAAGGGACTTTGTACTATTGCGACCATTGTAGCTTGAGGTGTTCTTTGTAATCCATGATAATCTTAAAATGTGTGTAATTGTTAAATTAAGGGGGAATGAAGGAGTATTGTATCATAATCCAATTTTGTTGTTAAAACTAATTAGCGGTCCTGTGATCCTGTTTCTTCACGTTTTATTAAAAGAAAGTTAATGTTGTGGTCTTTTGAGCTACCTATCCAATTGTGGCTCAAGCATTCTTCCTGTCCAGTTATAACATGAACTGGGATCATAACAATGAGCATGAAGGAGGACCACAGTGCCTTGATTGACTTTGATGCCGGGTTCTCACAATATACTTCCCTAGGAACTTTAGGACCACCAGAAACCCAGCAGAATCTATGTTGCCAGCCAGCACACTTAATCCTCCCACTAAACAATCACTGACAAAAAAGATAGCTTTGTATTTGAAACAAAGCACAACCACCAAGGGGCAGTATTGTGTCAGCTCAAAATACCAACATAATACATTACAGTCAGGGAAGTAACGGTACTATATGAGATTTGGAAATTATATTACTTGTGTATTTGTCACTGGATACATGATAAAATGGCAATTAATGTTATTGAAAGAACTTAAGCATGAAAGCGGTTTTATCCTGTTAATTAACAGAGTTGGTTTTCCGCCTGTACTTTATTTTTAAGTGAAAAAGATTAAGCTGCAGTACTTCTTGCATGGAACCTGGAATTAATGCCTGGCAGCAGTTTCATTGTTAGTCCTCCTGCAAATTGTTCTCTGGCCGATTCGCCCTCTTACTTCATATGGCTTTTCTAGCCTGATCATTAATCTGCACGCAATAGCCTCAGCATGAAGCTGTGGCCCGTGCAGCAGGCGAGAATTAACCTGAAAAAATCAGCAGTAAGAAGGGGGAGAGAAATTGACACAGGCATTTTCAAATCCAAATGGTAAACTCAGTAAGGATACTGCCTCTGGCATGAGCTCTGCTGGATCTGCATTTAGCCTCTGTTCAGAGTTGGCACATGGGTGTCATGGCCATGGGCGCTATAGAGATAACCATTCTGCATTTGCCTTAAAATAAAAATGGAACAGATAACAGCATGACACGAGTGCACAGCGAGAGCTTCTGGCAGAGCTATCCTTGACTGGCATAATACTGTGCCGGTGGTAATATATCATTGTGAAGTGAGTTAAATTCATTTTGGATCATGTGGAACACTGTAGCCAGGATTTTATGAGAAGAGGCGGGGGCTGGTGGTGTGTGTCATGTTCTGTAGACTGGCCGATATGAATGATGCATTACAGGACATCTAGTAAGTAATTTATTATGAAACAACTGCGTGGTAAAGATAACTGGAATAAATAAATAACAGACTTCTAACATTAACTAACTATTATAGAGCTACTGCAAAACACGCCTATCCTCCAACACGACTTACTCCCAACTGCCTCGAGGCACAGTATCGCATGGTGGACTTACACTGCCACCTGCTGGTCAGAGATCGTGTATAATACTGTATACAAAATCTTTATGCAAATCATCACATCCCCTCTCGTTTGGAAAATGTAATTACTTACATTGATTAGATCATTTTTACAATTAAAGATGATATGCATAACTATTTACATCTTTAAAGTATTTACAGTCCGTCACAAATTGGTTTAGCTCAATAGGCTTGCTGGTTTGTGATGCAGAACAAGGCCAGCAGGGTGGGTTCAATTCCTGTACCAGCTGAGAATTGGCCGCGATTTTCTGCTCTGGCGCCAGAGTGGTGTCGCAGGGATCCAGGAGCCGGCGCGGAAGAAAAGTGGTCCGCAGCCAGAGAGGCCGGTCCACCGATTGGTGGGCCCCGATCGCGGGCCAGGCCACTACAGCACTACAGAGACTCTCCCCGGGGTTGGCCCCTACAGAGGCTCTCCCGGGGTTGCCCCCCCCCAACCACAGGCTGCCCCCTGACCATCCGAGGTCCTGCCAACCCAGAGCATGTTAGAATGGCACCGAAGGGACTTAGATTTTTTCAGATGGCCGCTCGGCCCATCCGGGCCAGTTAATCGCGGCGCCGCCAGAGGATTGCCGCGACAGCCGTTTGCGGTGATTCTCTGTGCGGCCCGGCACCATGCGCACCCGCCCGTTTTTCACGGGTGGGAGAATTCCGTTGGGGCGGCGTGGCGTGATCCACCGGGCCGGAGAATTGGGGGGGGGGGGGGGGTGTCGGAGAATCACACCCCTGAATTCTCCCTCAGTGGACCCGAACAGGCGTCGGAATGTGATGACAAAGGGCTTTTCACAATAACTTCATTGCAGTGTTAATATAAGCCTACTTGTGACAATAAAAAGATTATTTACTTATTTAAATTCAGTCTTTCGGGTTTGCGTCTTGGCCTTGTTGATCTTCTAAGTGGCTGCTGAACCTGTGACATTACTTCATCTTCCTCGATAGTTGTTGATGCAGTTCATTGTTCTTCATGTATTATGGTGCCTTTATCTTGTTGTTCTGTGTGCTGCACTGTGTGTTCTTCAGCTGTTTTATGACTGTTGCAAGCTTCTTCTGGTGGTTGCATTACAATGGTTGAAGACATTTTGTAGATTCATCATCAAACCTCTTCATGGATTTGGCCTGGAATATCTCCTTTTTTTGAAAGAGTGGTTGCCTCTCTACTTCTGGAGTACCAGACTCTTTCGACGATTGGAACTGAAGCATTCTGCAGTTTGTTTGCTTCCCACAACCACTGTGTGCAGATGTTCATTCTCCTGCACCGTGTGCAGTTTTGCACCATTGCCTCAATATCTTGGATGATACCAGGTTAATAGATTGTGTCTTCGGCTCTTTTCTGACATTTTTTTCTCCCGTGTGCCCTTCATAGATTTTGTGCAGAACCACTGACCTCAATCCGTTCTGAATTATTATTCTCTTATTTCTCAGCAAAAATCCACCTGCATCACTTAACTCTGCTCATGCGTTGAACAAACTTGAGCAGGATTCGCTGGACCATCCTTCGTGGAGCGATCGTCTCACCATCTGCAAGACTGTGTCCTTGGTGGTTTCTTCTTTGATTCGGAGACAACCGATATAGGTCATGCAGTCTGTAGGTTCTTCGATGCGCTTAACCATGCCGAAAGCTGTCATCCTCTCCAGCTCAACCTTCAATGCTTCTCAATGAGTAAGTCGTGTTGAAAATTCTAATTCCATGGGAACCTGCTAGAGTGAGCAGCAACGCGATATGCCTCTCATCAGGCTGTGCCTGCAGACCAAGGACTGCAACAGAGAGCTTGAACTGCTGCTTAAACACCCAACAATTCTCGTCTATGTTACCGGTAATCCAAAGCTGTTGAAGTGCCTTGATACCTTCCATCCTGGGCTTCCAAGTTTTATCACGTGTTGTGCACCAGTTGCTAGTAGTTTATCAGGTTAGGAGAAGAAAAAGCATTTTCTTTCTTTTTCTTCAGTTACCTTTAATTGTTTAGATCTATGCAAAATCTTCTTGTTCTTAGTCAATCATCACTCATGGTACCATGTAATGTTCTGTAGACTGGCTGATATAAATGTGCACTACAGAACATCTAGTTTAAATAATATATTAAGAAACAACTGTGTGGTAAAGATAACTGGAATGAATAATTAATAACAAACTACTAACATTAACCAACTATAATACAGCTACTGCAAAACACATCCAGCCTCCAGCACGACTTACTCCTAACTGCCTCGAGGCACAGGGCCACATGGTGGGCTGACGCTGCCACCTGCTGGTCGGAGATAGTGTATAATACTATATGTAGAATTGCTTTATGCATATCATCACGGGGGGGGGGGGGGGGGGGGGGGGGAGCAGTCGACTGACCCTCTGAATTCTGAGAAAGTCAACTGCTCTAAAGGTTTGCTTGTTGTGATTCTGCTATTTATGGCAAAATATTTAGGTCATTGATCTTATTGTACAATATATTTGTGACCTCTTTGATAAATTCAGACATGCCAACGATATAAATGTTCCTATGTTGGGAAGGGGCCAGAATAAGGAAATTTGAAGCCCATGTTGACTTTGACAGCCACAGCCAACACTATGAATATCATAAGTTGATTATAGGTTAAGCTGAAGAGTGGCCAAGTGTTCACTGCCTCCATGCTAAAGCTCAGCCTCCCAGAACACATCTCTACTGCCCATTACATGGCAATTGATACAGGCGACTGCTCTGTAGCAGAGCGATTGGCCTGACTATTTGACAACACGCACCTCCATTTCGTACCCTTTTCTGTTGCTGTTCTATCAGCTCCAGTGCAATTGAAATGAAATGAAATGAAAATCGCTTATTGTCACGAGTAGACTTCAAATGAAGTTACTGTGAAAAGCCCCTAGTCGCCACATTCCGGCGCCTGTTTGGGGAGGCTGTTACGGGAATCGAACCGTGCTGCTGGCCTGCTTGGTCTGCTTTCAAAGCCAGCGATTTAGTCCTGTGCTAAACAGTCCCTTTTTTTTTTACGTCAAGTACATTTTCCATAGTCAGTCCAAAATTAAAATATGGGAAACAATTTACAGTACATCACCTTTAACTAAAACTTCAGCTTCACACTTGGCTCTCCACCTTTCTTATATTTCATTCAAGTGTAATAAATATTTGAATCAACAATACATTGCTGCTGCAACACAAACCACGTTCCCTTAAATTCAGTTGCTTTAGTTTGCCTTTGCAAGCAGTGAGCCCTTTAGCATTAATTCTAAAACAAAATCTTGCCACAAAAGTGTTTAAGTGTAATAAATACTCCAAAGAGTATTAGTTGCAGGGCGGCACGGTGGCACAGTGGTTAGCATTACTGCCTAAGGCGCTGAGGACCCGGGTTCGAATCCCGGCCCTGGGTCTCTGTCTGTGAGGAGTTTGCACGTTCTCCCCGTGTCTGTGTGGGTTTCACCCCCACAACCCAAAGATGTGCGGGGTAGGTGGATTGGCCACGTTAAATTGCCCCTTAATTGGAAAAAATGAATTGGATATTCTAAATTTATTTTTTTTAAAAGAGTATTAGTTGCTGGAGCATATTTGTCACTCCTGTAAAGGCAGTGATGATTTGTAAATCTAGATCAGAATCTGTAGCATAATTTTTTATTTATTACTTGGAGCATAAATACTATCGCCATACCTCTGTAAAATAACATGGATGGAGAGTGCCTCCCACTTTCCCAGAAGTAATAGAAATTACCGTATGATCCATTTTTAAGGGGTTATGTTTAGCTATCTAAAATATACTTCAGTCTCCTTTTTGAGGTTTTGCAAGGCCAGCGATGGAGGGAATCTTCCTCAATATGATTCTGCAGCTCTTTACAGTCTATCCAGTGAAGGGATTCTGTGGTGGGGACTTTCCCTGCCATTCAACTTGGGCCTGAATTTCATGCTCTCCCACTTGCATGCTGTTAGGTGGGGGGGGGGGGGGGGGGGATGAGCAGGCTCACAGTGATTTTATGCAGGAGCTGGCGAAGCAAGGATTGGCTGCAGGCCCTTGTTCCATTTGAGGCCCTATGATTGGCCATATATGGGCCATTCCTTGCCCAGCCTCAATGTTTAGGCTGGCAGAAGTATTTCCTGAGTGTGGAGGAAGCCCGAAAATGATCATGCTCAGGCCTCAGGCAGGGAGGTGGACACCTCAATTAGAAGTCCCCTTCTGACCTCAGGCACTACCCCGCCTTTAAAGTCCACTGGTCATTGGTCTTCCCTCCAACTCCCTAGCCTCTCACCCAACGCCCACTTTACACGTCAACGTAGCCTGCTGTGCTGTGAAGCTAAGCAAATTGGTACCTCAGATGATGGATCTGGCACCTCTCGCTATGCTGCACATCCCGTTTTATTGTTTGTTGTTCACATATATGAGAGATGCATGCAATCTTTTAAAGCAAAGTCCATCAGACATTGAGTTCCGACTTCTCTCTCCTTTAGTGTAAAAGACAACTTGAGCGGAGGCCCAGACTTTGGCGTTGTTTTCAATCATTTGATTCGCCAACCCTGCCACTCACCCCGCCACACTCTCTTCTAGCAGGGAGTTGCTAATCAGAAATTGAATTCCAGAAGGCTTTAAATTTGAATTAAAGCTGAGAGGAGGTGTTAAACCCTAATACACATAATTCCGGTGAGAATACCACGGGTGGAGAGAATGTAGGTTATTTCTCAGCAGTGTTCAAGGTACAATTTGATATTAGCTAGGCAATTCCTGAGGGAAGGGAGGAAGCTTCTTCTTGACTTTGCCTGTTCTCTTCTTGCATTTCCACAAATTAAGCACACATTTCAGTATCGATAGCTTAAAAGATTAAAATAAATGTGGTTATGTTAAATACTTCACAAATTATTCAACATTAATATCGTGGAGATTTGAAAAGATATCTGGGGCAATTTATTCAGCAGTGGCTAACACATAAAACCAGAATAAATTTTTTAATGTGGAGAGAGAAAATAAACAATTCAGAGTTTCTTGCTCATTCCAACTATGCTTTACACCCATCTTAGCCGCACAAGAGAAAAATGTAATTTAGATCACTAGTCTTAAAACAGAACGTTTAGGGCGCGATCTTCATAGCGAGCCGGAGTTGGCAGGTGTTTCCGATGGCCGACCTGACGAGGTCGTCACCAGTAACCGACGTTAATTAGAGCACTTAATGATGTCCAAAGGGCTTCACACTGCAAATGACTGTCCCGCCAGCTGATTTGCCAGGATCGTGCTTGGCAGCTCCCTGCTAACGAGGGGAAGCAGCAGTGAAAGCAACCCCACAGAGCAAACCCCAGGCAGCCCATAGCCATGCCACCGCGCAGACCAGCTCCACGATTCAGGAAAACCAACCTGGTCAGGCTCATGAACACGGTTGAGTCCAGGATGGATACCCTGTTCCCCTGAGGGGGTCAGAGGGTCGGCCACAGGGCAACAAGTCACCAGCACGGGGAGCGTGAGCAGGGGGAACGTCACCCAGTGCCACAAGAGGCTCAACGACCTCCACGGGGCCTCACGGGTGAGTTATCATCGCCCCACCCCCGGCACTGGTCCTGACTGCTATCCCCAGCGTTATCGTCACCCCACCAGCACCCCCTCCCACCACGCCGGTTACTCTACACCTGGGCACCTGGCACCACCCCGACCAGCCCAGCACAAGGCCACGCCCATGCCCCAGCACACCCAGTCATCCACCAACACATGCCCCCCCCCCCCCCCCCCCCCCCCCCGACCCAACCCATGAAACATGAAGTGTTCAGCTCACAATGCCCCCTCTGTGTCCCCGCAAGAGAAGTTAGCGCACAATTGGTGGGAAACAGCCAAGGCAGGCGGCAGGTTGCCGGACCACAGGGTCCTCACCCCCGACGAAGAACGGGCACTGAAGGTTGCAGGGGTGGCCGAGGACAGATCAGTCACCAACATTGAGGTGAGGATCCACTAGCCCCCACCCAGATAACCTGTCACAAGTGAGTAGTTCATGCCAGCTCCACATGACCACATGCCATTTTCTGGCAGGATCGTCATCTGGCTGTGCAGCCCATCCGGGGTGCCCCCCTCAAACTCCGAAGAGAACACCTCTAAGGATGCCACCACTGAGGCGTCACAGTTGTCATCTCCAATATCCGCCAGCGCAGAGACATACATCAGTGGACAAAAGTAGTAGACAGGCTTCTGGCGCATGATCTAGTGAGCACCACGCCATTGCAGATACACAACAGGTGGAGGCAGGAATGTCCAGGGCAGACAGCAGTCAGGTCTGCTGGATCCCAGCACCCAGGTGAGTCCCATTCAGAGGCTGAACCTCTGGGCCAAGCTATCTCGGAGCTGATGCAGTTGATACGGTGCAGCAGTGAGATTCAGAGGGTGATGTCAGCGACACTCCAGCTAATTCATAGCTGTTTGGAAGAGTCCCAATGGCAAAAGGCACAGGAGATGGTGCCAGCAGTGCATGGCACCGAGACCAAAACTTCTGTGGTGGCGACCGCAGCGGGAGCCCAGAGAATGATGTCAGTACCAAGAGTGGTGGTGTCCAAGGTGTGGCTCAGTGAGTGACGACCATGGCCGAGTGCCTCTACAGCATATGTAACGTGCCTGGCACAGGTGGAATGTTCTAAGGCGCTGCGGAGCATGTCCCATTCTCAGGTGGGCATTGCCAAGGCAGTCCACGTGAAAACATCCATAGACATTCCCCTGTCCACTATCTAAGTGACCTCCTCAAAAATTTCATTGAGTTTTGTCTGGTATGACCTACCTGTCATGAATCCATGCATGCTCTCCCTAATTAACTGAAAATTTCCGAGATGTTCAGTTATTCTATCTTTGATTATAGACTCCAACAATTTTCCCTCCTAGATGTTAGTAATTCCCTGGTTTCCCCTTCATAGAAAGAGGAGTGGTAAGAGCAATTTTCCAATCAGGGGAGAACTCCTGAATCTAGGGAACTCTGAAAGATTATAGTTAGGGCATCTACAATGTGCTTCCCCACTTCCTTTAACACCCTGTGATAGAAACCGTCAGGTCCTGAGGATTTATCACTCTATTAATGTCCTAAGGACTTCTGGCAAGTTATCTTCCTTTTCTACTGTAAATACTGAGGCAAAGTCATTATTAACCATGTCTGCCATTTTCCCATAGTCATTGACAATATCCCAGTTTCAGTTTTTCCTCCACGTGGGCTGGTTAACTGAAGGTCTATTTCCAAGATAGATGCAAGGTTCTTTTTTAGGATGTCCCTATCAATCTTACTAACCATTCGGATGTTGTTTACACTGCGAAAGTTAGAAAGTTCCCAAAAGAAATCTGCTTGGCAAATCTGTGGTCATCCACGCGGGAAACATGGTCGGCCCATCCGAGTTGACTTTTCTGTAGGGTGATCTCCATGCTGTTGAGTCCACTCTGTTGGATAGCATCATTGCTTGTGATTTTGTCCTGCCGTCAAGTTCTTATGATGTTCCTCGGGTGGCTTTGAAGTGGTCCAGAGCTTTGATGTGGCTCCAGTTAGCTGGTTCAGAATTCTGCGGCATGCAGCAAAGGCCTGGTAGAGTTTTTTAGTCTTCAGCTTAATGTTATGCTGATACTAGGCACGATTGTCGAGTCAGCCGTTGGCAGAATTTGCTTTCTGGATGCATGTGCTGACCTTTTCATCAATAGTGGCTTTTCTCAAGAACACACTATCAAGGTATGAGGATTATTCTGCAGCCTTGAGACTGGCACAGTCTTCCTGACTCCAAGTACTTTACAAGGCAAAAATGGTGTCAAAAGAGAAATTTGAGAAGTGCGAAATGAAGGTAAACCTAAAGGGAAGGTTTTTAGCAACCTTTTGACGGAAGGGAACAAGGGAAATAGGAAGGCAAAGTGGCTTGGAAGAGAGCTACAATAACAGAAAACATAACAGTAATCCAGTCAGTTAGTAGGCTTGCATTTCTAGTCACAATAGGATATAAATAATGTACACGTACTACAGGAATCAGTTTACTCAGATACAATAAACAAAATAAGTTACTTGCATGAATTTATGAGAATGATGATCAACTAAAATGTTTCCAATGAAATGTCTCCTCAAAAGAAATTTGAATATAGGTCATGGAGAGATGCGCACAGACAGTTTTGAAGGATAATCACCTCTTCACAGAAGGTGTCTATGCATAACTATGACAATGACAAATATGTTCCTTTACAGCCCGTTCATCAAGGGGCTGGAGCATAACAGCTCAATGCCTAATCAAGTGGAGGAGCTTTTTTTAGTAGTTTCTTTGCTCATGATATGCTGCACAAATAAAAGTGACCCTGAAGATGTGGTACTATTCTGGCAGTACAGGTTCAAGGACCGATCAGTGAAGCCTATCCCAGGTGGAAAGCAATGACAGCACAGAACCGCTACAGCAGAAACTGGAAAACCAATTGTTGAAGGAAATGTTTTGATCAATTCGAGAAGGAGATCGATTGGCTTTTCAATCTTTTATAAAAATTCTTAATGTGATGTGGCTGTCAGTGGCAAGGCCAGCATTTGTTGTCAATCTGTGAGGATGACGGATTTCCTTCCCAGAGGACATTAGTGATCCAGATGGGTTTTTGAAACAAGCAGTGATTGTTGTCATGGTGACCATCTCTGAATCTTGCTTGAAATTCTAGATTTATTAATTTGAATTCAAATTTCATAAGGTGTCGTGGTGGGATTTGAACCCATGGTGGTTCAAATTATCCTGGGTCTCTGCATTACTATTCCAGTGACATTACCAATTACATCTCCTTCACTGGGTAATGGAACCCACACCTGCGATCAGTCGGCATAGATTCCATTGGGTCTATTTTCTATGAAAGCATAGAAGCTTGCCATGTACATATTCGCTTGATATGCCTGCAATCATGTACCCAACCAGCACCAACCCCCCAACCTCACCGGAAACAAAGAGCCACATGAAATAAGGGGGTCTCCCACTGGATCAAAATTTCATTGCGAATTCTTGGCCCAGGCTCCGCGCACATATCAGGCTTTCCGTCAGTATGTCAATTATCTCTATGGATCTGTAAAACAGAGATTCTCTGAACAAGCCATTTTTCTGGAACACTTCATCTTTTTTCAAAAATAATTAAATATCTAATGTACCCCCCTGACACACCCAGATAGAATCATAGAATACCTACAGTGCATAAGGTGGCCATTCGGCCCATCAGTCTGCACCGACCCTCTGAAAGAGCATCCTACCCAGGCCCACTCCCCCGCCACATCTCCGCAATCCCACCTAACTTGTGGACACTTAGGAACAATTTAGCATGGCCAATCTATCTAACCTGCACATCTTTGGGCTATGGGAGGAAAGTGGAGCACCCGGAGGAATCCCACACAGACACGGAGAGAATATGCAGACTATGCAGACTCCACATAATCATCCCAAGGTCAGAATCAAATCTGGGTCCCTGGCACTTTGAGGCAGTGTTAACCTCTGTGCCAATTATGACCCCTCTTTTCAATTGAAATTGGGTTTCATAGCAACAGTACGGAAGCATTGGCAGCTTTGACACGCTGTTCTCCCATTCATGTATCAGTTATTAGAATAAGCTGTGCTCTGTTACATTCAGCAGGCATTTATATTCCTATTCATCAAGAAATAATGCTTTTCTTGTTGTTAGATATGGTTTGTCAAGCAGAGAATGTCTGGATTGCTTCTCTATCACGATTCATTAGACATTTTTGGGAAAATTGCAATCATTGAACATTAATGAATATAAAAATAAAATGTAAATGACAACTTGTGACAGGATTTGAAACAGTCTGTGTTAATAAATAAACAAAACTGTAAACAAATGAAACATTGTAAATCAGTATCTAGTAGAATGTGAGAATGGTGGTGACCGAGATGAGGAGCAGGCCATCCCCACCAAAGATTTCCTGAAGCTACTGCTGTAAAATGTGGCCGAGATATCAGAGCTGCCCAAGGTAAAGGGTCCATTGTAGACATCAAAAGAAACCGAATGGGCCACAATGGACTCAATAAAAATAACTAACAAATTACTCAAGTAGGAACAGGTCTGCTAGATCTTCAAATGTATAGAAATGTCATTTATGGCATTGATCGCCTCTATATTGAAGAACACATTTAACCGAAAGACATTCTGATTATATAACCCCCTCAAATGTGTGTAACCTGGAAAACCAATATAAAGGCACCAAGAGTGATTAGAAAAGATAAACACGATAATGTGAATTAATAGCTGATACCTCATATGCTGGTAGTCGACATTTAAATTGGGGCAAGTCACATAAGGTTTATAAGGGGCAGGTAGGATAAATATTTTCAGATGAAAATGAACATGATGGCTCCCAACTGTTTTATAGTGGAAATGTTGCAAAGCTGACTGAACTTTGGTGTCGTGTCTAAGGTGTGTACGAAAGTCAAATCTTAGTAAACGTTTGGTATGCAAATCTTGGAAAGACTACCAATTTTACAAATGTAACAAGGAAAATATTGAAATCTTGTAGAGCTGAACAAAAGGGGCTAAATTCAAGTATCCGACTTAAATGAATAATATCATAATTGCTTATCGTCACAAGTAGGCTTCAATGAAGTTACTGTGAAAAACCCCTAGTCGCCAAATTCTGGCGCCTGTTGGGAGGCTGGTACAGGAATTGAACCCGAGCTGCTGGCATTGTTCTGCATTTCAAGCCAGCTGTTTAGCCCACTGTTCTAAATCAGCCCCTATACATCTTATGGGTCTCAAGATGCAGTTACAAATTGCAATATTAATCAGCTTTAAAGAGAGAAACAGAAGGTATCGATGGTGAGATTCCCCAAGACCAATTCCAGGTCCCCTTCAATTCCTAATATTTATTTCTGACCTTGACAAGTATGCATTAAGAAGAACCTCTAAACTTGTGGGTGGTATGAAGTAATAATGGTTAGCAGGAAAATCTGAGGATAGGATTCTGTTACAATTCCAGTTATAGCTGGATGGGAAGATCTCAGAATGAAACCCTGGCTCAAACGTCCATACCTTTTTTTCAAGATAATGTGGAGGAACAGTGTCACAAATCTTAATAAAAGTTTGATGCACAATTCTCGAAAGGACTTGTAGCTTCACAAATATAACAAGGAAAATATTGAAATCTTGTGGAAGTGAACAAAAAGGGGCTAAATTAAAGAAAAATGACATAAGTGAAATCTCATGGGGTTCAAGATGCAACTGTCTCTTTAACTCTGAACACTTTGCTTACTTTCCCCTTGAATTCTCCTGTACAATACTAATTAGTTTTAACAACAATATTTTTTTAATTAAACATGAAAAGCTGGAGAATGATGCAATACTCCTTTACTCCCCTTTATCTTAAGCTATGTATGGATTAAAAAGTACATCTTAAATTGCAATGATTTCAATAACACATAAGAAGGTGTTCCCATCATGGTGCATGTAAGCACACAGGATGACTGTGGTAAGACACAGTCCTCTCTGAACCCAAGTGAATATCTGTGGAGGTCTCCTCAAAAACAGATGATTCTTATACCGTGAGCACCTTGTCTCTGGCTTCTACACAAGTGATTTCCAGGTTTTACACCTCGTCCTTCAAGATTTCTTTGTTTTGACTACGGTATAACTGTTCACAATTGCTTTAACTCTTGATTCCCAGTCTCTATTTAAATGGCATCAAACTTTGAATTTACCTCTGAAGTCTGCTTTCCCACTTTAATTCCAGTTATTTCAATTGTCTCTTTAACTCAGAACACTTAAGTTTTCTTTTCTCTTGTATTCCTCTGAAAATACCTTCTCTTAACTTCAGTCTTTCTAAGACAGTCTTTTTGTCCCAATTCCCTGGTTATTATCATTATCGTAGAATTTACAGTGCAGAAGGAGGCCATTCGGCCCATCGAGTCTGCACCGGCTCTTGGAACGAGCACCCTACCCAAGGTCAACACCTCCACCCTATCCCCATAACCCAGTAACCCCACCCAACACTAAGAGCAATTTTGGACACTGAGGGCAATTTATCATGTCCAATCCACCTAACCTGCACATCTTTGGACTGTGGGAGGAAACCGGAGCACCCGGAGGAAACCCACGCACACACGGGGAGGATGTGCAGACTCCGCACAGACAGTGACTCAAGCCAGAATCGAACCTGGGACCCTGGAGCTGTGAAGCATTTGTGCTATCCACAATGCTACCATGCTGCCCAGTTATCTGGGATGCATTTGGTTCTTTGGGAAGTCTGTCTCGTTGCAGCTTCCTTGTCCTGTTCAGTCATTCTTCTCCTGGCAAAGTTGAGCAATGTTCACTTCTGGTGTACTATCTTCAACTGCCAACAAATTCAGCAAAAAACTAAATTCCAAAAGTTTTTCCACCTTAAAAGGACCCCATTTGCTAATGTGACAAATGAATGATATTAGAGATATGGGATTATATTGAATTATAAATACGTGGCACTTTTAAGGGTTAAAAGCCTGGATTATAGTGTGTTTGACTGCAGTAGTCATGTTTTTAAAAGAATCTTGTTTTGCAAGACCGGAAAGCTTTTAGAAGATATCATAAACGCCTGGGCTAATGCACTGTTGTTTGACTAGGGGGAATCCTTGGGGAGTTGATGTTTCTTCAGCTTGGGATGATTATGTAATTGATGGGTGGAGCTAAGGCTTTCAGGAATTTTGAGAAAGTTTTTGAGTTGAGTTCTGTTCTGGCTAACACCGAGTCCACAAGTAAGGTATTTTGCTCTCAGTAGGATAGTTGAAAAAGATTAATGGCATTTAAAGCAGTGCAGACATGTCAGAGGACAAGGGGGAAGCTGAAACAAACCAGTTGAAACAGCTTTTTTAAGACATACAGTCAGTATCCGGAGGGGTTCTATCAACAGCCAAATCTGTTCTGGAAACAAATATTATTCTGAGTCATTGGGATGTGGGATGGATTGAGTGCTCTATTTTTTTGTTTCTTGTTGCTTAGTTGGGAAGAGAGATAGTAATTAAGGGTATTATATTTACTGTATTGAGTAGTATTACTTAAGGGATAATTGTTAGCTATTTTCAGTTGTGACATTAAATAGTTTAATATTGTGTCAATAACATTTCGTTTGAAAATACCAAATCCCTATTTCTTCATGCAATCACTCCTGGAACAAAGTATTCTTTCCACACAGTCTTACAAAATAAATTAAAATATAAGGGTTTCGCTCCAGTGTCCTACCACTGTTGGGGTCTGGTCTGGAATCGTAATACAAAGAAACCACTGCTACCTCTGCCAGTCTCTATTTACTCTTCATACTGTAACCCTCTCTAAGCACAGACTGTAGAAGTACAGTCGGTACTGAACCAATCCCTATACATACAAAGATCTTTGTCCAGCATGAATCTAACAATAGGTTTTACACTTCCTTACACAGAAACATTGAATTAAACCCACTTAGAAATATACCTTATTTCTAATGTTTATCAATAGAAATATAAATGCCTTAAAACTACTTTTGATTTCCGAACAATCCTACTGAAATTCAGCTACGGATGTGAACGGCAAGTAACGCTGTCAACAATTCATCTTCAACAAGGAATGTTATGCAACTAAATAATAATTTGGATGCAAATTGTGCATTGAAATTTGACTTAAATAGCTTTTTTAAAAGAAAGATCGGTGTAGTTACTGAACAGGCACATAGTTGAAATTGCAAAATGTGCTTTAACCTAGCTTTTGCTCGGAAAAATACTTATGGAAAATTATATCTGATAAATGAGATTACACCTGTCTTAAATTGTAGCTTGTATATTGTTTAGAATGATGAATTGTGAAATATGGGCTTTTTGTGGGTTCTTCCCGTTTATTCTTTCATGGGATGTCAGCATTATTGATTGGCAAGGCCAGCATTTGTTGCCCATCCCTCATTGTCTTTGAACTGAGTGGCTTGCTTGGCCATTTTAGAAGACAGTTAAGAGTCAACCACATTGTTGTTGGTCTGGAGTCACATGGAGGCCAGACCAGATAAGGACGGCAGATTTCCTTCCCTGAAGGACATTTGTGAATCAGATGGGTTTTTAACAACAATCACTAATGGTTTCATGGTCACCATCATTGAGATTAGCTTTATATTCCAGATTTTATTAAATTCCACCATGTGCCATGGTGGGATTTGAACCCTTGCCCACAGAGCATTTGCCTGAGCTGTGGATTATTAATTCAGTGACATTACCACTACACCACCATCTTTCCATTTGTTAAATAAAAAGCAACAATGCAGCAGGTCAGTGAAAGGCTCAATGTAGATCATGAATAATGGATAACCAAATCTGATTATAAAACGGCAGTTTAATCAGTGGGTTTGAATGATGTCTTTTCCTACAGCAAAACAAAAACAGTTCATGACAGACGCTAAAACCTTACGGTGAAATTATCCCAGGATGTTATCTTTATTATTATAACTCCATTCTTTTCGCAAAAGGAGGAAGGAGTCATTTTTTTTTTTTGCTGACTGGATGCATCAGGTTCCTGCCCACCAACGACGTGTGCTGGCCTTCAAACTGAAAGATTAATGACTGCGATGTCAAAGTTGTGGATTTATTGTGCATTAATCTGCAGCTAATCACCCGCAAATTCTTTGGCCGGTGAATGTTGGTTAATTATAAAGAGAGAGATTGGATGTAATTGAAACATTCCTGACATTAGGGAAGGGAGGTAATATAACTGTAAACTTATTCCTGGGAATTCACCGCCAATAAAAAAATCTCCTTCCAAAGTTTATATATAAAATGGTTCAGTTCTGTCATTCCATCTATGGTGATATGAAGAGAGAAAATGAAGAATGTCACACTGTGAACATCAGCTTTCTTACACTCAAAAAGTACATTTTCCTCGCAATAAAATTAAAATAGCACAGAATAATGGACATAGGGGCCTCACGGTAGCATGGTGGTTAGCATCAATGCTTCACAGCTCCAGGGTCCCAGGTTCGATTCCCGGCTGGGTCACTGTCTGTGTGGAGTCTGCACGTCCTCCCCGTCTGTGCGTGGGTTTCCTCCGGGTGCTCCGGTTTCCTCCCACAGTCCAAAGATGTGCGGGTTAGGTGGATTGGCCATGCTAAATTGCCCGTAGTGTAAAGTTAATGGGGGGATTGTTGGGTTACAGGTATACGGGTTACGTGGGTTTAAGTAGGGTGATCATTGCTCGGCACAACATTGAGGGCCGAAGGGCCTGTTCTGTGCTGTACTGTTCTATGTTCTATGTTCTATGATATTGACAGCCACCATTTTCGACCGTTTGCTGCCAGTATTATGTCTAAAATGAGCGCTGTGTGATCCAATTTGTAGGTACGTATGTTTAAGGAAAAAATGCTTAATATTTAACACATCAGAAGTGATTCTGGACAGTTGAACCTCAACTCAACAAGTTCTGTTTATGAAAGAGTTCATGTCAGGTAATTTTAGCTTCACACAAGTTTCAAGCAAAGAGCATCTCCAACAAGAGACAATCTAACCAACTTCCCTTGACATTCAAAGACATGAACATCACTGAGTTCCCCACTATAAATATCGTGGGAACTTATCATTCACCAGCGACTGAACTGAACCAGCCTAAGAAATACTGCAGCTACAAGAGTAGGTCAGAGGCTAGGAATTCTGCAGTGAGTAATACACCTCCCGACACTTCAAAGCTTGTCTACCATCTACAGGGCACAAGTCATGAGTGTGATGGAATATTCCCCACTTGCCTGGTTGATGCAGCTCTAACAACACTCAAGAAGCTCAAAATCAGCCGGGACAAAGCAGCCCATTTGATTAGCAACCCAACAACACAGTAATCATACACATCACCCAACAACAGCACACAGTGGCAGCAGTGTGTACCATCTATGAGCAACAACTGGTCAAGTCTCCTTCGACAGCACCTTCAAAACCCGCAACCTCCACCATCCAGAAGGGTTAAGACAAGTTGCCCTTCAAACCACCCCAATTTGGATACATATCACTGTCTGACACTGTTGTTGGGTTCTAAATCTGGAACTCCCTTCCAAACAGCAGTGTGATAGTACCTATAGACGGCAACGGTTTAAGAAGGAGGTTCACCACCACCTCTCAGGAGCAATTAGGGACGGGCAACATATTCTGGCCTTGGCTGTGATGCTCATATCCCATGAAAGAATATATGGAAAAATTGAGCTTCTTTGCCTCGACCCAAGGAAGTGTGCAATTAATCTTATTATAATTGGGTTGGACCGTACATACTATTGGCTGTACAAATCCCTGTTAAGTGATTAGCCTTAAGAATGCATCTGGACGAATACTTAAATCGGCAAGGCATAGTAGGCTGTGGACCGAGTGCTGGCGAATGGGATTAGCATAGATTGGTATTTGATGGTCAGCATAGGCATGGTGGGCTGAAGGGCCTCTTTCTGTGCTGTATGACTTTATAACCCTAATGCGTGGCATAGTATCTGCATCATAATGCTGAACTGGTGTACCCAGCTGGTGAATCATTGGTTGACTGCTGCCTACTATGAGCTTTACCATCTGATGATAGAAACCAATTTTTGCATCTTAAAGAAATTAATCATCCAATCATTTGAATAAAACAACGTAACTAATACAGAGAAGAGGAATTTAAATGCTCAAAACTTTAATTATCAGGTTCTGTGAAATAAGGTACACATAAACAGCATAGAGTGCACTGGCTCACCATGGTAAATGGTACTGCTGTTACTGTTGAGATAAGATTCAACAAGAGGGGCTTGCTCCTCTGATTGCTTCATTCGGCGAGTCCGTGATCGGCTGTCGACATTTGACTGGACCATCAGGGGTTCCTGTCGCTTTTTCTTTTGCTTTTGTTCCAGTAAAGCACGCTGCGGAAAACAGACGTCGTTAATCATTCAGAACACTCACATAAAATACTTTTGTCTGTCACAGGTTTTGAGTGAACTTTAGACCTGTTCACTGAACAAAGTAACGACTGGTATGGATCAATGGCTTCTTCGCTTTGAGGCTTTGATGTGTTAATTAGCATAAATCTGTCAGGATATATATATTTTTTAAAACAAGCTGTCGCCTGATTTCTGAGAACATTTTTCAAAATGGCTATATGTGTATTGAATGAATACAGTAAATTCACTGTTCGCAGGATCCCATAGGGGTAACACATGAAGAAAATGAAAGCTGGAGATGGCGCTCTGAGAGTGCAATCCCGATTTTCCAGACTGTGCTCTTTTGCAGCACGACTTCTACTTGCATGTGGGGATCCAGGAAATTACTTTTATAATATGGCTCAAGTTATAGTGGAAGCTGAGGAGGGACGCTGGGAGAGACGGGTTTAAGGGAATGCTTGGTAGTGAAGAAAGCCAGAGTAATCTTCAGGATGATTTAAAAAAACTTACTGTTGGCGGTTTCCAGCTGAATCCAGTCGGAGTTAGGACAGAGTGACTGCTGGGTAAGTAGTAAAGGTTTAAATTGTTTGCGCGGGCCCATAACAGCTGATTACTGTTATCATGCGGGGCTCAGTGGTTGCTGGTTAAGTGTTTTATTTTTACCTGTATATAAGTTGGGCGGTTCCAAAACCCGAGACACTACACTTGTAGTGTTCCCCCACCCTTCTACCTCCTCTAACCTAAGGGGTTGAGTGAATATCAGGGGCGGCATTCTCCCCTGCCCGGCTTGACGGAGGGTGCCGGAGTAGGGGAGTGGCGCCAACCACTCAGGGGTCGCGCCTCCCCAAAGGTGGGGAATTCTCCCCACATTTGGGGGCCAGCCCCGCGCCGGAGCGGTTTGCACCAGAAGACTGGCGCAAACACCCAGCGCCGTCGGTAGCAGGGCTGGCCGAAAGGCTTTCGCCGGTCGGCGCATGCGACGGCAGTGACGTCAGCGGCAGCTGGCCGCTGACGTCACTGCCGGCGCATGCGCGATGTGGTGTTCCCTTCCGCCTCCGCCATGACGGAGGCCGTGGCGGGCGCGGAAGAACATAGTGCAGCCAGGGCTCTGGCCCGGCCCCTGATCGGGGGGCCCCGATCGCGGGCCAGGCCACCATGGGGGCACCCCCCCCGGGGTCCGATCGCCCCCCCGCCCCCCCAGGACCCCGGGGGCCTGCTCGCGCCGCTGAGCCCGCCGTTCCAGAGGTGGTTTAAACCTCGGCGGCGGGAGAGGCCTCCCAGCGGCGGGACTTCGGCCCATCCGGGCCGGCGAATCGCCGCAGGGGCCTCTCCGATCGGCAGGGCGAGATTCCTGCCCCCGCCACTTTCCGGGTGGCGGAGAATCTCTGCCACGGCGGGGGCGGGATTTTAGGCGCCCCCAGGCGATTCTCCGACCCTGCTGGGGGTCGGAGAATTTCGCCCCAGATAAGCTCTTTCTTTCTTTTTCTTGTTTTTATCCGCAAGTTATCTAGGAGGGATGGCAGTGCAATGTTCCTCCTGCAGAATGTTTGAGGTGAGGGACACCGTCAGTGTCCCTGCTGATTTCACCCGTGGGAAGTGCACCCAACTCCAGCTCCTCAGAAACTGCGTTAGGGAACTGGAGCTGGTGCTGGATGAACTTCGGATCGTTCGGGAGGCAAACGTGGTCATAGATAGTAGCTTCAGGGATGTGGTTACTCCGAAGAATCAAGATAGATGGGTGATGGTGAGAGGGGCTGGGAGGAAGCAGTCAGTGCAGGGATCCTCTGTGGTCATTCCCCTCAGTAACAAGTATACCGTTTTGGATACTGTTGAGGGGGATGACCTACCTGGGGTAAGCCATGGTGAACAGATCTCCAGCACTGAGTCCGTCCCTGTGGCTCAGGAGGGAAGGAGGGAGAGCAGGAGAGCAATAGTTATTGGGGACTCGATAGTTAGAGGGACAGATAGATGGTTCTGTGACAACGAAAGAGACTCACGGGTGGTATGTTGCCTCCCGGGTGCCAGGGTCCGTGATGTCTCGCACCGTGTTTTCAGAATCCTTAAGGGGGAGGGGGAACAGTCACAAGTCGTGGTACACATCGGTACCAACGACATAGGTAAGAGAAAAGACGGGGATTTAAAACAGGAATTTATGGAGCTAGGGTGGAAGCTGAGAGCCAGGACAAACCATGTTGTCATCTCTGGTTTGTTGCCAGTGCCACGTGCTAGTGAGTTGAGGAACGGGGAGAGAGCGCAGATAAACACATGGCTGCAGGGATGGTGTAGGAGGGAGGGTTTCAGTTACGTGGATAATTGGAGCACATTCTGGGGAAGGTGGGACCTGTACAGACAGGATGGTTTGCACCTGAATCAGAGGGGCACCAATATCCTGGGAGGGAAATTTGCTACGGCTCTTCGGGGCGGTTTAAACTAATTTGTCAGGGGGATGGGAAAACGAGCTGTAGTCCAGAAGCCAGTGTTGACAGTAGTGAGGTACTGAGGAGGGTATCAAGATCGCAGGCGTGTACCGGTAGACAGGAAGGTGGGTTGAAGTGTGTCTACTTCAATGCAAGAAGCCTCCGGAATAAGATAGGTGAACTTGGAGCGTGGATTGGTACCTGAGACTACGATGTTGTGGGCATCACGGAGACATGGTTAGAACAGGGAAGTTGTTGGAAGTTCCAGGGTATAGATGTTTCAGTAAGAGTAGTGAAGGTGGTAAAAGAGGTGGAGGAGTAGCGTTGTTAATCAAGGATAGTTTAACGGCTGCAGAAAGGCAGTTCGAGGGGGATCTGCCTACTGAGGTAATATGGGCTGAAGTTAGAAATAGGAAAGGAGCGGTCACATTGTTAGGAGTTTTCTATAGACCCCCAAATAGTAATAGAGATGTGGAGGAAGAAATTGCAAAACATATTATGGATAGGTGTGGAGGTCACAGGGTAGTTGTCATGGGTGACTTTAACTTTCCAAATATTGATTGGAAACTCTATAGGTCGAACAGTTCGGATGGGGCAGTTTGCGTACAGTGTGTGCAGGAGAGTTTCCTGACACAATATGTGGATAGGCCGACAAGAGGGGGGGCCATATTGGATTTGATACTGGGTAATGAACCGGGCCAAGTATTAGATTTGTTTGTGGGAGAGCACTTTGGAGATAGTGACCACAATTCGGTGTCTTTCACTATTGCAATGGAGGGGGATAGGGCCATACGGCAGGGCAAGGTTTATAATTGGGGGAGGGGTAATTATGATGCGATTTGGCAAGAATTAGGGAGCATAAGATGGGAACAGAAACTGTTAGGGAAAGGCACAAATGAAAAGTGGAGATTGTTCAAGGAACAAATACTGCGTGTCCTTGATAGGCATGTCCCTGTCAGGCAGGGAGGAAATGGCCGTGTGAGGGAACCATGGTTCACAAAAGAGGTTGAATGACTTGTCAAGAGGAAAAAGGAAGCGTATATAAGGATGAGAAAACAAGGTTCAGTTGGGTGGCTTGAGGACTACAAGGTAGCAAGGAATGAGCTTAAAACAAAAGGGCTTAGGAGAGCTAGGAGGGGGCATAAGAAGTCCTTGGCACGTCGGATCAAGGAAAACCGTATGGCTTTTTACTCTTATGTGAGAAATAAAAGGTTAGGGCCGGTCAAGGACAGTAGTGGGAACTTGTGCATGGAGTCAAAAGAGATAGGAGAGGCGTTGAATGAATACTTTTCTTCAGTGTTCACCAAGGAGAGGGGCCATGTTTTTGAGGATGAGAGTATGATACACGCGGGTAGGCTGGAGGAGGTAGATGTTCTGAGGAAGGATGTATTAGCAATTTTGAAAAAACTTAGAGTCGCTAAGTCCCCTGGGCCAGATGGGATATATCCTAGGATTCTTTGGGAGACAAGTGATGAGATTGCAGAGCCTTTGGCTTTGATCTTTGGGTCCTCATTATCCACGGGGATAGTGCCAGAAGACTGGAGAGTGGCTAATGTTGTTCCTCTGTTCAAGAAAGGGAATAGGAATGACCCTGGTAATTATAGGCCGGTTTGTCTTACTTCGGTGGTCGGTGAGTTAATGGAAAAGGTCCTGAAGCATAGGATTTATGACCATTTGGAAAGATGCAGCTTAATTCGGGATAGTGAACACGGATTTGTGAAGGGTAAGTCTTGCCTCACAAATTTTATTGAATTCTTTGAGGAGGTTACTGGTGTGTAGATGAAGATGGAGCAGTTGATGTCGTATACATGGATTTTAGTAAGACATTTGATAAGGTTCCCCATGGTCGGCTCATGAAGAAAGTAAGGAGGTGTGGGATAGAGGGAAATTTGGCCAATTGGATAAGTAACTGGCTATGACATAGAAGACAGAGAGTGGTGGTGGATGGAAAATTTTCAGGCTGGAGACCATTTACCAGCGGTGTACCAGAGGGATCAGTCCTGGATCCTCTGCTATTTGCGATTTTTATCAATGACTTGGAGGAGGGGGCTGAAGGGTGGATCAGTAAATTTGCTGATGACACCAAGATTGGTGGAGAATGTAAGATGAAGTGGAGAGCTGTTGTAGGCCGCAAAGAGACATTGATAAGATGCAGAGCTGGGCCAAAAAATGACTGATGGAGTTTAACCCTGATAAGTGCGAGATGATTCATTTTGGTACGAAAAATTTGAATGTGGATTACAAGGTCAACGGCAGGGTTCTGAGGAATGTGGAGGAATAGAGAGATCTTGGGGTTCATGTCCACAGATCTCTGAAGGTTGCCACTCAAGTGGATAGAGCCGTGAAGAAGGCCTAAAGTGTGTTAGCATTTATTAACAGGGGGCTTGAGTTTAAGAGCCGTGGGGTTATGCTGCAACTGTACATGACCCTGGTGAGACCACATTTGGAGTATTGTGTGCAGTTCTGGTCACCTCGCTATAGGAAGGATGTGGAAGCATTGGAAAGGGTGCAAAGGCGATTTACCAGGATGCTGCCTGGTTTGCAGGATAGGTCTTATGAGGAAAGGTTGAGGGAGCTAGGGCTTTTCTCTTTGGAGCGGAGGAGGATGAGAGGCGACTTAATAGAGGTTTATAAGATGATGAGGGGGATAGATAGAGTTGACGTTCAGAGACTATTTCCTCGGGTGGATGTAGCTATTACAAGGGGGCATAACTATAAGATTCAGGGTGGGAGATATAGGAGGGATGTCTGAGGTAGGTTCCTTACTCAGAGCGTGGTTAGGGTGTGAATGGACTGCCTGCTGTGATAGTGGAATCGGACATTTTAGGAACTTTCAAGCGGTTATTGGATAGGCACATTGAGCACACTTGAATCACAGGGAGTGGGAGAGCTTCATCTTGGTTTCAAACGAGGCTCGGCACAACATCGAGGGCCGATGTTGTACTCTATGTTCTATGTTTTTGCACTGAAGAGCTTTGCACATCGGATCTCCTCAGTGCAGGGAACCTGATCTCTCGACGCCCCGACGCGACCCCCGAACTCCAAGCCTCAACTTACGTTGGCCCCCTCAAAACCCCCCCCCCCCCCCCCCCCCCCCCAGCACTCCCCTGCACAGGGCACACCTGGGCCTTGTCCCTGTCGCGTGGAAACTACCAGCTTGGCACCCTTGCTGTGCCAGCCTTGCATCCTGGCAGTGCTCCTTCCTGCTTTCAGTGCCACCTGGGCACCTTGGTAATGCCAGGCTGGCATCCAGATGGCAGTGCCAGGCTGCTCAGGTGGCAGCAGCATTGTCAGGGTGCCATCCAGCCTAGAGGGTAAGCACCTGGGGGCCTCCTATCCCTTGGGTGACCCCCCAAGAGTCGCGTTCCATCTGATCCCCTTTTGTGGAGACCAGCACTGAACGGCACTCGCCCGAGGTCTGCAAGGCGAGGCAGTTAGATCAGCGGCCAGGCCACCTGGCCATGCCAGCTGGTATAGGTGCCGGCAAGTGGCTGCAGCTCCTCAGCCTCCTGAGTGTCAATCGAGAATCCGGCACCCTTTCTTATTAGAATCGATTGTGTTCCACGTCGCTCCGGTGCTAGCCCATGAACAGTACCGGAATCAGTCCAGGTGTTGTGCCAGTTTTGCTGTTTGTGGAAGTCCACAAATTCTGGATTGGTGTCAACACTTAGTCTCAGAAACAGAAAATCTCACCCTTGGGCTTTAGGTCTGTTAATTGCATTGAAATGAATGCAAATCAGCTGTTTGTTTGATCCCGCCGGCATGGGGCGGGAAGCCCATTACGGCTGGCGGGGCAGAGCAGAGACAGGTCTATCCCTTGGCGCCGATCCCATTTTTGGCCCTAGATGGGATTCTCCGCCTAATCAGGAATCCCGGTCTTAGCAGTGGGAAATGGAGAATCCTACCCAGATTGGAGAGGAAGAATGTATTCATACAGACAGAGAGGTCAATAACTGGGAGTGCATTTTAAAGTGATTGAGGAAGGATTAAAGGGACATTGAGGAGCATCTTTACACCCAGAGGGCAAGGGGAATCAGGAACTCACTAGCTGCATTTCCCCAATCTACAACAGTGGGCCTGGAGTCACATGTAGGCCAGGACAGGATGGCAGGACTTCCTTCCCAGAATGAATTGGTGAACTGGATAGTTTTTTAAAAGACAATTAATGATAACTTCATGGTCACAATCATTGATTCCAAGATTTTATTCCAGATTTTATTAAATTAATTGAATTGTTACGTAAGCCTGGTCAGTTCTCAACAATGGCTATGTGAGTGGACCAGAGCCTTAACATTTTAAAGTTTTTAACACGGTCCGGAGAGATCGATACATTCCAGGAGGGATAATGTAAGGAATATGGTTTGGTCATTTTATAAACAAACTTTATTAAAACAAAAGAAAAAACAATATTTAAACTTTTAAACTTCAACCCTAACAATAACAGATTACATGTAGTTTCTTAACCTTAACACACCACCTCCCATTAAACAGCATTTTAACAGAACATGCAGCTCTCATTCCACTTACGCAGACAGATAAGGCATTTAATGAAGCAACTTTTCTTCTTTTAGGGAAATTTGTTTTGAACTTTTTCCAAAGCGTGCCTCAATGACAACTCTCATGAACTCACTCAGTTGATTTCCAAAGCCTTCTCTCTCCCCGTTAAAAACAGGATTTTCTTTTTCTCTCTCACTCTAAACTCTGCTCAGCCCCTCAAACAAAGGTTCTCTGGGGTTTTCAGACTTAAACCTATCATCGTTATCTTTGCTGTTTGATGGCCCACTCCCATTTATGCTGAAGAACAAAGCCATGCTAATGATGTGCAACTAACTTCCCATTGATGGACAAAGAGGTCATCAGACTCTAATGGGCTAAAAGCTGGTCAGCCAGGAGAGTCTCGAAGAACAATGGATCTGGGGCATCCTGTGTGTTCCCACCAATGGGTTTAAGTCTGACTGGGGCAATGTAACTCGGCTAGGTGCGGCCATATCCCTCTGACTCTGTGCTAGCAGGTTTATTTCCTCTCAGTCTGTTCAACCTCTAAATTGCCTGCTACATCTTGGATCTAATATCTGGACCCAGGTTCGTAATATATTCCTTGCGTAACAGATTTCAAATTCCATCAGCTGACAGGGTGGGATTTGAACCCATGTTCCTAAAGGACTAGCCTAGGCCTTGAGAATACTAGCCCAGTGAAATCACCTCTATCCCACTGTTCACTTCCTCCTCAGGGTAGTACCGCTGTTCCTCCTGACCCACAAACAGTGATGAGGGCACTTACCTTTCCCCAGAGCTGTCCTCAACTCTTTAGCTTTGAGTTTTCCAAGGCTCGGGAAACACAGCCAGCCAGGGTAAACCAATAGATAGTGAGTCTCCCAGCCTCATTATAATATTTAAAATGACGGATAAACTTGTGGGAGTAGATTGACTTACATCCCTTGTCCCTCCTCAGTTTAACTCCAAAGAGGGTAACTTGGAGTTGGATTTGAGATTTAAAAATGTTCACACCCCACCTGAACTCAACCCACTGGTTTGGGGGGGGGCTAGAATTCACCCCTGTGTCACTGTAAAACACTTTAGATATTGTGAATGTTTGCTTTATAAATGCCTCTGTGGAAATGCCCGACTGAAAAGGTACCTATGGAAATCGCCAATAACATCCAACAGCAGAACACAAACCATTCAAAGCTTAATTGCTTGGACAAGAGATTGGGCCGTGGGTTTCTGGCCCCAGTGGTGTGGGTTTGACTGCAGCAGATATGGCAAACTATTCAAATCTCTGTTGACATCGGCGGGGCCAGAAGATCCTGTTGGTGGGAGGGTGTAAAATAGCTCTCCAGATGGGCTTATTGAGCTATAATAAGAATATACCGTTACTGTTTGAATTGCTGACAGTTGGAGAGAGAATTCACATGACAAGCCAAGTTCTGTGTCTGTGTTTAAGCACATGGGGCATGATCTACTGGCCACGTCCCACCAGTACCCTGGCCAGACGGGGCCGGTAGATCCCGGGAGACGCCCCCCCCGCGCCCCCGGGGGTTCCAAACAGCCTTCACGCCTTGCTAGATCTAACCATGCACCTTGGAGGTGGTGAGGCAGTGTAAATGAGAAAATAAGGTGACCGTGATTGAGTGTGGAGTTTGCCGGATGCACAGATGGGTTGGACGGAAGGCCTGCCTCCATGCACTGGCACTGTGTCAACATTTAAAAAATAATAATTTCCTTTATTAGTGTCACAAATAGGCTTACATTAACTCTGCAATGAAGAAAAACAGCAATAAAACATAAAACCAACATCCAGGAATCACTCCTCACACACACTCACCCGCCCCCCCTCCCACACGTTCCCCATGCCAAGCCATGACAAATCATGCTCCCACCCATCACCCATGGCCCCTCTTAGCCTCCAGGCCAACCCATCCATTTCAACAATCTCTAAATCCCTTTGTAGCCCCTATCCGAACTTAGAGCAAACCAATGCCCTCCCACTCACCTACATACCCTGTCCATTTACCATACTAACTCACCCAGGAGCCACCGTCGGTAGCACCCAGGACCCATAGAGCTGAGATAAAAGAAAGTTCTTAAGCTCCTGGTGCAGACTTTCTTTTTACAAAACTTGGGCGCGATTCTCCCAACGGGAGACTAAAGTGCCGAAGCCGGAGTGAAAACCGGAGTGTTTCACTCCGGCGTCGGAGGCCGCTCCTCGCCCCCTATTCTCCCACCCCCAGGGGGCTAGGAGCGGCGCAGAGTCAATTTTGCATGCTGGGCCTTGGCGCCGAGTCAAAGCGGCGCCGCATAAATGACGCGGCCGGCGGCACTTAAATTACGTCACCCGCGCATGCGCAGGTTGGCTGGCATCAACCCACGCATGCGCAGTTTCCGTCCTCCCCGCGGGCACCCTGCAAGACATGGAGGATCGATCTTGCGGGGCAGCGGAGGAAAAAGAGGGCGTCCTTTAGAGACGCCGGCCCGCCGATCGGTGGGCACCAATTGCGGGCCAGACCCCTCCTGAGCACCACCCTGGTGCTCAATGTTCCCTCCCCCCCCCCCCCCCACAGGCCGCACACGCAGCGTTCGCACGCTTTCACGCCGGCAGCGACCAAGTGTCGTTGGCGCCGGCGTGAACCGGTCGGATTGGGCAGGCCGCTCGGCCCAACCAGGCCAGAGAATCGACACTCGACCGTTAGAAACGGCGAGCGGCGATTCTCCAAGCGGCCTGTCGTAAAACTCGGCATGCCGTTTTGAGGGGGGGGGTGGGAGAATCGCGTGCGGGTGCCAGGGCGGCGTGGCGGGAATCGTCCGGCACTCCCGCGATTCTCCCACCCGGCGTGGGGGTCGGAGAATCGCGCCCCATCTCTCTCACTCCTCAAAATTTAAAAATTTACTGCATTTAAATTCCTTCAACTCCATTATGCCTGAGGGAATAAAAACATCCAAGTGCTTAAACCCTTGTAGAAATGAGTATTCAAATTCATACACCTACTTCAAAGAGTCTATAACCACCGGTAGCTGTCAATCAAACAGTGAAATGGCAGGCACCCCATTGTGATAATGGGCAATTATGAAGTCAGTCATGCAGCACTAACCCAGTAATGGAAACCTTCGACCTATGTCAGCAGACAGAGTTCAATGGTAATGATTTATTAAAAACTCCACTAGGATTCAAAGGGAAGGAATTCGAAATTCTTTGACAGTTTGACAATTCTTTTGACAGCTTCTCTTGGCACCTTTGGCAGGTGCTTTTGACAGATCTCTTGACAGATCCAATGAGTTTATGCACTTCTTACGCACGTTCATTTCCACCGTCGGCAATCCCAAAGGGCACCTTAACACAAAGGGTGTCCCAAGACTGTGCATAAAGGGATACCCAACTTCTGTGAAATGGTACAATACCTCTCCAAAGGACTCTGCAAAGTTTAAACGTGCTGCTAATCTGCATACATTGTGTTTCCCACTCCTGGCTAATGAAAATCAGACATGATTGGAAGGAACGAAAGGGACGATGCTGGAAAATCTCAGCAAGTCTTGCAGCACCTGTAGGGAGAGAAAAGATCTAACGTTTCAAGTCCGATGACTCTTTGTCAAAGCTTTGACAAAGAGTCATTGGACTCGAAACGTTAGCTCTTTTCTCTCCCTACAGATGCTGCCAAACTTGCCGAGATTTTCCAGCATTTTCCCTTTCGTTTCAGATTCCAGCATCCGCAGTAATTTGCTTTTATGACTGGAAGGAAGCTGTTGTTTTGTATGGGCAGTTGCCTCCAGAAAACTTACGTGTGCAAATCTCAACCCATTCCCAAGAAAACGGTAGGAGCCATGTTTGGGCGAGGGACTTCTGGATTTCAGTCCACTGTGCCATTTTTACAGTGACTGAGAGGCTCTATCGAATATTCAGACCTCAGTGTTCAGTGTTTGGTCCAGGGCAGGTGTTGTGGGGGGTAGGATAACACTGTTGGTGGAAAATTCCTTGTTTTTGATGGGCAAGAAGTAGAAAGGAGGCAGGAACAGACATGTGGGTATATGAAAACGAGTCTCCGAAGGTAGCAGGGCAAATTGAGAAAGATGTTAAAAGTCTTACAGGATCCGTGGCCATATTAACAGAGACAAAGGATAAAAATGTAAGGCAGTCAATGCTAAACACTTCGGGCTGAATTATTCCATGGCCGTACCGACAGTTTCAATGGCGAGTGGTTGGGTAGGAGGGTGGGGGGGGAAGTGAATTCACTAGGAATCCAAAAATGTGGTTTATGCCACTGTGAATTTCTCGCAGGATCTTCTGCTGGTGTCCTCATTCATGGATTAGGATATCCACTGGAGGCCAGCATGAAACCGATTTGCATCCCTCCAATAGGAGGCAGATGAAGACCCATCCAGAATCTTGCACCCTACGCCCGATCCTCCCTGACACCAATGGGAAAACATGCCACTCCGGAACACGTCTAGGACAACATGGCGAGCAGAAGGCAGCACTCACCTGAACAATGCCTGGGGCTGCCTCTGGAGTTGAGGTTGGAGGCCGCCGCCAACTTTGACCCTCAGAATACTACAGCAGTGGATAAGGGGGGAGCATCTACAGCTTCCAGCGTCATGAGGAGGTCCATCTTCCAGCCTCAGATTGTTCTGGAGATCCATCTTCTTTTTCAGCAGGTCCATCAACTTTCTTCCATGGCGGGTCAGTGATGTTGGGCAGCTTTTAAATACGGCAGCCAGATACGATGGCAGGACTCGTGCCATTCAGGTCTGCCCAGCCACGGAATACTGTGTATGATTGAAGTATCATTGGTTGGCATTGAGGGTATAGATAATAAATGAGGCTGGGGTCAGAAGATATGCTGTCGTTTTCTGCCAGACTCTGCAGCAGGAACCACTCCCCGTTCCTGCCCATGCCACAGGACGCAATCCTCGATGGGAGAATTCCGTTTATAGACTTCAGTTGGGACACTGTAGCCAATTCTGGAAGGGAGCAAGGCTTTAGTGGGGGTGCAGGGGAAATTGACTAAAGTTGTGCATGGAGAGACTGAAGGATACTCTGTTTTTCCATCAACATGCTTTACATTACATCGCATTAATGCTCTAATTGTCAGATTCAACCATTCTAATTCTGCAGAGATGTGAAAATGGCTTCCAGGTCCCCATTCCAGGATTCTCAACCCTATTCCCAGGGTTTCTGATTTTCACCTTTTTTGCCTTTTAAGGGTGTGGGCTGGTTCAGGTTGGAGCTGGCCAGGCCGGGGGCACGCTCTCTGCGCTCCCGGATTGGCCAGCTCAATTGCGGGAATAGGCACGTCCTCATCGTCCACAATTTTCATGGAGGTTGAACTAGCTTTTAAAAGGCTTTTGGCTCATAGCAAAGATCAGGGTATCTTTAGAAAGGTAATTGGGGGCTTACCCATGTCTGTCATGCCAATCTACGTCACTCCAACCCCACCCACCCCCCCCCCCCCCCCCCCCCCCACCCCCCGGCCATATCCTCCATGCCAATCTATGGCACTTTAATGAATACATAGGCTTGACTGGAGTGGGGGGGATGGTCAGTGCAAGCAGGGGTGGTAGGGAATGCAGTGGTGGGTGGGGGTGGGGGGGGTTTGGTTGGGGATGCACCATGCGGGGCTCGGTCTGAATGTTTAAAATAGTTTCTTTGGAGTTGGAGCTGTTTCTTTTCTTTCAGAATAATTATGCGTTAGAGCCTTAAATCCCTTTGTTGGATGGGTCCCAGCGCAATTGTCTAGGGGACGTCAGGCCTTATGGACAATTGCCGGGTTAACTTGCCAGGTAAACCCTTATATGGGAACTTTCAAGAGGAGTTCCCCAGTGCATCATTGGGGTACCCCACCCCCCACCCAAATCTAACGCTGGGGAGCCAGGAGGTTATTGTGCAATGTGTTTTAGCAAACTCTTAACTGAGTGAGAACAAGTCCACCCCAAGGAAACCAAATACTGTCAGCCAAGGCATGCGTGGCACTATCCCTTACCTGTCTGTCAAGCTTCTGTTGTCGCAGGTTGCTGCCCTCATCGTCTAGAACACTGTGAAGTAAAACAAATACAAGGAATCAATATGTGTCTGCTGGAAATTGATATCCTAGATTGCGCAGACCCAGTCATCAAATCTCAACAGTATTAGAAAATCATACAATGGAAGGCCCTTCAGCCCATCATTCCTGCGCACTTTGAAAGAGATACCAAATTAGACCCACTCCCCTGCCTTTTCCCTCTAGTCCTTATCATTTTAAATTTTTCAAGGAAATTTCGACATAGATCTCTGAAGATAGCAGGGCAGGTAGATAAGGTGGTTAAGAAGGCCTATGGGATTCTTGTCTTTATTAACTGAATCATTGAATAGAACATAGAACATACAGTGCAGAAGGAGGCCATTCGACCCATCGAGTCTGCATCGACCCATTTAAGCCCTCACTTCCACCCTATATCCGTAACCCAATAACCCCGCTTAACCTTTTTTTTGGTCACTAAGGGCAATTTATCATGGCCAATCCACCTAACCTGCACGTCTTTGGTCTGTGGGAGGAAACTGGAGCACCCGGAGGAAACCCACGCAGACACGAGGAGAACATGCAGACTCCACACAGACAGTGACCCAGCGGGGAATCGAACCTGGGACTCTGGTGCTGTGAAGCCACAGTGCTATCCACTTGTGCTACCGTGCTGCCCCTAAGAAGAACAGGGAGGTTTTGCTGGAGCTGTATAAAATGCTGGTTAGGCCCCAACTGGACTTCTATGTGCAGTTCTGTTCACCACACTATACGAAGGGGGTGATTGCACTGGAGAGGGTACAGAGGAGATTCACCAGGATGTTGCTTGGGCTGGAGTGTTTCAGCTATCAAGAGAGACTGGATAGGCTGGGGTTGTTCTCCCTGGAGCGGAGAGGGCTGAGGGAGAACCTGATTGAGGTGTATAAAATTATGAGGGATATGGATAGAGTGGACAGGAAGGTACTTTTCCCCTTCGTGGACGGGTCAATAACCAGTGGGCCTAGACTTAAGGTAAGTGGAAGAAGGTTTAGAGAGGATGTGAGGAAAATCTTTCTGACCCAGAGGGTGGTTGGAATCTGCAGCTCAATGCCTGAATAGGATGGTAGAGGCGGGAACTTTTAAGAAATATTTAGATGAGCACGTGAAATACCATAGCATAGAAGACTGAGGACCGAGTGCTGGAAAATGGAATTGAATAGTTAGGTGCTTGATGGTTGGCCCGGACGCGATGGGCCAAAGGGCCTCCTTCCGTGCTGTAATACCCTATGGCTCTATGACATCCAACTGAGAGAATTTTGCACGTTATTTTACAATTTTTTTTTTTACGTTATTTGCTTCCTATTTATTGTTAGTTAATGCACAGTGCTGCATTTGTCTGGAGTGTTTAGATTTCTTCATGTCAACAATAAAGACATAGGTAGCTTGATTATGCCGAGGGAACTCTCCCAACTTTCCTCTCCCCAGATAAATTCTTGAAAAAGAAGCCAGATGGTTGGAGGTGATGAGCAAAAAAGTTTTATCACACCAGGAAAACAAAGTGCTCTAACAGCCCTTGGTATCCGATGACTTAGGTACGGGTTACCCCTGCCTGTGGAGAAGCTATCACAAGACATTTGAAGGCCGCAAAGTAAAGTCAAGCGACAGAACCTTTAGGCTCCATGTCAAAGATGGCAGCTTACATGCAACAGGAGTCTAATCTCAAAACCCCAGGGATGTGGCCTGCAATTTTCCATCTGTCAACATCAATTGATAAAACAAGATCCACAGGCAACATAACTAGGCCAGGGAAAGCTTCAGTTAGCAAGCTTATGGGTAAAGAAAATCATGTTAGGAAAACAGCTGTCCACTGTACTTGAGAAAAAAATCAGTATCAAAATTCTTTACTTATAGTAAGTACATTTGTCCTCGTCATTTTCCCACAAAGAACTGATATTATTTTCAATCACAGACAATTTTGGCTTGATCCATATAGAAACGTTTGGACCTGTCAAGTTTGTTTATGTGTTTATTCCCTTTGGTGAGGCCAAAACCTTTAAGGACTGGAGATGTATATTTCAGCTTCTGTTGAAACAATTATTTACATTTGGAGAAAATGATATCCCATAGTAAATTGAAGAGAGGCGTAGAAACGTCTCTAGGTTTCTGTAAGCGTGTTCCCCTGTGGTTAACAAGACATCTTGCACATTAAAAGCACTGCCTTTAGCATCTTTTACAGGAGAATGATGGGATGTGGCAGTGTTCCAATCCCAGTGGATGTTTTCTACAACTAGAAGTTTCAGAATAAGGAAATGCCATCCCTCTTCAAGTATCTTTAATACATTTCTGCCGTTCGCAATGTCTGGATTTATAGCGATTAAACCATTACCTTCACAAAGAAATAAAGACCACATTTGAGAGAGAGGTTGCCTCAGGAGTGGAAGAAAGCTTCAGCATGGGAATGTGCTTGAATCTGATGTCTCTGACAGCAGGCTGCAAAGACAGAGGCATTTCCCTGTCGGCCATTTCTGGGAGCCTTGAACCGATTCTGTGGCCACCTGGCAACCAACCGCCTGGTGTCAGAGTTTCCGTTCCTTGAGGGCAGAAATCCTGCCTCATAGCGCTGCTGGCCAATTGGCCAGCTGGCAGCCCTTCATTCCCAGCAATGCCATGGGTGACCACTATTAGGACTGCACCTGGCCTGGTACAGAATCACAGATGCTGCCCTGGATCCAAGGTCAGCGGGGTCAGGCTCAACAGGGCCAGTTGGGAAGGCGCTGGCACAAGATAGTCGTTCGCTGGTGAGGATGGGGATGGAGAGGTTTTCGTGGGGTCTGCCCTCGCTGTTGGGCAAGGTTCCCTCCATAGGCACAGGGTGCCTGATTAGAAGGGTTTCCCCATGAGAATATGGAGGCTGCCAGGTTTCACTGGGCAGTCTGCCCTCGCCATTGGCAGGGGTCTTTAAATGGCCCTTAATTGGCCACTTAAGGGTGTCAATGGACCTCAGGTTTGAAATGGTGCCCTCGACATTCTCTGTCGCTGAGCTAATTGCACATTGTCGAGAAATTTGCAGACACTGCATACCCACCTCCACTCTCGATTCTACCACCTCCTCTCACCCCCTGTGGGCTGGGTTCAATTCTGCCCATGATCTCTGAAATGCACTATCATGATGAAAATAGTAGGTTGAAGCAGGTTCTGTACTCTGGTGAAACATTTTTTCAGCTGTTCAGATGGTGTTTTGCACTGTGTTAATTTATGTATGAGCCTTTCATAATGAGAAATGTTTACAGCTTCTTGTGATCCGACAAACATGGTTTGCGGAGATGTCGACCCAATTTGAAATAAATGTGTTGATACCTCTATTAAAAAGTATAAATAATTGCTTTGTCAGGTTTGAACTCATCAATAGAACTATCAATATATTGCAAAAATACTAAAAATAGGTTATACACCAGAAGGACAGAGTTCGATTTACCGGCCTTCTTGCGCCCTACTTGGTGATGTGATGAGGCCGTTGAATCTCGCGAGAGGCCTCCCATGAGATTTGTGAAGCTCGGGACGTCTTGCGAGATTGATCCAAACCTGGTGAGATGTCGCCATGTGGATCTCTTTCTCGCTGGGCGTGATCCAGATATACATATTTAAATGAGCCATTAGGCTCATAATTTGTCTGCGCCTTGGCCAGGTGCCATTTAGTACTGGTCCACACAAACATGGACCAGGCATAATGGCACTGCCAAGGTGCCCAGGTGGCATTGAAGTTGGTAAGGGCACTGCCAGGGTGCCAGGGTGGCAGTGTCAGGTTGCCTGGCTTCCACTGCTAAGGGTCTGGGCCTGCTGATGAAAGGGGAGATGAGAGGCATGTGAAGGGTGGGGAAGGGCTGAAGGGTGGGTATGAAGGTGCATCATCAAGGTTGGGGGGGGGGGGGGGTTAGGATGGCGTCCTGGAAGGGGGGTATGGTAGGCCTTAAAAGGTCTCTCAGCAACCCCGTAGAGGTGTGGTGTTCTTACTAGGGGGGTTGTGGGGTAATGCCCATGTGTGGGGGTAACATTGCCCATTGGTGAGGAGGGGGCATCCCTTAAAAATCTCTGAGGAGCCAATCTCACAGGTGAGTTCTGCTCCCCACTGTTGAAAATATTTCTTAGGACTTGATTTAACATGCGAAAAAGAATACAGCTTTGAGCGCGTATAGCAGAGCGTTTCTCGGTTCCTGCAGTGGGACACTGCCATTTAATTTGGCTTCGGTACGGAACGCCCACCAAGGTCGCACTTGCCTCATTTACTGCACTGATTCAAGCATTTCCCCCACTACTGATATAAGGCTTACTGGTCTATAATTTCCTGTTTTCTCTCTACCTCCCTTTTTGAATATACAAATGGAAGTTGTTGTTGTTGGTGTTATCTGTTTCTTTTCATTTCGCGAGCATGCTTTGAAATTGAAGAGAGAGAATTCAACAACTTTCCATTTTGGACCCAATGTTGTGCCAAGTTCTGAGTTCCGAGTTGGTTTGGGCGAATGGCATTATGGTGATAATATACTTCACCTTCAAGGCTGTTAGAAATTTGGGTCTGCCAGTGAGTGGGCTCTGCTGGGATATTTATTTTCACATGCAGTTACTTTTGTTGCAAATTACAAACTTCCAATGATATGTTTACCTTTCCAAATTTCAGCCATGTGTAAACAAACAGAACCAAGACAGAACAATTAGTGTATTATCATAGAATTTACAGTGCAGAAGGAGGTCATTCGGCCCATCGAGTCTGCACCGGCTCCTGGAAAGAGCACCCTACCCAAGGTCAACACCTCCACCCTATCCCCATAACCCAGTAAGCCCCACCCAACACTAAGGGCAATTTTGGACACTAAGGGCAATTTATCATGGCCAATCCACCTAACCTGCACATCTTTGGACTGTGGGAGCAAACCGGAACACCCGGAGGAAACCCACGCACACACGGGGAGGATGTGCAGACTCCGCACAGACAGTGACCCAAGCCGGAATCAAACCTGGGACCCTGGAGCTGTGAAGCAATTGTGCTATCCACAATGCTACCTTGCTGCCCTTTGAAGTTAGTTATCTGCAGTCTGGTGTTTACAGAGCAAGGAAAATATTTATAACTGGGGATAACCATCCTATTCTTAGCTCCATTCAATTCCCTTCACAAATGCACACACCATGGGCGGATTCATCTGCTCCCAGAGGTGGCGAGCTTGGAGATGGGCAGCTGACCACTTGACTAGGCGGGGTGGTGGTTTATCTAAACCTTGCCACTTTCCTGCCCCAACCAATATTAAGTTACAGGTCTCCACCAAAGGGAGCAATTTTTTCCTGTCCACTCTGTCCCTTCCCCTCATAATTTTGTCCACCTCAATTAAGTCACCCCTTGGCCTTCTTGGTTCCAAGGAAAATAACCCCAGCCAACCCAAACTCCACTCCTAGCCACACTTTTCAAACCCTGGCAACATTTTTGTAAACCTCTTCTGCACTCTCTCTAAAGCAAATACTTTCTTCCTGTGATGTGGTGACCAGAACCGCACACAATATTCCACTTGTGGCCTCACCAGTGTTTTGTACAATTCTAACATTATATCCTTACTTTTATATTCAAAACCTCTGCCAATGAAGGAGAGCACTCTATATGCTTTCTTAACAACCTGGTCTACTTGAACTGCTGCCTTTCGGGACCTGTGTATAATACGCCAATAGCTCTCACTTCATCTACCCCTCTTAGTATATTCTCATTTACTGTGTACTCCCTATAACTGTACAACCCCGCTAAATGAATGACCTCACACTTCCCTGTGTTACATTCCATCTGCCAATTTATCCCCCACTCCACCAAGCCATCTATATCGTTTTGAAGATTATAGCTATCCTCTTTACTGTCCACCACTCGGCCAATCTTTGTGCCATCTGCAAATTTCCCAATCATGCTTCCCACGTTCACGTCCAAATCATTACTATATAACAAAAACAGTAAGGGTCCCAACACCGAGCCCTGTGAAACAACTTTCCAATTGCAAGGGCAGCCATTGCCCATTACCCTTGGTTCCCTGTTACTAAGCCAACTTTTTATCCAGTTTGCCACATTGCCCTGTATCCCGTGGGCTTTCACTGTGCATGCGCAGGGGAGGGGGTCACTTTCGCCTCCGCCATGGTGAAGACTATGGCGAAGGCGGAAGGAAAAGAGTGCCCCCATGGCACAAGCCCGCCTGCCGATCGGTGGGCCCCAATCGCTGGTCAGGTCACTGTGGGGGCACCCCCTGGGGCCAGATCGCCCCATGCCCCTCCCAGGACCCCGGAGCCCGCCCGCGCCGCCTGCTCCCGCCGATAAGGTAGGTGGTTTGATCCACACCGGCGGGAGAGGCTTGACAGCGGTGGAACTTCGGCCTGTCGCGGGCCGGAGAATCGCCCGGGAGGTGGGGGGGGCGCCGACCGACCCGGAGCGAATTCCGCCCCCGCCGAATCTCCGGTACCGGAGAATTCGTGACACTGTGGGGGCAGGATTGACGCCGGCTCCCGACGATTCTCCGACTCGGCGAGGGGTCGGAGAATCCCGCCCCTGGTCTCTAAAACATACAAGGGATCGTTCTCAGATCACAGTGTGCACGGAAGCACAGACTGAAATCAAGCCTTCTCCACTGTCACAATAAGAGCAATCAGCTACAAACATGCGTCATTGGGTCACACAGGCAAGGGATAGCTGTCTTTGTTTTTCTGCGCCTCTTTTTCAAAATTTCGCGAAATGACATTGTTTTGCTCTGTTACTACTAAAGAAAATTCCCTTATCAAGCCGCACTTACTGAACAAAGGGCTTCTGATTGAGTCTTACCAGAGTCGTATCTTTATTCCACTGCATGGTTTCTTAGCATTCATTTCCAGACAGGAGTTGCTTTGGTTGATCACGAATGCAAAGGCACTCCCAATAAACTACGTAGGGTTTGCCAATTTGTTTTTGGTCAGGAAGCTGCTCCCTTGGAGCTGCCTACAGCTAAGAAAACTAACCATGTGAATAGAGATCAAATCAATCTAATTGAATGCAGATTAATTTGTGACGGACCATCAACACCTTAGCAACACATCTTATTGACGTTAATGTTGCTCTAACAATCTGGATTTTGTCAGCGATGCTGGCTTGCATGTTTATGTCTCCCTGTACAGGTGAAACAAATAGGAAACATTGACCATCCTTCTTGTGAACTCTTATTTGTCAGGCAGGCAGCAGTTGAAATGGTGGAGGAGGAATAACCCACTGCTTACCTGTCCTTTTATGGCTGACTAACATTTAAAATTACAGGCAGCATGGACACCCATGCCAAAAGTTCTTTGAATATGCAGTTTAAGCTCTATCAGAGCGTGAACTGCCATTTTAATGCAAGGCATGAGTGAGAGAGCAACGGAAGCCTCCCTCATCAGGCTAAATTCCCAAATGCTGTAGTAAGGATTAGAAGAGTAGGAATGTTCTGCGCCCCACGAGGAAACTTTGGCTCCCTCTCTACCTTGTACAAGGATTTCCCCCCTCGCCACTCCCACGTCTTCACTTACGCAGTGTTGGGGACTATTTGTTACCCATTGGTGTTTCTAATGACCTTATCCACTTGAGCTGCTACTTTCAATGTCCTGTGAAGTTGTACAACTCATGCCTCTGCTCTTCCATGTCAGCCAGCTTAACACCACTCCTCATTTTACCTATAACCTCTGTAGTTTCCTTTGCTGCTCAAAATTATTTGCTGGGCCTCCTATGCCAGGGAGATAAGGAGGAGGATTAACCTCATCAACGACTGCTCAAAGGTTCAAGTTCACTTCATGTCAGAACAACCATTGCCAGACTCAACCCATGCTGCAGACATGTTAATGAAATAACAGATTCTCATGCCAAAGGTCATCCACTTCTCCATGTCAAATGGAAAGCTGTTGAACAACATTATTTATGAAAGCATTTAGAGGTAGACATATATCTATCTATTAATTACATCTGAATGCAATTATTACTGACAAAAGTGTTACTTATCTTCACTGGAATGCAAATAATGGGCTGGATTCTCCAGTTCTCCCAGCCACATGTTTCTCGGCAATGCCCGTTCGCAGGTGGTGGGATTCCATATTCCCGCAATTGTCAATGGGATTTCCCATTGGGAAACCCATGGGTGGTGGTGTGCTGCCAGCGGGAACAGAGAATCCTAACGGCTGGAGAATTCCGGGCAATGTCTAATATTTTCATAGACTATGGGCGCAATCTACTGGCCGTGTCCATTTGGGATAGGGACAGTATGCAGACGGTTAATCCCAGGAGAGGCAAGCCGTGGGATTTCCGTTACGTCTTGTGAGATCTAACCAGATCTCGCGAGACGTCACGATCTGGATCCCACCAACAACAGGGCAGCACGGTAGCATTGTGGATAGCACAATTGCTTCACAGCTCCAGGGTTCCAGGTTCGATTCCGGCTTGGTCACTGTCTGTGCTGAGTCTGCACGTCCTCCCCGTGTGTGCGTGGGTTTCCTCCGGGTGCTCCGGTTTCCTCCCACAGTCCAAAGATGTACAGGTTAGGTGAATTGGCCTTGATAAATTGCCCTTAGTGTCCAAAATTGCCCTTAGTATTGGGTGGGGTTATGGGGATAGTGTGGAGGTGTTGACCTTGGGTAGGGTGCTCTTTCCAAGAGCCGGTGCAGACTGGATGGGCCGAGTGGCCTCCTTCTGCACTGTACATTCTATGATAAACAACAGGCGGAGCCCAATCTCGCATGGTTCGGTGAGTTTAAGTGCATACGTAGCTGTGTCGATGCTGGACCCAACGGCCACCCGGCATTATCGGCCTCGCTGAGGAGACTCCAACTGGGGGTCAATTTGTACTGGAATGTAAATGGGGACCAGCGTACCGGCACTTAGGGGGGATCCAGGCAATTGGAGGCTCCAGGGTGGTCATCCTCTGGCCAGGCTAGCACCCTGGCACTGCTGGTTCCAACCAGGCACCTTGGCCCTGCCAACCTGGCAGTGCCACCTGAGTGCCACCCTGGCACTGCTAGGGTGCCCATGTAGCACTGGCAGGGGCAATATCAGGGTGCCAGGCTGCCAGTGCCAATCTGGTATCTTGCCCGGCGCCAGGGATCGGGCCCACGGGTGCCTTGTTGGTATGTGGTGGGGGGCAGAGGAGCTCAACAGATGGGTTGGGCTGTTGGGGGGGGGGGGGGGGGGTCGAGAAATTGCAGCGTATTTTAAAATGGCGTCCCGAGCTCTTCCTGCATTGCGGAACTCCATTCGTCGGAACTCTGTAGTGCAGGAAATGACGCTGGGTGTTGCCTCGGGAAGGCATTCCCTGCCAGGGCCCGGAATAGCAACAGAGTGCTGTTAGAAGGAGCAGCACGATAGCACAGTGGGTAGCACTTTTGCTTAACACTGCCAGAGTTCCAGGTTCGATTCCCGCTTGGGTCATTGTCTATGCGGAGTCTGCACGTTCTCCCAGTGTCTGCATGGGGTTTCCTCCGGGTGCTCCAGTTTCCTCCCACAAGTCCCGAAAGACGTGCTTGTTAGGTCATTTGGACATTCTGAATTCTCCCTCTGTATACCTGAACAGGCACCTGAACAGGCGCCGGAATGTTACGACTAGGGACCTTTCACAGTAACTTCATTGCAGTGTTAATGTAAGCCTACTTGTGACAATAAAGATTATTATTATTATTATTAGTGAGGTTGCTTCTGCCGCTACAAGCACCAGGAACGACCCCGCTAATCTCGCCCAGAACAGACTCTCGTTTTCTTTTGGTCAGATCGCGCCCTATCGTAGTTTGCGACATGATGCAATTCAGGTTAGTCGGAGTTACTGAGAACAAATGAAGTTACTATTTTCCTGCCACAGTGGATTTGGATGCATTGACTTTTTCTCACTTTGGAGATATTCTGGTGAGGTTGCAAGTTGCTCTGAATCTTTACATTTTTGTACAGTACTGAAAGCTATTTGGAAAACGCTCCTCATTAGGTTGTCTACCATTTATGGTTTTCAATGTAAAAAAGAAATTACTTTCAAATTGCACAATTTATATTTACTCTCATGGTTTCCCTGCAAGTGGCTTGAGATAACCAGGAGTTATCACATTATTTGGAGGCTTGTATGCTGTAATGATGCTCTTTGCTAAAATAGAATAACATTTCCTCTGTTGGGCATTTGTCGTTGATAAATTTGCTGACAATTGTGCACACAGAGGAAAGCTGACATCATTGATGTTAATGGAAAACTTAAGGCCTCAAGTCGAGACACATAATTCTTCTGCACAACATGGAATTATGGTTTGACCCATCCAGCGTGGAGCAGAGAATGACATTTCTATTTACTTCTGGCATGATAGACCCACAGCCCTCAATCCACATAGGTTGCCTGGTTTACTGAATAGTTCCAGCACTAGTGAGAGACATAAGAGAAGGAGTAGGTCATTCAACCCCGCAAGCCAGCTCTGCCATTCACTTAGATTATGGCTGATTTGTATGTTAACACTACCTACTTGCTTAGGTTGATTAACCCTTAATATTCTTGCCGAACTGTTACGGACAGAAGGGGGATTGATTTAAGAAGCCCAGTGAAATATTGAGCAAAGGCATGAAGGGATAAGGGACCAAAGGCAGGTATATGGGGTTAGGCCACAGATCAGCCATGATCTCATTAAATGGCAGGACAGGCTCAAGGGGCAGAATGGCCTACTCCTATTCCTATGTTCCCATTTTCCGATCTCATTTCCTGTCCATAAACAGGAATGTGTTCCTTTGATTTCCTCCTTTTATTTTCTCTAACCCTTAAACGTATAGCGTACCAATCCTCGAAGAATAACTTACACAGCAAACTTGAGGTAAGATAAAATAAAAGGGGTTGCTTTACTTTTACGCGCACCCACACACGTGGGAGAGGGGTTTCGCAACGTTCACCCCTTTGCACTCATACAACAGAGAAAGATAAGGGGAAAGAAACAGCTTCAGGGCTCAGCCACAATAAAATATAAGTTAGGATTTTATGTTGTCCAGAGTCCAGAATCAAAAGTCTAATGGAATGTTTCTCCAGAGGGAAGGTTAATTATTGCAGGGTGATCTGTCTTTCCAGAAACAAGACTTTCACCAGGGGAGAAGGCACGTAGAGTTTAGTTAGTCTTGAAGGCACAAGTTCCAATGTCACAGGAGTTTGCAATTTTGATAAAGGGCCAGCATTCTTTCTCCTGTCGCCTGCTTGATAGTAAGATGGAAGACAGCAAAGGTTGATTTCCTGGAGCTACTCTTTCTCTGGAGGTCAAGCAGAAATTTCCAACAGCTTATTAATTAAAAGGAATTCAGACAGCTCAAGTCTCGGTCATGCGACACTGGTTTCAGATTGTGAAACAAGGCCCCTGGTTGAAAGCCACTGCGTGTTAGAACAGGTAATCCTTCGGCCATTAGCACCAGATTGGAAACTAGGAATTGCAAACAGCTGCCATTGTTCGCAGCTGGCTGTGGCAGACATCAGCAAGATATAATATAATAATATAACAATCTTCATTGTCACAAGTAGGCTTACATTAACACTGCAATGAAGTTACTGTGTGAAATAACCGTTGGGTTACGGGTATAGGGTGGATACGTGGGTTTGAGTAGGGTGATCATGGCTCGGCACAACATCGCGGGCTGAAGGGCCTGTTCTGTGCTGTACTGTTCTATGTTCTATAACATTCCTTTGTATTTTAGCCCCCTGAGATAAGGGCCAACATCGTTAGCCTTTTTACCCATTCACTAGCTTTTAGTGATTTCTGTACTGGAACCCCTGATCCATCGCTTTTTCTAGCTCCTCACCGTCTAGAACAGTGTTTTTCAAACTTTTTTTCCGAGGACCCATTTTTACCAACCGGCCAACCTTTGGGACTCACGCCGGCCGACCTTTGCGGCCCCCGCCGACCTACCTTCGGGACCCACGCCAGCAGACCTTCGCGACCCCCCCCCCCCCCCCCGGGCTAACCTTCACGACCCCTGCTGGCTGACCTTCGCGACCCACCATTTTCTCTTACCTTGTTGCTGCTGACAAAATGGAGGAATCGCAATCGCGCCCAAAGCACGTGATGTCAACTTTAGGGGGGCGTGACCTGCTCTTTGCCTCCCTCAGGCAGGAACATTACATTAAATTTTTAAAGAAATTGTCTGCTGCACCTCCGATTGCGCAAATTCACAGGCGACTGCCGGCTTTTAACAATGCTGGCTGCGAGTGGCCTTCAAAATGACGGCCGTGACCAGATTAAAACACGCGGGTGCACTGTGCATGCGTGCCCTCTCATTGGTGTGCATACACATAAACACAATGGTTCTGCGCGTGCGCATCTATGATCGGGCACGCATTTTTTTATATGGTCGCGGTCGTCATTTTGAAGGCCGCTTGCACCTGGCATTGTTAAAAATCGACTGCAGCGGCTGTTGCGCGTGACTTCCCCACACCTGCCCACGACCCACCCATGGGTCACGACCCCGACTTTGCAAATGCCTGATCTGGAAAATACACTGATCAATCTTTCTTAGGTTAGAAGTGAATGAACTCACCTGTCCCCATATTGAATTTAATCTGTCACTTGATTGCCCACTCACATAACCTACCAAAGTCTCCTCGCATCATTCAGCTCACATCTATCCTGTTTACCACGCTACCTTACTATTGTCAGAAAATTTAGGCGTATGGCTCCCTATTCCTTCATCCAAGTTATTTATAAATATAGAGAAAAACTGAAGCCTCAGCACAAATCCCTGGGGGAACATCACTAATCTCATCCCAACCTGAGTACTTAACCATTATCCCTACTCGTAGTCTCCTGATCAGCTCTCTACCTGTGTCTATACGTTGCCCCCAATTCACATGCTCTCATTTTTGTCAGCAGTCTCTTATGTGCAACCCTATGGAATGCTTCCACTTCCAATTGTTTAGTGGATTATCCCGAAAATTAATTATGTGTAAAAGCAGGAAGCTCCACATCAGACTCATAAATTAGAGAACAGAAGAAGATGTACGTTCGGAGTTCATCACTTTCCTACTTTTATGTGCTATAAATCAGGAAATTCATTTATTTTTTTAATTAATTGGCCTAATCAATTCATTTCTATGGTCAGAAAAGCAAAACTGAATCTATAATCCCACTCTCTGCTCCGCAACATCCTGCCCACCATTCAACTCTCAACTTTGCAGACAAATAGCAACATGGAATTATATGACATCAAATGATGATTTAATATACTGCCCTCCTATTCATAGCACGACGAAGGAAAGGTCACACATAATGAACACCTGTTTAAGAACCTTTTTCCTTCAATCATCCTTTTTGTATTGGGTAGCAAACATAAATAAATGAGATGGCACGGTCACATGGCCAGATGCTGACTCCAAAAAAAATTTTGTATTGCTAGCAATCATGTGTCACATGATTACATGGTGACATCATCAGAGGCACTTTCCCTCTCTTCAATCTTGGACTGTGAACAAGCAACACCTCTGTAAATACAATCTGACAACTGGTTTTCAGTAATCTTCGGTGTGGCAACCTGGTTATCTTTTGTCTTTGCTGTGAAAGCAAAACATGACAGGAGCAAAGGGGAATGCGTGTGTAGCTGTAATTCTGCATCACCTCGACACCACCATCACTGGTATTGCTGGGCTCAGTGAAGGAGCTGCCGGGAAGGAGTGCCGCAGCAAAGGTCCACCAGTGCTCAGATGTGCAGAAGGCATTTGAAAGATATCCAAATTGAAGCACCCTTTCTGCCGCAGCAGTGCCCATTTCCCCGTGGCGTTCTGTGCTGCGGATGTGCTGCCTGGCACCCACCCACCCCCGACCCCTAGAACCTGGTTGCTGTCTCTCAGAGACAGCTTCTTATTCGGTCTCCTCCAGAAAAATTGCGTCTGTAGACCCCCCTCCACCCAATGGTATTGTCACTGGACTAGTAATCCAGAGACCCAAGGTAATGCTCTTGGGTCCCAGGTTCGAATCCCGCCATGGCTGACTTAAATTCAATAAAAATCTGGGATTAAAAGTATAATGATGACCGTTGCCAATTATCCTAAAAACCCATCTGGTTCACTAATGCCCTTTATGGAAGGAAATCTGCTGTCCTTACCCAGTCTGGCCTACATGTGACTGCTGACCCACACAGTGATGTGGTTGACTCTTAACTGCTCCCCTCTGAAATGGCCTACTCTGTTCAAAGGGCAATTAGGGATGGTTTAGCTCAGCGGGCTAGACAGCTGGTTTGTGATGCAGAACAAGACCAGCAGTGGGGGTTCAATTCCCATACCAGCTTACCCGAACAGGCGTCAGAATGTGGCGACTAGGGGCATTTCAAAGCAACTTCATACTTGTGCCAATAAAAGGTTATTATTATGGACAACAAATGTTGACCCAGCCCAATGGCGCCCACATCCCAAGAACAAATGAAATTCCGGGTTCCAGACCTGGAGTTCAACCCAACATTGGCACTGCCACCCAACAAAGCAGATTCAGCTATTCATATATCACAATAACAAATGAGACTTTAAAATATTGTTAGATAAAAGTGGATTTTTGTATTGGTCAACCCCCATGCTCTCCAAAGCAAATAAATCATATGACACTGCTAACAGGAGGGAGAACTACTTATTTTGAACATTACTTTTATGATAGTTAAGCTAACATGAACTCCAAAGCATGATATTTAACTTCCACTTAGTAACACTCTTAAGTGCTTCATTTAAAAAAAATTTAGATTACCCAATTATTTTTTCCAATGAAGGGGCAATTTAGTGTGGCCAATCCACCTACTCTGCACATTTTTGGGCTGTGGGGACGAAATCCACGCAGACTCGGGGAGAATGTGCTAACTCCACATGGACAGAGCCGGAATCGAGCCTGGGACCTCAGCGCCGTGAGGCAGCAGTGCTAACCACTAGGCCACCGTGCTGCCCTAGTACTTCTTCATTTAAAGGAGTAACTTTAGGAATCTCAAAACTTTACCAAGAAATCTCAGTTCCGCTCTCAAGCTCTGAGGATGAGTCATACAGATTCGAAACTTTAACTCTGTTTCTCTCTCCACAGGTGCTGCCAGACCTGCTGAGACCTTCCAGAATTTTCTGTTTCTATCTCAGTCCAGTCGCGTGTTCGTACTGAGAGTGTTAAACCTGTGAAGTTGAGTTCGAACATTTTCTCTTCTAAATGATGGATGTTGAGATTAATATAAAAGACGAATGAGATCAGCGTGACCAAAATAGATTTAATGACTGATGTCTTTTTGCTGCTTCGGGGCTGAGCTTGCTCCTGATGGTAAAACAATAACTGAGAGCCTTTCTCGTGAAGTGAACAATTTTCATTTGATCACAAAATAATATGGTGAGCTTTCAAAAGGAAGATAGGCACAATCCAACATTTGCCCATCAAGGATGAAATTACCTCAATTTTGGACCCCCACCCCCCCACCCACCTCCCGCCGTGGTATAAATAAGTATGTCTCAAGTCTGCTCCCAGGCCTTTATCAATGCTATAATGAACTATTTTTTAATTTCTTATTTCATGGGGTGTGGGCATCGCTGTCAAAGTCAGCATTTGTTGCCCATTCCCAAGAGCACCTGAAAGGAGTTGCTGTGTTATTTCAATGAAGAGTGTGGGAGAGCATGCCAGGAGTAGCATCAAGCTTACCTAAAAATGAGGTGTCAATACAGTGAAGCTATACGCAGGACTATTTATGTGCCTAACAGTATAAGCTGAAAGTGATAGACAGGGCTAAGGAATTCCACAACCAACGGATTAGATCTAAACTCTGCAAGCATGCCACTTCCAGCCATGAATGGTGATGGGCAATTCAACAACTCACTGACGGGGGAGGCTCCACAAATATCCCATCCTCAATAATGGGGAGCCCAGCACATTTGTTGAAAAGATACTGCTGTGGCATTTGCTACAATCTTCAGCCAGAAGTGCCGAGTGGATGATTCATCTCAACATCCTCTTGAGGTCCCCAGCATCACAGATGTCAGTCTTCAGCCAATTATATTCACTGTATGTGATATCAAGGAACGGCTGAAGACACTAGATACTGCAAAGGCTATGGGCCCTGACAATATTCCGGCAATAGTACTGAAGACTTGTGCTCCAGAACTTTCTGTGCTCCTAGCCAAGCTGTTTCAGTACAGCTGCAACACTGACATCTACCCGGCAATGTGGAAAATTGTCCAGATATGTCCTGTACACAAAAAGCAAAACAAGTCCGATCCGGCCATTTAACAGACCATCAGTCTACCCCCAATCATCAGCAAAGTGACAGAAGGAGTCATCAACAGTACTATCAAGCGGTACTTGCTGAGCAATAATCTACTCACTGACACTCAGTTTGGGTTCTGCCACTTAGCATTAGATCAAACATAGGAAAAAAGAGCTGAACTATAGAGGTGAAGTAAGAGTGACCGCCCTTGTCACTCAATCGAGTTTAATCGAGGATAGCATCAAAAAACTAGAGTCAATGGGAAGCAGGGGGGAATCCCTTCCTAGTTGGAGTCTACCAAGCACAAAGGAAAATGGTTGTGGTGATTCGAGGCCATCTCAGCTTCAGGATATCATTGCAGGATTACTCAGGGTAATAGCCAAGGTCCAGCCATTTTCAGCTGCTTCATCCATGAACTTCCTTCCATCCAGAGATCAGAAGTGGGGATGTTCACTGATGACTGCACAGTGATCAACACCACTCGTGACTCCTCAGACACTGAAACAGCCCATGTCCAAAGGCAACAAGTGGCCAGCCTTTGGGTGACAAGTGGCAAGTAACATTGGTGCCCCACAAGTGTCACCAGTGGGGAATCCAAGTGATTATTCCTCCATGCTTGCTTAACAAAGCCCTTGACCAACTGGATAAGGGACATCTTGGTGTGGTGAGGATGAAGAAACTAGCATGCAGTTATTTTTGGTGGCCAGGATTAGATGCTCAAATTAAAGAGAAAGTTTGGCAATGCCAATCCTCTGAAGAACTAACACTCCACTACTGCAACCATTGCATCCATGAGAAGGGTCAACACAGTCATGGCAGAGAATACACATCGACTCTGCTGGTCCAGTAGAGGGCCATATGTTCTTAGTGATTGTCGATGCACCCTTTTTTTAATAAATATTTTTATTCTCCATTTTCACATTTTCTTCAGAATTTACAACCCATCAACAAACAGTAAACGGGAACGAATAGAATGTCAATCCCCTTATTAACAACAATGATCCCATCCACCCACCACCCCCCAAGCAACGGCCCACCTGACAATATAAGCATCAAACCAAACAAACCCTCCCAAGATGGACAAAAAAAGGAAAAAAGAAACATGAATCAGGAATCACCATTAACATATATAGTCCACTCCCCCAACCAACCCCCCTAATATTCAATGCCATCCAATCCCCAAAAGAGTACCGTGAATGACACCCATAAATTATAGACACCCACACCCCCCAGCACCCCCCCTCCCAGACTCCTCCCCTCCACTTCCTCCTGTAAACTCCTTCCCCCAACCTCGGTTCCTTCCCCCAACTTTTCATCCCGGCTAGATTCACTGAGACCTGTTCTACCAGGCTCCAATGGCCGCAGCCCCTCCTCCCACCTCATCCCTGTTCACTGGCCGGCTTAAACCGGCCAGCGTGAAGGCCCCCGCCCGGGTCCCCTTTCCCCTTGCCCGGTCCCAGGAAAACCAAAAAATCCCCTTTAGCACACAACCCCAGCATACACACCCAAGCCCCAAAGAACCATCATTGAAAATGAAAGTCCCATCTTTTCCCTTGTCCAAATATATACAGCGTCGACTCATTTAGTACACCAACACGCAGTGAAAATATAAACTTACATGAGGCTACATCGGTACACGACCATTTCTCAATTCTGCCACAGTCCTTCTGCCTTCGCAAACCCCTCCGCCGCTTCCGCCGTCACACTCAACTTAGCTGGATATACTATGCTGCACTGCACCTTGCTGATGTACAGTGCCTTCTTCACCCAGCCTAAGGCAGCCCGCCTCTTCGCCAGCTGCACCGTAAAGTCCTGGTATATGCGTATACCACCTTCAGCCCACTGCACCACCCGCTTCTGCTTTGCCCAGCTCAGGACTTTCTCCTTCACTCTATACCTACGGAGACACACAATTACTACTCTTGGCGGCTCACTCGCCTTGGTATGGACCTCCACGACCGATGAGCCCGGTTCAGTTCATATCGGGAGGGATCGTCCCCCTCCCCCAATAGCTCCGCCAACATCGTGGCAAAATACTCCTTCAACCTCGGGCCTTCAACCCCTTCGGCAGACCCACAATCCTCAGATTCTGTCACCTGAATCTGTTTTCCAGGTCTTCCATTTTGGCTCGCAGACCCCTGTTGGTCTTTATCCCCTCCGCAACTCCTTCCCCATCGATGTGAGTTGATCACTGTGCTGCGATAATGCCTCTTCCACTTCCTTCAGAGTCTCACCTCGCTCCTGCACCTCCGCCGCTGCGCTCGATACCGACCTCCTCCACCAGCATTTTCAATACCGCCCCCATCTCCTTCTTCATCACTTCCATGTGTTTTGTGAACTGTTTTTCAAGTTCCACAGCCATCACCTTGGTCATTTCTTCTGCTGTGAACAATGCGGCCTCCCCTGGTGCCCCAACCTCCACTTTCCTTACAATTCCTGCACTGACTTTTCCACTCACCGGCGGACTTTCATTAACCCCCTTTTTCACGGCTGTTTTTCTCCCAAACTTTGACATTTCTCCTCCCTGTGCCTTCTTACAGCTTTTTCAGCCTCCGTTGCCCCTGGGACCAGACGTTAAAACTCCAAAATTTCTATTCCCGAGCGGGAGCCCTCCAGTGTGCGGCTGCCTCCTGCCCGCCGTCAAGGAAAGTCGCCCGCCGTCACCAGAAGTCTGTCGATGCTCACTTTAAATGGCCAGAAGTAGTGATTATGAAATATACAATGACACAATAACTAATGAGAAGTTGGACGAAATATTAACAAGGTTTGGTGCACCGGAGCAAGTGTAAGTGACAATGGTACTCCGTTCCTTTTGAAGAAGTTCAAGGACTACTTAAGAAGAAAGGGTGTACAGCACATAAAGTCATCTCCATACCACCCTCCAACAAATGGATTGGCAGAATGATTTGTACGGTCACTTAAACATTGCATCAAGACATTAAAGGATCAAGGGACATTGGCAAGAAGAATGAACAAATTCTCGGTGTCTTACTGGAACACTGCACACGCAACAATACAGAGTTCAGCAGCAATGCTGCTGTTCAGGAGCAAACTGCAAACATGGTTTGATTTGGTAATACCACCTGACACTTCAGAGATTGTGAAACAACAACAAGCACAGATTGCTAGGAGGGAATAAAACTCTAAAAAGCAGGTATTCACTCCTCAAGGAGAACTGGGTACCCACTGTGAGCCTAGAAAAAACAGGGTCTAATATCATACACCGTACAGACGGATGATGAAAGAGTTTGGCAACCTCATTTTGACCAACTACCAGCTTCACAAAGTGACATCGCTGAAACGTCTCGAGAAGTATTTCCAATGGAAAATCTAAGCAATGATACTTCTAAACAGAGACCAAATACAGAAACAAGTTCAGATTCTATTTCTGAGGACTTTCCAATAGGGATGGTCACTGGAGTAAATCCCCAGGAAGTACCACCTACTGAAGTAATCCCCAAGGTCTGGAGCAGCCAGGTTCCAGTAAGTCGAGTGCAACTCAAAAGGAATAGATGTCCACCTGAGAGACTGTCTTATTAAGTTATACATATGTATAGAGATAATGCATAGGTGAGTCTGTTGTAAAAATGTCAAGAAAGTTGTTGTCGGACTAAAGAAGTAAAGGTGGAGGGCTGTTATATATCAGAGAATACAACCCTCTTGGTGAAACGACACGTGATCTGTAGTGACAACGGCAGTGTTTTTGAGCGGGTTTTGCAATTCTCCACCTTTGAACAACATCTCCTATACCTCTCATTGTGTTTGTAAGAATCCATAGTGTGGGCACCTCCATACCTTTTCTTTTTGCAGCACTTAGAGAATACAACATAATCAGACACATAATATAGCATTTAACACACCAGTACTATTTGCACCGGTCAAGATCGCTGATACTTTGGCAATTTTTGCATCTACTCCAGGGAGAAAATATCGTCAAATCAAATGTAACGTGAATCAGATAAATCAAATGTAGCCAGTTCTGATGATCACCCCCACACCATATGGAGCATAAATCACATCAAGTAAATCCCAGATCAGGTTCACCATGGATCAAATAATTTCCTCAACAATGTTCTTTAACATGAACTCAGAAGAGCACCCTGCTAACTCAGTGCATCACCAGTAAGTGTTAAGAATATTTCGAATGTGTTCTGTATTTCCATGACTTTGACAGGTTGGCAGAGATTTTAACAGGCATGCCCAGGTGCTAATCTCATTCAGTTGGACTCATGCCAAAAATCTGATACACTTCCACTATGAACTAGACCAGCTGAATCCTTTGAACGTTATTATAACAGAGTATAACTCACCGCTGATTAAAAGTGTCAGACATTAGATTGCGGCATGTGTGACAGCACCGCACACTGTGGCTGCAAACCATTGTACCATCTGCTTCAGATGGAATATTTCAGGTTAGCAATCAATAACCCTGATATGAACTCCATTTCTAATTTTTATCCTTTCCCTGTTTGCAGTGTTCAGCACACTTACCATTCCCTGACAGAGAGGGGGGAAGGGCACAACCTGCCAATGTCACTTATTTGCAACCAGCCACAATAAGATGGACAGGAGCAGCTAAAGGTGAATCTTCTAACAATTGCCTCTCTCATCAGCAACAGCTCCAGTATTCACATCAGAAAGGATGGATAGGTTGGGTCCCTAACACTTGCAAAAAAGAAACTGAGCAGTGACCGAATAGAGGGCATTATAACAATGAAAGTGGATATGGAGAGAATGTTTCCTCTTGTGGGAAACAGCTTAACGAGAGACTGTCAATATAAGATACTCACCAAGATACCCAATAGGGAATTCAGAAGAAACCCTCCACCCAAACGAGTGGCATGAAGTTGGGATTCCCCACCATAGGGAGTGGTTGACATGAATGTAGGGATAGAAGGTACCATAGCCAAATTTGCAGATGACACTAAAATAGGTGGGATAGTAAATTGCAATGAGGAAAGAAAAAAATGTACAAATGGATATAGATAGTTTAGGTGGGTGGGCCAATCTTTGGCAGATGGAGTTTAACATGGATAAGTGTGAGGTTATCAATCTTGATTGGAAAAATGGAAAGGCAACTTGTTATCTATATGGAGAGAAACTACAGAGTGTTTCGGTGCAGAGGGATCTGGGTGTCCTCATGCATGAATCATAGAAACCTAGTGCACAGATACAGCAGGTAATAAGGAAGGCAAATGGGATTTTGGCCTTTATAGCTAAAGGGATAGAGTATAAATGTTGGGAGGTGTTGCTGCAACTGTAGAAGACATTGGTGAGACTGTACATGCAGCTTTGGTCCCCTTATTTCAGGAGGGATGTAGTTGCATCCAAGGCAGTTCAGAGGAGATTCACTGGATTGAATCCAGAGATGAGGGGTTCGTCTTTTGAAGAGAGATCAAACAATTTAGGCCTGTACTTTCAGGAGTTTAGAGGAATGAGCGGAGATCTATTTGAGCTATGTATGATGATAAAAGGTACTGACAAAGTAGACAGAGCGGATGCTTCCTCTTGAAAATGAAATGAAATGAAAATGAAATGAAAATCGCTTATTGTCACGAGTAGGCTTCAATGAAGTTACTGTGAAAAGCCCCTAGTCGCCACATTCCGGCGCCTGTCCGGGGAGGCTGGTACGGGAATCGAACCGTGCTGCTGGCCTGCTTGGTCTGCTTTATAAGCCAGCGATTTAGCCTTGTGAGCTAAACCAGCCTCTTCATAGAATCGTAGAATTTACAATGCAGAAGGAGGTCATTCAGCCCATCGAGTCTGCACCGGCCCTTAGAAAGAGCACTCCACTTAAGCTCACACCTCCACCCTATCCTCATACCCCAGTAACCCCACCTAACCTTTATGGAGACTAAGGGCAATTTAGCATTGCCAATCTACCTAACCTGCACATCTTTGGATTGTGGGAGGAAACCGGAGCACCCGGAGGAAACCCACGCAGACACAAGGAGAACGTGCAGACTCCACACAGACAGTGACCCAAGCCAGGAATCAAACCTGGTACCCTGGAGCTGTGAAGAAACAATGCTAACCACAGTGCCGCTCATGTGGTGCAATCTAGAACAAGAGGTCATATTTTTAGGATAAGGGGTAACAGATTTAAAACAGAGATGAGGAAAAATTACTTCTCTCAAAGGATCACAAATCTGTGGAACACACTACCCCAGATTGCAATGGATGCCGGGACATGAGTAAATTTAAGGAAGAGGTAGACAGATTTTTAATTAGTAATGGGTTGAAGGGTTATGCAGAAATGGCAGGAAAGTGGAGTTGAGGCCGAGAGAAGATCAGCCATGTTGGTATTGAATGGCCAAGCCACAGGAGGGGCTGAATAGCCCACTCCTGCTCTCAGTTCTTATGTTCTCATGAAGTGAAAAGTACAGACACAGTTAACGGGAAGGTAGACAAGCACGTCAGGGAGAAGGGGTAGGTGGTTATGATGGTCAGATTTAGATAAGTAAAGATGGGAGATGGCTTGAGTGAAGCAAAATACCAGCGTGGGGTGGTTGGGTCAAATCATGGTTCTGTGCCCTTTATTTCTTTGTAACTTCCATTTATACAGCTTTATCATAGCAAACCATCACAGTGCATCTTCCAGGAGCTGTAATCAGTCAAGTTTTCTATAAATTTAGAGTATCCAATTTTTTTTCCAATTAAGGGGCAATTAGCGTGGCCAATCCATCTACCCTGCACATCTTTTTGGGTTAACGGGGTGAGACCCATGCAAACATGGGGAGAATGTGCAAGTTATCCAATAAGATTTGACATCTAGCCACCCAAAGAGCTGTTAGGACAGATGATAAAATGTTTAGTCAAAATGGTAGGTATTAAAGAGCATCTCAAAGAAGGAAAGAGGAGAGATACGGAGAGGTGTTGGAAAGGAATTCCAGAGCTTAGAGCCTAGGTAGCTGAAAGCAATATCACCAATGGTTGAGTGAAGAAAATTGAAAATGTGTAAGAGTCCAGAAATGGAAAAGTGCAGATATTTTGGAGGGTTGTAGAACTGGAGGTACAGGTACAGAGAGGAGCAACAGTTCGCAGCCTCCGCTTGATATTTACCTTTCACACCATGGATGGCTACAAAAACAAAATGTTTCTCAATCAAACGTCAGTAATCTGAACTATGTTGATTTGTTGATAAGGGGCTGGTTTAGCACACTGGGCTAAACAGCTGACTTACAATTCAAAACGATGCAGAACAAGGCCAGCAGCGTGGGTTCAATTCCCGTATCAGCCTCCCCGAAAAGGCGCTGGAATGTGGCGACTAGGGGCTTTTCACAGTAACTTCATTGAAGCCTACTTGTGACAATAAGCAATTATTATTATTATTATTGTGTTTCTTAGTGATAAGGCTAACCACCTGGACAATGCTGAACCATCAGGTTCCTGTAAAGTCGGGATTTAACCAATTGCATTTAATGTAATGTATTGTGGCACATTTCTGGCATTGTCGAGAGACTTCAGACTTCGTTAGAAGCAAGAATGTTTATTAATAAAGAGTAACTTTGTACAGGAAGTTTGGAGCACTCGGCTGCCTTGGCTTACAGCCCCAAGTCCTTACATGCTTACGACATGGCTGCTAGATGTATTCTGACCAAGTGAGGACTCCACCCTCTGGGGTGATCACAAACTATCGGTTCCCATTGGTCCCTCATGTCAGGTGACCTTCTTCGGCTGTACTGTCTTAAAGAGACAGTCACCACAATTACTACAAGTGTACTGACAGTTATAAATCATTTGCTATCATTTTGCGTGACACAGAAATAGGCATTTACATCATTTTATATGTAATATTATGATGCTTTAAAATTTCACTACACATGGTAAAATGTAGAAATTCAAAGGATTTGACAAGGGATAGTGCATGTGCCAAATTGCTTGCAAACTGATAAATGGCCTACATATCAATGGATAGGATTTAATGTATGTCCACCACCGCCTCCCTATCCCACGATGCAACCAATATTCACCATCCCTTATCTTCAGAAGTATCAAAAATCTTTGTTATTTAGCTTTGAAATATCTGTCGAATGTCAGCTTGGCTCAATTGGTGCGCGCTCACCACAAGGTAAAAGATTGGATTGGATGCGAGATGGTTTAGGCTGATAATTGAACTGATTCCTGACCGTGCCATCAGGTCGATCCAAAAGCTGCCCCATAATTTTGTACAAGGACAGCAAGGTCATCCCTAATAGCCCTGCAGTGGGTAATGGGAAGCTTCCTTCTTGAACCTCTGCACTCCATGTGGTGGAGACACATTAAAGAGTGATCAGGGTGCTGTTCTTTGTGTAATGCATTATTACACTGAATGTTTTTTTTAAGAAGTACACCACTGGCTTCAGCTACAGACTTACATTTACAGACAGGAGTGAAAGAGATGCTCAGAGTGATCAGAATCATAGCTTCGTATTAGGTATCAATTGAAATCACTTTGGGCTGCCTCGAACCAACTTTTAATCAATGCAACTCCACAGAAGAGCAACGTCCACAATTCAGCATTCATTAGGAAATCTCACTCACGGGGCCTAAATGCCGAATAATATATTCCAAACACATTGACTCCTCCGGCACTCTATTCACTGGCAGCAGAGAACTAAACTTGCGCTATCATTTTAGATTAACGCGTGATGTGGCATTAACACAGGGGGTAGGATTTCAGAAGTAGCACTTTTAAAGAGTTGCTGGTCAGCAAACTGTTATGATATAGCTGATAAAGGAGGAAATGGCGGCAACACCATCTCCTCCAATTTTAATGAGGAAATCTGAGGAAATCTCCCTGAACCCAACCACGTCACAAATCGTTAAGACTCCATGAAAATGTAGGCTAGTGGATATTTTCATATGTGGTGACTGTTCTTTTTCTATGAAGCAGAGTAATGCAGTTAGAGAAAAATATAATCATATCGGTTATGCTCTGGTCCTGTTGTGCAAAGAACTGACTGTGTCCTTCGAGACCCCTTAAATATTCTTGCTAATTATCCAGTTATCTAGGTAGATGTCTATTCTGGCTTTTGCTCACAATAATATTCTACATCCTGGTGACTGGCCAGGTAAAGTAAAACACAGCAGGCTACAGAGATTTGGGATACTTTTTCCAGTGTGTGTTGCAACCACCTCACAATCTTCTCAAGGATGCCAAAGACTGACCCAGGTAACAGCAGGAATCTGCCCTTCCTATTTATCCTCTTGGTTTCCTAAATGGGGGAATAAGTAGCCATGGCTGGAGATCAGTGTCCCGGTAGCCTTTCATCCAGGTTTCGTGGCCTTAAAGTAATGATAAAACCATGGGTTGCTATAAAATAGAAGAATTACAGCATGTGACAGATCACCAGGCATGCTCCCATAGATCAATTGCAACCCTTCCGGTTTCAAGTCATTTCCATATAAAAGGAGTACCATTGAGCAGAGACCCATCTGGTGATAAGTGTGTCATCAATAGTGCTCTGCAGTTTGGGTACTCCAACCAGATGGTCTTTTGTGTCGCTGTCTGTTTTTTCATGTTGAAGTTGATGAGTTGAGAGACCTGGGCAAACAAGGCAGCTGTCATTTGCATGACGGTATTCTTCACGATAGCCTGGCATGACCCATTGGCATAAGAGCTCAAGGTTGGCCAACCTGATTGAACTTTCACTGATGTTGAAATGGAGAAGTGTGTAAAATTCAAGGATGCTTTCCTTGAGGGAATTTAAATTTTCACATGCAGACTTAATTTGACTTGGCCATGTACAACCCTGGACCTGTTAGCAGGGCTGGCTGGATAAGGGCAAGCCCTCATTGGTATCCTAAGCTGCAAATGCACCTGTTTGAAATGTGTCCTGTCAGCTAATTTTTCTAAAACCTTCAATCAGAAAATCTTTGATCCCTGTTGAAAGGACACTGATGGCTGGTGAGCTGCAGCTTTACGAAGCTCACTAACCTATTTTCTTTAACTTCGATTTTCTATCGCGATACAACGACAATAAAGACAGAGGAAACCACAAAGAGTGGCTCAAAACTTATGATCAGAGGTGAAGCAAGCATACCCATCACTATTCTTGAAGAAATCTGTGCTGAATGTCATATGGGGGGACTTTCCAGTCCCTCCCACCAGCGGGATCTTCCAGTCCCTCCTTCCCGCGGGATTTTCCAGTCACTCCTGCCCGCGGGATTTTCGAGTGCCTCCTGCCCTCGGGACTTTCCAGCCCCTTCTGCCCACAGAATTTTCTAGCCCCTCCTTCCCGCGGGATTTTCCAGTCCCTCCCACCAGCGGCATTTTCCTGCCCCAACTCTGCCACAATGGGATTGTAAAATTCCACCCATAGTGACCTCAGTGGCGGGAACTTTCATTCTCTTGAAATGCAATTCATTATAGCTTAACTTTACAGAAGTCCCAGCATCAAGATTCCAGTAATTAATCAGAACGGAGACACTTAACAACATTCCGCAAATATTTTTCTTTTCAGGGTCAGATCCGTAGTTCAGCAGTAGTTCTAACTCAAATCACTGTTATAAAAACCCAGTTCCAATGCACTGAACATGACTGAACTTTTTAGGGGACAATTAAGTGCCAGGAGATATACTCGCCATGAGAGTGAACCATGCCATGACAAATGGATTTTAAAAAAAGAATTTACAGTGCAGAAGGAGGCCATTTGGCCCATCGAGTCTGCACTGGCTCTTGGAAAGAGCACCCTACCCAAGCCCACACTTCCACCCTATCCCCATAACCCAGCAACCCCACCTAACCTTTTTGGATCTTCAGGGCAGTTTAGCACGGCCAATCCACCTAACCTGCACATCTTTGGACTGTGGGAGGAAACCGGAGCAGCCGAAGGAAACCCACGCACACACGTGGAGAACGTGCAGACTCCGCACAGACAGTGACCCAAGCTGGGAATCGAACCTGGGACCCGGGAGCTGTGAAGCAACAGTGCTAACCACTGTTCTACCTTGCCGCCCATAGTTAAGTTAGACATCATGTTTGTTGTAAGTGCATCCCAATGCATACTTCCTATTTGCAGGGGTTAACACTGAAACAGGTAGTAAAGGGAGATCTCGGTGTTATCGCTGGAGGTTTGTGACCAATTTATAAAATGTGTCGCTAAAGCTAAGCGGGTGTTGGATTGTAACAATAGAATTGTTCAGTACAAATCAAAGTACACAGCTGCCAGTTTAGAAGTCACTAGTTAAACCAGATCTGCAGTACTGCACCTAGCTTTGGCCCCCTTTATGGTAAGCAGTATAATGTCTTTTTAAACGTTGGAGTAGAGAGTTAAAAGACTGATTCTTGAATTAAAGATTGCATAGCTGCAAAGGGTGGGGGGGGGGGGGGGGGGGGGGGGGGGGGTGCAGGGCGAAGTACAGACTGATTGGAAATCGTGATGCTCCAGCCATCATGAGGTGAGGGGCAGGTTTGGTGGAGCCGCTGGTCTTGTTCTGCCTGTGCCAAAACAGACCTGGTGAAAGTTACAGTCAACATGCAGGACCTGCTTGCTTACCTTCTTTGATGTATTTCTGTTGAATTTGGCGAGACTCGACTCTCGAACCTCAGTTGGTAGGACAAGATGTCAGCTAGAATTTTACAGAGTATCTTACAGATTCTTCCATTTGTTCAGATAAAATTTATAATTGAAAGCACCAATGTTGCTTTCTTTTTCTTTGACAAATCCGGTGTATTTCCACCATTTTCCACTTTATCTCTTCCTTTAATTGACATTTTCTACCCACATCCAAACTTCAGTGTGCTAAACTTTAGATTTACAGACAGACAATATTAAATTCCCAATACCTTAAGCAGTGGAATTAGTTCATAAAGCGACATTAGCGACACAAATGGAAAATTAAAAACTCAGTAGTTGCCCAGAAGGGAACATGAAACATGGGCAGGGATTCACCGGTCCCAAGGAGGTGCGGTGAAGGGTGGTGGTGGTGCGGTAAAATCACAGGAAGCACAGGTTCCTTGACACGGTCCTACCACTGGGGTGTTTGAACCAGTGGTGGGACTGGACGCAGAGCTTAGCATAAATAAAGACTGGCGGCACGGTGGCACAGTGGTTAGCACTGCTGTCCTACAGTGCCAGGAAACTGGGTTCGATTCTGGCCTTGGGTGACTGTGTATGTGGAGTCTGCACATTCTCCCCATGTCTGTCTGCGTGTGTTTCCTCCGCCCCCCCCCCCCCCCCCCCCCCCGTTTCCTCCCGCAGTCCAAAGATGTGCAGGTTAGATGATATGGTAATGCTGATTTACCCCTTTTTGTCGAAAGATGTGCAGTTCATGTGGATTGAATTAGGGGCAATTATACAGGGCCATCGGCATTTTTCCGTTTGTGGGTGGCTCCTTGGCACCGCCAGTTAAGTAGAAGCTGCCTCCCTGCAGTGGCCACGGGGGAAAGGGAAGGGGGCTCGGGTTCGCCAGCCCAGTGAGGGGGGTCGGGTGCAGAGAAGGCATCACTTTAGGCCCCAATGATCTTCCCAAAGGTGAGATCACTCCCCTGACCCAACTCCCAAGATCCCTTGTAAGCATCATCAGCAGCCATCTCTCCTGGCGATTCACTTTCTGAGGAAGGCCTGCTGGCAGCAAGAGAAGGCTTAGGACCTGCTTTTCATCCTGATGCTCACTATAAAACTCATAGTTACAATGCCTAATTGAACAATGGAAAATGTTACACTCTCTTAACTCCCGATACAATGAGCTGACTTGACCTGAATATGAATTTGAAGTTGTTGCACTCCCCAACCATCAGCCACGAGAGAGAGAAAGAGAGTGACTCACTTCCTCCTGTTGATCACCTGCCATTTGATTTTAGCTGTTATTTTAAATTTCCATTCCCAGAGCAATCATTGATGCTAAATGGTGAGGAGGATAGCCTTGGAGTGCAGGAAGATATATATAGATGGGCTGGTCAGATGGGTTGATCAGTGACAAATGAAATTCAATCCGGATAAGTATGAGGTGATGCACTTGGGCAAGACAAACAAGGCAAGGGAATACACGATGAATGGTAGGACCCTGGGACGTATCGAGGATCAGAGCGACATTGGTGTCCCTTAAGGTAGCAGGGCAGGTGGATACAGTGGTTAAGATGGCATATGGTATCCTTGCCTTTATTAGCCGATGCATTGAGTTTAAGAGCAGGAAGGTTGCTGGAATTGTTTAAAACGTTGGTTAGGCCACACCAAGAGTATTATATAATTCTGGAATCCACACTGTGGGAGGGATCTGGTAGCACTTGAAAGGGTGCAGAGGAGATTTTCCAGGATGTTGCCTGAGCTGGAGAGTGTTAGATATGAAAAGAGATTAGATAGGCGTGGATTGTTTTCCCTGGAGCAGAGGAGACTGAGGGGGAACATGATTGATATGCATAACATTATGAGGGGCATAGAGAGAGTAGACAGGAAGAAACTTTCCCCTTGGTGGAGGGATCAATGACCAATGGGCATTGATTTAAAGTAAGGGGCAGGAGGGTTAGAGGGGATGTGAGGATAAATGTTTTCACCCAGAGGATGGTGCGAGTGGAACTCACTGCCTCACAAGGTTGTGGAGGCAGTGACCCTCATAACATTTAAGAAGTATTCCAATGTGCATTTGCGATCCCAAGGCATACAAGGCTATGGGCCAAGTGCTGGAAAATGGGATTAGAATAGTTAGGTGGGTGTTTTTGACCAGCACAGACACGATGGGCCGAAGAGCCTTTTCTGTGCTGTGGACCTCTATGACTCCATGTTGCTATTACAACTTAGTTTCATGGCCTGTTCAAGGTACAATCACATCACTGTGTCAAACACAGAATTGAGGCTATTTAATCTGGAGTTTCCATTTGGTTTCCATTTGGTTGCATTGGTCTCTTCAGTTCAACTCACTCAACATCAGCCAACACAAAAAGATTGAGGTATTTCAAACGCATGTAAAATACAAAATAAAATGCAAGTGAGGCTCCCTAATTTTTTTGCATTAGTTAAAAAAACATGGGGCTAGATTTTGCGGTAACAGTGACAGGAATCCGTGAGCACTCACCATCATTACTTCTTTAGGTGGCAGAAAAGGAACAGTTAAACACAAAAATACAGAAATTGCTTTCAGTAATTCTATGCTTTGCAAAGGTGAGCTGTTGAGATCAGTGATTGACACCCCGGGCTAGCGAGTGGTCTGCATGAGTGGCCCTTCTTCATCTCAGTGGGCCGCAGGATTGAAAATGGGCAAGTGCATAACTATGACCCCACGAATAAGATTAAATGCATTTAATACATGCCGAATATTTCATAATAAGTTATGGAAGTGCTTACCAATATGTATATTAATAGAACTCATCAACTTCAAATGGTAAAAAACAAAATAAATATTTATGCTCACCTTGCTTAAAGTGCAAAAGTAGTGTAAAAAAGCTCAACCTCCCACATGTTGTAACCAAGACAGTCTCGTGGGATAAGGTGATTTTGCTAACTGTACTTGCATCCCAAGAATTATTGGGCTGTGTCGACTTAAACAAAGCGTTTATTGGGCACAGAGAGAGCACATGTCTCTCACGGTCATCGTGCGCAATCAGCACGCACCTCACCTCATGTGCCCTTGTTTTATGTGCGTACCATATTAACAATACCGCTGACGGAAACCAATGGAATCTGGCAATCATGCATATAGGCAGCAAAATGACTCACGGGCCGCACACTGAACCCCAATGGGCAGGTTGCCCACCACTGGATGAGATCCTCTAAGGCTGCAATCAATTAGAAATTATTAAACTGCTGACATCTTTAAATTTAGTGTCTTTAATCTTTCTGTAAAAACTCTCGAAAGGTTGCCTGAAGCATAACAAGGTTTTTAACAATGTACTAAGTTCAGAATTACCGTTAAACAGCCTCCCTGCCACTAAAAAAGTAATTTTACATTTGTATGAATGTTAAACTTCTCCATTACAATAAGACATTCTAAATACTTTTTTTTAAAGATTAATGATATTTTATCTTACACTTTAATCCCAGGTGCATAAACTGATAATTTATTTCACTATCTACAAAAAATTGAAATTAAAAGTGAAGGTATTCAGTGTTTTTTGCTTCCTGTTTTGCTGTCTGTTAGAATACTTCAATGTGATTGGCTGCTTACCCTACTGGATGGTATTGTTGCCTTTGGATTCCTGGAACTCCTTGTAATTTGGTACCAGAAAGAAAACTGACGGCAGTAAAGTGTGAGTCCACACTTCAGAGAGATCAAGATCTTTGTGGGTCATATCCTTCGGGATCAGCGTCAAGCACTCTCACTCTAATGTGACCACAATATCCATTGGTGGAAACCAGCCCCGAACACAAATCAGTCAAGCATCCAGATCAAATTAATAACTATCAGAAGTCGCAATGAATTGCGCTCATTTACAGGCCTCATTAAAGTTCTTAGAAAGCCATCTATTTTTTAAATTTCAAGGATGCTAATAGTCATCTAGAATTTACGGTGCAAAAGGATGCCATTCGGCCCCTTGAGTCTGCTCCGGCTGCTGGAAAGAGAACACCACCCAACCCCATACCTCCACCCTCACCCCATAACCCAGCAACCCCACCCAACACTAAGGGCAATGTTAATTCTTTAAAAAAAATAGGAAATTGACCATGCACTAATGAAACTAGTAAATCATAGAATCCCTATAGTGCAGAAGGAGCCCTTTCAACTCATGGAGTCTGCACTGACCCTCCTAAAGAGAACCCCACCCAGGTCCAATTTTCCGCCATATCCCTTTAACCCCACCTAACCTTTGGACACGAAGGGGCAATTTATAGCATAGCCAATCCACCGAACCTGCAGATCTTTGGACTGTGGGAGGAAACCAAAGTGGCGGAGGAAACCCACGCAGCCACGGGGAGAACGTACAAACTCCACACACATATACCCGAGGTCGAAATCGAGCCCGGGTCCTGGCGCTGTGAGGCAGCTGTGCTAACCACTGTGCCATAAATGATCCTGTTCAGCTTTTTAAAAAGTATTTTTCAATTATTTTAAATCAGGTTGCAAACAGTTACTCTGACTAAACCTGCTTATTTATTCTGACAAACCCATGTTTGGTTAACTGCACGGAGTTCTGACTTGTTTATATATTGAGGAGTACTTTTCAATGCAAAAGAAGTTCTAAAATATTGCCTAATTGCACCAGTACATGGTAGGTTTTATATTTAGTGATAAGCTAATAGGTTTTAGTAGAAACTTGAGCAAAAGAAAAATCACTTCTGAAAACTAGCACAATATTTAAGGCAATTTGTGCCCAGATCTCCTATTATGCCTGGAGTGGAAACTCTACCTCATAATGATTATCCTATTAATGGAAACATGGAATGATTTCCTCTGTGTGCCAAATATGACAGGTTGATAAATCCATTTGAAAAGAATGACGAGTTATAATTGCATTGCAGTGGGGTTGATTTTCCGAAGCAGGATCTGGTCAAATCTTCTGGTGACGAGGATTTAATGGGAACTTTGAAACAGAGAGAAAAGTGGGGCTTACCGTTCGCTGCACTCAAATCCTTGATTTAAACACACATTGCACAAAGTTCCAAGCCAGGACCAACAATTTGTCAAATGTACCCTATGACACACAAAGGGGATCTCCCTCTTATGTCACCATTGGACAGGCCGACACATACTAAGTTTACTTTGTCAATGAAAACAGAATTCACTGCATTGCTTTAGATGATGTCATTCGGCATATGAATTTAGTGACCAGAATTTGAGAAATGCTATTTGATTGCTATTCTTAAAACACAGCAAACGAAATACCATACTGAAAAGGCCAAGCAGATTTTATTGGCTAATTTATGGGACGCAGGATGTACACAGAGCCAGTATCCTGCACATGCTACTAGGCAACATGATCTTTGCTGAGTACTGTTGCTAAATAATACTATTTCACAGGCTGTTTTGGTAGCAATGAATAAAATCCCGACACCAAAGGTTCACCAATGAGCCATTCACTATAAAAGGAAACAGTCTAAATCAAGTTACAGTGATGCTGGTGTTGTGGGCGGGGGAGAACTGAGGAAGTGTGTGGGAAAGCGGTAAACAATATAAATGCTTAATTTCATATACCACAGGCCACAAATGGGATAATTGGTCAAATATAAGCAGACCTAAACAGTTCACAGCATTCAAAGCCCTTTAAAGAGCAGTATGTTTGCACAGAAGACAATAAGGTTCAGGGGCCCTGACTCCCTGAATCGGTATAAATCAATGAAATCAGCAATTACAGACACAACATTGACAGCACACGTACATACACAAGCACATGTATGCACATATAATGGCTTAAACTGCATTTAAATGTTAGATTCTCCATACATACGATGCATACGCATTGAGAATGAGCATAGAGACGAGGCAGCTTATGGCAACCAGGCACCAATGACAGCAGCAGCAGCGCTGCCATGGCAATTAGCTTTTCTCCATGGCAGCAGTTCAGCTGCAGTGCTAACTTACACAGTCGTACATCATGATTTGTTGTACAATGTGTAGTGGGGGAGGAAGAGAAGAAATTAAATGCCTCCTCCTGGACTTTGTCTGATAAAACCAAGCCCAGGAATAGATCTGTCTCAATAACAGTGCACAGCAAGGACTACACACCCGATGCACAGTCAGCTGCAGTTCTTTGCTATTCTTAGAAAATTATAAAACAATATTACAGAGCAATGCAAATCACCCACACCTTCACTTGTCCCAGGGATGTAATGATTGGAATTCGCAGTATTTTTAGAAGGGCAAATTATATTGTGAACAAAATGACAGGCATAGAGTTTGCAAAGATCCTATGAGTATTTATGAAACATGTACTCTATAAAGGATTACATAAATATGCACTAAAAATACGGACCTTTTTATAGTATAGTCCTTAATGTGCTGTCGTCTTATTTAGAACACGCAGACAACTAACAAAATAAAATCAGGTTTGCATTAAACTGTACAAGCAGGAAACACTGCAGAGTATCCTCCTAATATTTGTAAGTAAAGAATACACTGATTAATCCTTACAAAACATTTGGCAAAACTATTGACTGAAATGTCCAAATTCATTGTAATGTCGCTTGCTCATGACATCACTGTGTGATAATGACACTGGGCTTCTCAAGATTTTCTCGTTCCCCTCAAACTAAATACATTTTGTCTGTTTTTAACAATAAGGGTGTCTTTAAACCAAGACGCACTCCTGAAGAGGCAAATGCGAGAAAGAGAAGTCAGTTTAAACCTGCAAAAGGGGTTTTTAACTGATTTTTCTGACAGCACAGATTGAAAGAGAGCAGGTAAGGATCATTGCTAAACAGAGTACAAAGCAGTACCAAGCTCAAGCTGTCTCCTGGGCTGCTTATACTGCAGGCCACGAGACACACTTTCAAATGCAAAAGTAGTTTCCCAAATATCATTGTACAACATTAACAGACATCTGTTCCTTTCTATCACAGGGAACAGTAATTCACGATGGATAAGAAGTACCTGTAAGGGATCCAGTCAGAGAGATGCTTAGAACTCATGTTTTACATCAACTGTCTGATTTTCAGCACAAAGGCCTGTAGCTTGAAAGAGTGATCCCGAGATCAGACTCCTGAAGGACATCTGCCACAATCCAAGCATTATCCAGCAGGAACCAAAATCTTCAACTTACTAGCTAACCCCAGGTACTGAGAGACAGGCAAGAGATGAGCAAGATTCATTAAACCACACCTACAGCAGCGATTCCACACTCCTGTACAAGCACAGACTCTCTGTCCCTCTCGCTCTCTCCTCTCTATTCTCAGCAAACCATTAGCACAAGCGGCTGCTCATCTGTACAATGAGTGACAAACAGGTAACTACGAGCTTCTTGTCATCAGCTCAAGCACAGCTAGCTTTGATGTCTAAAACCTTTTAAGATAAATCCTTGTCGAGCAGAAAAGAAAGAGAAAAATAATCCTTTGTTATGTCAAATTATTCATTAATTCCAAGTGTGGCGTGTATTAGCATAGGAAGTGGGAGGGCTACGTACAATATTAATAAATGTGCTTTGATCTCCAAGGATGGTTTATATTTTTGAGCAGGAATAATCTGACGTAAAGTGGTTGTACCATCCCAAATTATTTCTCATTCATGGCTATTGTTTAATTTGCCACTGTAGGCACTCCCACGTCTAAATAAATAGATATCACAGCTTTAAAACCAACCAAAACAAACAAGAAAAACACCAAAAGTTATTTTTTTTCCATAAAAATAAAATGAAAAGTAAATAAAATAAAGTAAATATTCTCGACAGATCTTAAGTCAACGTACAAACAACTACACTGAATTTTAGCGATCGACTCTTGTGAAGCGGTGCATGATTGATTAGATCCAGATTTACAAATATAAAGATCCGCAACTTGAAAATAATGCTATTGATGAAACAAAATACAAATCATACAAAAATCACAAAGGATTTAGAAATTGCACAGGGGATTTGAAAAGATTAGAAGAGTCCAAAGGGCTAGCAAATAATAAAAAGTGGAATGGTGAGGGCTTTTATAAACAGGTTAAAAATACAAGAATACTTTTCGAGAGGTTAGGGATACTCAGGGATAAAGAGGGAGGTGGGTCCAGTGTGGATTCCTGCCGTGACCAATAAAGCTGTGACGGAAATGTTAAACAAATATTGGTGTTTCCAAAGAGCCAAATTGCCTCTATCCATGATGGAAACTTCTGTGAGTCAAACCAAAAAGTGGAAAAAGACAAATTAAACTTATGCATTCTCCTCTGTTGATCTGTAAGACTGCCAAGGGAAACAACAAAATAGGAGAGTACTAGAGATATGCTTTACAGTTTTTGCATATTAATTTGAGATTTTTTTTTGCAAGTTTACCTCACCGAGACCAATTCAGATTTCAGATAAAAGTATATAATCTGACTCTGCAACGGTTTCGTAAGCTACCTTTAAAGAATATGGGAGCAGGAGTAGTCTATTCATGCTTTAAGCCATTCAATTACATCCTAGCTGCTGGTACTTCATGGTAGAACAGTGGTTAGCACTGTTGCTTCACAGTGTCGTGACCTGGGTTTCATTCCCGGCTTGGGTCACTGCCCGTGCAGAGTCTGCATGTTCTCCCGGTGTCTGCATGAGTTTCCTCCGGGTGCTCCGATTTCCTCCCACAAGTCCTGTAAGACGTGCTTGTTAGGTGAATTAGACATTCTGAACAGGCGCCGTAGTGTGGCGACTGGGGGAATTTCACAGTAACTTAATTGCAGTGTTAATTTAAGCCTACATGTGATACTAATAAAGATTATTATTAACATTTAACCAACTTTGTTCAACATTTGACAAAACATGAATCTATCCATCGCTGTCCTGACAGGGAGATATTAGGAGATTGTGTTAGAAATGGGGTCCAAGATGTAGCAGGCAATTTAGGGGTTAATTTGAGGGAAAATATTGCTAGTAGCAGAGAGGGATACACCCACAGCTTGAGTTACCTTATCCCATTCCGATGTAACCTTGTTCGTGGGAATACATGGGATGCCCCAGTTCAGCCAAGATGAACCACTCAAGATCGATTGTCATTCAGGACAACCTTGTTTGACCAGCCATTAGGCCATCACAGAGTCTGATTACCTATTTGTCCATCGATGAAAGGCTAGTTGCATATGAATGGCATAGCTCTTTTCTGTTGTATAAAGAGAGTGGGAAATCAGCCAAGATAACAATAATAGGTTCAAGACTGCAAACCCGAGAGAACCTTTGTTTGAGGGGCTGGGTGGAGCTTAGAGAGATAGAGCGAGAGAAACAAAAAGAATGCAGTTCTGAAAATTTATGAGCAGAAAGCTGTGAAAATCGACCAGAGACGTCATCAGAGTTGCCACCGAGACAGGCTTTGTAAAGGAGTTTTGATAGAAGATAAATTGTTTTGTAAATGCAAATATCGCCTTGATCTTTCTGTGTAAGCGGCATGAGAGCAGCATGGTAGTGTGTTAAGGTTAAGAAACTGCATGTAATCTGTTAGTGTTAGAGTTAAAGCTTAAAAGTCTCAATATTGTTTTCTATTCTTTTGTTTTTAATAATGTATGTTTAAAAAAATAAGCAAATCCTATTCCTTACATTATCACTCCTGGAACGAATTGATCTTTCCACGGCATTAAGGCTCAAAAAGGTTATGGCATCTGGTCCAGTCTCTTAGCCACTCTTGAGAGCTGGCCAGGCATCCATAACAAATTGGGGGCTCGTGGCTGGGATCCTTACATATAAGTCCTTGTTTGTCTTGGTGTTATCGAAGTGTAGATCAATTGCATTCTTTTTGGGTTGGAAATATTGAATAGAGATTGGATTTGGATTTTGTTTATTGTCACGTGTACCGTGGTACAGTGAAAAGTATTTTTCTGCAAACAGCTCAACAGATCATTAAGTACATGAAAAGAAAAGAAAATACATAATAGGGCAACACAAGGTCCACAATGTAACTACATAACACCGGTACCGTGTGAAGCATACAGGGGTGTAGTGTTAATCAGGTTAGTCCATGAGAGGATTGTTTAGGAGTCTGGTGACAGTGGGGAAGAAGCTGTTTTTGAGTCTGTTCGTGCGTGTTCTCAGACTGTTGTATCTCCTGCCCGAGGGAAGAAGTTGGAAGAGTGAGTAAGCCAGGTGGGAGGGGTCTTTGATTATGCTGCCCGCTTTCCCCAGGCAGCTGGAGGTGTAGATGGAATCAATGGATGGGAGGTTTGTGTGATGGACTGGGCGGTGTTCACGACTCTCTGAAGTTTCTTGCGGTCCTGGGCCAAGCAGTTGCCATACCAGGTTGCGATGCAGCCAGATAGGATGCTTTCTATGGTGCATCTGTAAAAGTTGGTAAGAGTTAAAGTGGACGTGCCAAATTTCGTTAGTTTCCTGAGGAAGTATAGGCGCTGTTGTGCTTTCTTGGTGGTAGCGTTGACGTGGGTGAACAAGGACAGATTTTTGGAGATGCGTACCTCTATTGAAGCTGCTAACCATCTCCACCTCGGCCCTGTTGATGCTGACAGGGTTGTGCACAATACTTTGCTTTCTGAAGTCATTGACCAGTTCTTTAGTTTTGCTGGCATTGAGGGATAGATTGTGGTCGTTGCACCATTCCACTAGGTTCTCAATCTTCCTCCTGTATTCTGACTCGTCGTTATTCGAGATCCGGCCCACTATGGTCGTATCGTCAGCAAACGTGTAGATGGAGTTGGAACCAAATTTTGCTGCGCAGCCATGTGTCTACAGGGAGTATAGTGGGGGGCTAAGTACACAGCCTTGCGGGGTCCCTGGTATTGAGGACTATTGTGGAGGAGGTCTTGTTGTTTATTCTTACTGATTGTGGTCTATGGGTCAGAAAGTCGAGAATCCAGTTGCAGAGTGAGGAGCCAAGTCCTAGGTTTGGGAGCTTTGATATAAGCTTGGCTGGGATTATGGTGTTGAAGGCGGAGCGTAGTCAATAAATAAAAGTCTGATGTAGGAGTGACTGGAAATGGCCCTGGCAGTTGCAAAAGATGTCCTGGGGGTGGAGGAAATCACTCGGGAGCATTTACTTTATTTAAAATGTTTTCATTGAAATGTTTTATATATTATACTGTCATGTGAGAGTACCTTTAAAAAATGGGTGTTTATAAAATAGCTATAGTGGGTGTACCTTTAAGAACTGGGTGTTTATCGGATGGCTACAGTGATGTCAGAGAGTGGGTGGAGCTGGGCTGTCTGTCTGCTTTTACTTTGGGCTGTCTGCTACAGGGTGTGTTTTAGTTTCGTTTTGAGAGCTGGATAGCTGCGGTCACAGCAAGACCGTATTAGTCTAAGGTGTATTAGTCTCTCTCTCTCTGCAATCTAAAGACAGTCTACTGATCCTTTGGTGATTTAAAAATAATACCTGTTTCTGTAGAGAAGTTAAACCTAATGTCTTTCTGTAAAAAGGGTTTTGTTTGTCTAATGGATGTTGCAAGGAAAGGTTAAGAGTTACTTATAGAGTACTGTATTCTTTTGGGGATTTATTGGTGTTAATAGTTGTTAAGATGTTTACTGTGGGTTTATAAAGTGTTAACTGGTTTCATAAATAAACATTGTTTTAATTTAAAAGTACTATATATCTCTGTTGCACCACACCTGTAAAGTAGGCCCATGTGCTCCCCTTAATCACAATCTATTAAAAGTTGTGGGTCAGGTGAACTCCATGATACACTTTGGGGTTCTCTAAACCCTGGTCCATAACAATATACTATACAAGCAGTAAGGGTAACTGTGCTGATTACAATGGACATATCAATTTCCTTTGAGTAAATTATCTGCCTTGGTTTGCCCCCCCCCTCCATCCTCCCCCTTGATCCAACCACCCCCCCCCCCCCCCCCACCCCCCGCCCCCCACTGCCGCTCTTCACTCGCTGTTTCAGAGTCCTTTCCTGGGCCCTTCACTGTAAAATGGGTAGTTATCCGTTATTTAACAGTGGGCAGTGCCCTCCCTTGCCCCCTCCTTATTGATGCTGGGCCTCCCCCCTCTTCCTGTCCTATTTTTGCGCTTCCCTTGGGGGTTCTTTATCCTGTGTTCTTGTTCTAGGCTCTCTGGCCCATGTTTCGGGTGTTTTCCAGGTAGCCTCCCCCGCCCCTTACTCCCCCCCCCCCCTCCAATTCCTGTCTCTGCTCCCCATGATCCTGTTGGCTCCCGTGCACCGCCACATGCCCATTCTTTTGGCTTTGTAGAAGCCATCCTCTGACCCTCGGATGGTGAACTTGACCTTCTCCAGGTGGAGAAATTACAATAGGTCTGCCAGCCAGTCTGCAGCTGTGGGTGGTGCTGCTGATCGCCAGCCGAGCAGGATTCTCCGGTGGGCGATTAGGGAAGCGAAGGCAAGGGTGTCGGCCCTCTTCCCCATGAATAGTTTTGGCTGGTCCAATACCCTGAAGACTGCCACTTTTGGGCACGGCTCCACCCTCACCACCACAACCTTGGACATTGCCTCGAAGAAGGCTGTCTGAAACCCGACAAGTCTGGGGCAGGCCCACAACATGTGGGCTTGATTGGCCGGCCCTCCCTGGCACCATTCACGTTTGTCCTCCACCTCCGGGAAGAACCTGCTCATTCTGGTTCTTGTCAGGTGCGCTCTCTGCACCACCTTCAGCTGCATGAGGCTTAGTCTTGTGCAAGAAGAGGTGGGGTTGGCCCTGCGCAGTGCTTTACTCCAGAGTCCTCCACCCTATTTCCATCCCTAGCTCTTCCTCCCATTTTCCTTGTATTTTGTCCAGTGGGGAGTGCGTCCTTTCTAATAGTCATCCGTACAAGTTCCCACAGTTTCCCCTGCCGATACTGTCGGCATCCAGTAACTCCTCTAGCTTTGTGCTTTTTCGGGTTCGTGGGTATGTAGTCACCTCCTTGCGGGGAAAGTTTTTGACCTGTAGGTGCCGGAGTTCATTCCCATTTGGTAGGTCCAGTCTCCCTTTGTTAGGCAGTCATCCTAAATGCCCACGGTCCCCGTTCTCATCATGAGGCCGGGTCCCTGCGCTCCGGGGTTTCCCTTTGTCCATGGGCTACCCAACATGACAGCCAACTGTGTGTACGCCATGGTGGTGAGAGCCTGCACTCCGGAGTTTCCCTTTGTTTAGGGACCCTCCAAAGTGGCTACTTGCGACGCCATCTTGTTCCACGTTTCCGATATTGCTCTGACGAAGCCAGTCGAGAGCCCTCCCCCCCATTATCATTTTGATCCCCCTGTGGTTTGGTTCCCCCTTGTGTCTCCCTTGCAGCCTCCCCGTGCCCTCCCTCTTATGTCTACCTACCCCCTTCCTCCCCCCCCCCCCCCCCCCCCCCCACCCCTCCACCGACAGACGCTCTTTCCCCATTGGGAGATGCACCGCTCTCTCATACTTTTCGGCGCTAGCTTTTCCACTAGAGTGGTGGCCCCCCTCACAGGGTCAATCTGACCCCCTCCTACACCCGCTCTCCTAGTGTCCCTACTATCTCTTCCTCACCCCCTCCTGCGCTCTGCTGCCCCTGGCCCTCTTCTTTTCTATGAGCTGGTTCCCCTGCGAGGCGATGCAGTCCCGCCTCAAATTGTCCATTTCTTCCTTTTGTTTTCTCTGTGCCTTCCTCACCGCTGCCTCTCTTGCTGCAGTACGGTTCTTTGCCCAAATAAGTTACCCAGAGCCTGGTTGGGAATAACATCCCGAAGTGACCTTGCTCTTGTACATGGCCATCTTTGTATGATTAAATTCGGCCCTGCGCTTTGCCAGGTCCACCTCAATGTCCTGATAAACTCCTATTTTATGTCCCTCCAAGTTGCATGCCTTAGTCTGTCGAGCCCACCAAAGGATCCTTTCTCGGTCCTGATATTTGAGCAGCTTGGCTATGATTGCCCTCAGCTGCTCTTCGGCATGGTCTTTGATTGGAGCAACCTTTGAACCCTGTGAATCTCCGACAGTTTGGGGAAGCTGTCCCTCTCAACCAGGTTGCCCAGTATTTGGGCCACGTAGTGTGTTGAGTCCCTGCCCTCGATCCCCTCTGGCAGGCCTACTATCCAAATGTTCTGCCTCCTTGACCGATTCTCCTGGTCTTCGACCTTCCCTTTCAGGCTCCGTTGGGTCGCCACCAATTCTTCACCTCGGCCAAAGGGTGACGATTCGGTCACCCTGATCCATCGACGCCTTTTGCACCTCTCATATCATGCTCTCCTGGGCTTCCTGTTCCCACCCCCCCCCCCCCCCCCCCCATGCTGTCGAGCACCTTCTGCATGGCAGCAAGCACATGGTTTATGTCCGATTCTGTGGGCTAAATTTGGCCATAAGTGCCTATTTTTCTGACGTATGGAGGAAGGCCACCTATTGTGCGACTACGGAGCACATCCCCATCACCGGAAGTCCCACTTGGCCGCATTTACAAGGGGAATCGAAAGCAAAGCTGTTGAGTTTGGTAGAGAAACTGCAGTTAGCCCTGCCTAAAGGGGCAAAGAAGGCAGAGGTAGTACAAACCATGGGTCAATATTTTAACTTGCCAGTAACACTGGCTAACCCATTAGAGTTAGCTCAAATCATTAAAAAATTAAAGAATTGGAAATGCAGCGAAAACTGAGAAAAATGAAGATGGCAAATGAAGCAAAGGAAAAAGGAAGAAAATTTGAACTTCGGAAACTGGCGCTGCAAGGAGAGCAACAACTTAAAGTGTTGGAGGCAAAGGCAGAAGCTAAGGAAGTTTTAGGGAAGAAGAACTATCCCCTAGTCACAGGTTTAGTAGGAACATTTTAAAATATATACAAGCCTTGCCAAGATTCAATGACAACAACGTTGAAGCGTACTTTATAACATTTGAGAAAGTAGCTAAACAATTGAATTGGCCAAAGACCATGTGGATCGTTCGGTTCAAACAAAATTGGTAGGTAGAGCTAGTGACATGTTTGCCTCACTACCAGGGGAGGTATCTGGGGATTATGGTGCAGTGAAGAAAGCTGTACCAAGTGCCTGTGAACTAGTGCCAGAAGCCTACAGACAGAAGTTTAGAACTCTAAGAAGAGAAGGAGGTCAGACTTATCGAGAATTCGGAAGAATTAAACAAACTAACTTTGATAGGTAGACAAGGGCACTAAAAAACTAAACGTGTGAGATAATCTTCGGGAGATAATCATTTTGGAGGAATTTAAAGATTCTCTTCCCGCAATAGTGAGAATTCACATGGAAGAACAGAGAGCTATAATGGCTAGACAGGCCGCAGAAATGGCTGACGATTTTGATTTGGTTCATAAAGCAAAGTTGAGTGTCCGATATCAATTTCAATCTGCCAAGAATAGAAACTGGGGGCTTGAGAGGTTTACAGGAGGTCCATGCAGAGGAGATGTAGTTGGTAATGTTAAGGAGAGTGTGCCTCAGAGTAAAAAGGAAACCAATGATAGTGGTAGAGATACATAATTGTAATAAAACTGGACTTGAGAAGTCACAGTGTTGGTGGATTACGGAAAGGGCTAGGAAGACAGACTGGGTAAAACAGGATAAACCAGTCGGGTTTATTAAAGTGGGAAGAAAAACCATTGTCCCAATGCAAGAAGTGCCACAGAACATACAAACTGTTCAGAAGCTGGTGGATAAGCAGATTTCAGTACTTTTCAAGGGTTTTCTTTGTGAGGGTAAAGTTTACTCGTGTACAAGGTGGAGTAGGTAAAGAGATTAAGATTTTACAGGATACAGGAGCAAGATAATCATTGCTGGTGATAGATAAGGAGATATGTGATAATATGTAAGGTAAGGCTAGAGAGTCCACTGAAAAGTGGTGAAGTGGTAGTAGGAATAATAGAAGAAATGCCATTGCCAGGGGTACAATTTATCCTGGGTAATGATATAGCTGGATCACAGGGAAGAGTACAGCCTACTGTAGTTGAAAAGCAGTGGAAGGTCAAGCAACAGAAATGATGCAAGAAGTATATCTGGCAGTGTTTCCTGATTGTGTGGGAACACGATTACAAAGCCACATGCAGAGACAGGAGGAAGAGACCTTGAAGAGTGCCGATAGAGAGGCTGTGATTCAATTGTCAGAAAGCATGGGCAGGATTCTCCATTCCCAAACGCTGATTTCGTAATCGGCGACCGGGCGGAGAATCCCTTTTGATGCCGAAATCAGGGGCGGCGCCTGTTTGACGCAGGTTTTGTATGTTCCGCGCACCCCCCCCCCCCCGAAATGCCATCATCGCGGCAAGCGCTGTTGGGACGGTTTCAGCTCCTGACCGAAAGGCACTCCCCCGGTGCTCCGCTCCCAATGGGCCGAGTTCACGACGGCTCGGTTTACTCATGGTCGCAGCCAAGCGGAAACCCGGAGTGGTGACTGCAGACTGTGTCCAGCGCCGCCACAGTCCGGTATGTGCCGTGCTGCTGGCTGGGGGGGCTTCCGCGAGGGCTGGGAGGACTGGTGAGGGGTGGCCAGGGGGCACTATCTGCCAGGTCAGGTCCACGCACAGTCGGCAGCATGTTTTACGGTGTGACCGCCATGGACCCGACCGTTCTCCGGCCGTTTATTTTCTGGAGGCCGGGAGTTTTTCATGGCGCGGTGGCTAACCTCTCACCTGTCGCAGGATCAGTCAGGGGGCAGCGCTGATCTTTTTTCCACGTAGATCCTCCTTACTTAGCATCAGAATCGGAAAATCTGGCCCCATGTTTGATCAGATGGTTAGTCAGACAAAGAGCAGGCAGTGCTCTCCAGCAGTTGGTGCTGTTATTCATCAACAAAGAAATTACCTTTTTTAAAAAAAAACTTAATTCAAAACAACAGCAAAGATTTTAAATTTCCCAAACGGTCAATTGTTCATATATAGTTCTCTCAGGCTTCAACACAATCAGTTTCCTATGTTTTTGCCAGTCATGGCAATTGATGCTGTGAGGGTTTATATTGAGCACCTGCTTTGCAGCAAATACTCCTGACTCACTGAAGCTTCTCAGTTTCAAGTCAGGAGTGGGATGGAATACTCTCCACTCATCTGGATGGGCAGAGCTTCAGCAACACCATCGAGAACAAACCTTCACATGAGGAAGGAGCAGTGCTCCGAGAGCTAGTGATTTGAAACAAGCCTGTTGAACTTTAACCTGGTGTTGCAAGACTTGTTAATTACCTCAGCATGCACTGCAACAACTTGCAAAAGGCTTTTCGCAATCTCCACCACCTAGAATGACAGGGGCAGCAGGTGCACTGGGAACATAACCTCCAAAACTCAAATCATCATATATTAATGTAATTCCATCATCACCACTGAACACTGAACCCAAACACATTCGGGCTGCAGCAGCTCAAGGGGTAGGCAGCGCCCGACCAGCTTCTCAAAAGATAACTCGGTCTGGACGATAAATGCCAGCCTTGCATTTGCCAGATTCCACTAGCCCAGGCCAGATGATGGGGGTGAATATTAAGCGATATGAATCCAAGGTCCCGGTTGAGGCCGTACTCAGGTGTGCAGAACTTGGCTATAAGTTTGTGCTCAGCGATTCTGCGTTGTCGCGTGTCCTTAAGGCCGCCTTGGAGAACGCTTACCCGAAGACCAGAGCTTGCAAAATCCTACCAACTGTCCTATCTTGAGACAATTCACACCTCTTTAACCTGTGATTATCCCTCTCTCCAGTTGCTCCATTTGGACCTGTAAAGACTGAATTACCTGCAAAGACTCGTATTCAAACTATTGTCTTACAGCTTTGACTTTGTCTATATGTATGTTTCTGGAACCAACCTCTTCATTCACCCAAGGAAGGAGCTGTGCTCCGAAAGCTAGTGATTTGAAATAAACCTTTTGGACTCTAACCTGGTGTTGTAAGACTTCTTACTGTGATTCACCCCAGTCCAATGCCAGCATCTCCACATCATGGCTCTTAGTAAAGGTGGCCATTAAGGGCTTCATCACAACACCACCCTTTTTCAAACTTCCTTTGGGGTTCATTGTAATCCAAGTTGGAGCTGAAGAAAATTGATATTGGTTTTAAGAGAACATTTTTGGGGGGCATTCAACAGCTCATCCTCTGCTGACAAACTCCATTTTCAGCACTCAATCTGGATTTCCCTGCCATAAACCAGTTGCTAATCGATTCTTGTCTCATGTGGATTACTAAAGGAGATTTTCTAAATTACATACTCAAATTGATGTGACATATTTACACTTAGTGAAGTATAGACTATGAATAAATCCTCATTTCAAAACAACCATTAAAAGAAATAACTACAATGCACTTTGGAGATTAAGATTTCCTTTGCGTGCCAGGTTAAACAAAGTGATAAATCCAATCATTTACCATTTAGTTACAAGTATTATGCAGAGGAAATCTTCCCTCAGAGGATTTCAATGTCACTCTACTGTTACTTTTGTATTGAATATATTGCATTCACAAGTAAATGCTTTATCCGTCATCAGGTACCACTTTTATGGATTAACTGTTCACTGGTAATTTGGGATTAACTGGTTCCCAAGTGAATTGCATGAAATGGCAAATTTACTTTGGAGGCTGGATTGTGTTTGAATGTTTATGCTGTATTCAATGTCAATGAATTTGTTGCCTGGTAAATTAGACTGTTTAGTATTTCACACCGAGAAGATCGCAAGCTGAAGTGTTGGCAGGTTTCTCTATCTGAAGCCCCTTCGTTTGTGGGCGGCTGCCATTCATGACTTTGTAAGAAGTTCCACAATATGTTGAGGAATTTCAGCTTCCGATGTAAATGAAGCAAGCGCCATCTGGTTTACACTGTTTTAGTTAGAGCTATGTAACAGTGTTACTGCAGATGGGCAACCAAGTTTCTGCCATCTTGTGTGGAGGACGGTGAAACATTGTGAGAAACATAAATCCAAGTGTTCCCTATCAACCCAAATGTCGACAACAGAATATCAGAGACTATGGCGCGATTTAATGAACAAATAACAAAGAAAATTACAGCACAGGAACAGGCCCTTCGGCCCTCCCAGCCTGCACCGATCCAGATCCTTTATCTAAACCTGTCTCCTATTTTCCCTCTGTTCCCGCCCGTTCATATACCTGTCTAGATGCCTCTTAAATGATGCTATCGTGCCCACCTCTACTACCTCCGCTGGTAAAGGGTTCCAGGCACCCACCACCCTCTGCGTAAAAAACTTTCCACGCACATCTCCCTTAAACTTTCCCCCTCTCACCTTGAAATCGTGACCCCTTGTAATTGACACCCCCACTCTTGGAAAAAGCTTGTTGCTATCCACCCTGTCCATACCTCTCATAATTTTGTAGACCTCAATCAGGTCCCCCCTCAACCTCCGTCTTTCCAACGAAAACAATCCTAATCTACTCAACCTTTCTTCATAGCTAGCACCCTCCATACCAGGCAACATCCTGGTGAACCTCCTCTGCACCCTCTCCAAAGCATCCACATCCTTCTGGTAATGTGGCGACCAGAACTGCACGCAGTATTCCAAATGTGGCCTATCCAAAGTCCTATACAACTGTAACATGACCTGCCAACTCTTGTACTCAATACCCCGTCCGATGAAGGCAAGCATACTGTATGCCTTCTTGACCACTCTATCGACCTGCGTTGCCACCTTCAGGGTACAATGGACCTGAACTCCCAGATCTCTCTGTACATCAATTTTCCCCAGGATCCTTCCATTGACCATATAATCCGCTCTTGAATTAGATCTTCCAAAATGCATCACCTCGCATTTGCCTGGATTGAACTCCATCTGCCATTTCTCTGCCCAACTCTCCAATCTATCTATATTTTGTTGTATTCTCTGACAGTCCTCCTCGCTATCTGCAACTCCACCAATCTTAGTATCATCTGCAAACCTGCTAATCAGACCACCTATACCTTCCTCCAGGTCATTTATGTAGATCACAAACAACAGTGGTCCGAGAGCGGATCCCTGTGGAACACCACTAGTCACCCTTCTCCATTTTGAGACACTCCCTTCCACCACTACTCTCTGTCTCCTGTTGCCCAGCCAGTTCTTTATCCATCTAGCTAGTACACCCTGAACCCCATACAACTTCACTTTTTCCATCAACCTGCCATGGGAAACTTTATCAAATGCTTTACTGAAGTTCATGTATATGACATCTACAGCCCTTCCCTCATCAATTAACTTTGTCACTTCCTCAAAGAATTCTATTAGGTTTGTAAGACATGACCTTCCCTGCACAAAACCATGCTGCCTGTCACTGATCAGTCTATTTTCTTCCAGATGTGAATAGATCCTATCCCTCAGTATCTTCTCCAACAGTTTGTCTACCACTGACGTCAAGCTCACAGGTCTATAATTCCCTGGATTTTCCCTGCTACCCTTCTTAAACAAAGGGACAACATTAGCAATTCTCCAGTCCTCTGGGACCTCACCCGTGCTCAAGGATGCTGCAAAGATATCTGTTAATGGGAGAAAAACAGGTCCTATTTTTGGTACGTTTAGCGGGGTGTTTCTTGGAGCCTGCAGCGCCGAGAACAACCACGACAGAAAATGAAACTGCCCAGCTGAGGCATAACTTATTTTCATTTGCTGCACTGATAAGCCTAGCTCACCTCACCAGTACAGGAAAAGATCAGGGCGCCATTATTAGATGCTTCCCCGATCTCTCAGCCACCAACCCCCCCCGGACTCACCACCAATCCCCCAACTTACCAATTAGGGAGTCCTCGAGCCTCTCTCTCACCCCACCTCATAAGGCAGGGCACTCCCAGGCCCAATCCCCAGCATGGACAACCTGCCACCTGGGCACCTTGGCACTGCCCATGCCAGCACTGCCTGCTCAACCTGCCAGTGCCAGGGTGGCATTTCCAGGATGTCTGAGTGATACTGCCAGGGTGGGAGGCTGGCAGTGCCAAGGTGGAATCAGGAGTGCCAGTGCCCTGCCCAGAGCCCGACCACACCGGAGGCCTCCGATCTCCTCGGAGACCCCCCCCCCCCGCACCCCCTCACCAGGTGCTGCTACGCCTCAACCACGTTTGTGCGGACCAGTGCACAATGGCGCCACAGAGAGGTGTCCGAGGTGTTGGGAGACTCCGGCATGAACAAATGTAAGTGAGCTTAACTGCACACTTAAATATGCAAATCTGGATGCCGCCCAGTCCAGTGAGGACAAGATCCAGATTGTGGCACTTCGTGAGATCTGTTTTGATTTCACGAGGCGTCCCGAGCATCGTGAACCTCACGAGAGGCTTCCCACGAGCTTTAATGATCACGTTGCATCACCAAGTTGGGCGGGCTGAGGGCTTACAATTGTGTCCAAAACGTCACACAATCTTTCAGTTGGACTATAGATCAACTTCTAGCTCCATTCTTTTGCATGACGATATTGAAAGAAAGAGTTAACCATTACCTGCTGCATCTTAAAAGGGGGAATTTTAACTATCACTGATCGACAGGAAAGGAGCAGGGAACCAAATTAAACGGGAAGCTCCATAACCCACTCCATCCCTCTCAGGTACCAGTGGAATGTTGCTGATTTCCGCAATGGATGAGATTCCTGCCAGACTTCGCCAGCAGCCAAAGTTAGCCCCGTGGAGCAGTTAAACTATACAGGGCTGTGACTCAAACATCAGGCTGGATTCTCCCCTGGCGGATTCTCCGGTGCATCGGCAGTGCACCGACGCCTATGGGTTTCCCAGCATCGTGGGGTGCCACAATGGGAACTGTAGCCATCTGGGATGGCCACTTCTAAAGGATCCAGGGAAATATGGCCACCTGAAAAGGACCATGGGAAATATGGTCAACCCAGGCCTCAGACGCTCAGAGCTTATGTATGTTGGCAACTCAGATAACTAGACGCTATCAAAACCCCCAGCTACTTTGCATTCTAAACGCCCATTTCCCCAGAACAAAAGACCTGTACTCAGGTAACAGATACAGAAACAGACTCATCGGCGCCACTCCCTTTGCTCAGGGAGCCCAAAAAGCCAAGGTTAATGACCACTCAAGGCATGCCCCGCCATCAATGCACCCACTCCTTTATTGGCCAAAATCAAAGGCAGTAATCGAAGCCTGCCGAATTATTGGGTCCAAAGCTAAGGACAGCCCAAAAAAGTGCGAAACCCCAGAAGGATAAAGAGAGACACAGCCATGTGTTCAGTCTCCCTTGGCCCCGGCGCTCGGTCTCTCTTGGCCCCAACCTACGCCTAAAACCAAGTGTAGCATCATGACTAGAAGACAAGTTCAAGACCAACGATCGCTACCAGACGGATGAACCCAGCAGAAACGTAGTCACTTCTCCGGACCCAGCCATGCAAAATCAGAACAAAGGCCTTGTTCCTCTGCATAAAGCCGGGTGCCTGAAGTTAAGTACATGTCGAAGTAATTCTTGTGTGTAAATAAACTATCATTGAACTTGAACTAACTGACTGGTTGTTTACTCTTTGATCGATATCTGGTAAAGCCTTGTGGTGGTATCATTTGATACTTGGCGACTCTGAAAAGCAATATCATCATTAATAACCGTCATATCAGTATCCAGTTAAAAAGAGCAACATTATTGGTGCCTCCTGTGCAAATTGGCAACAGAACTCCCATTGGCAGGTGGCGGGTAGGGAGGATCCCGCTGCTGGTGAGGGAGCGCCGCCGAGGAACATGCAGCTGGCGGACCACAGAATCCAGGAGAGGTTCTAAGCTTGACGACCAGCTAATGAAATTATCGGAATGCACAGTTTTGAATTATGTGACTTCAGAAAGTGCAATTTTGTTTTTAGGTGAATAAATGCTAAGAAAAGCAGGCATTCTGATTTTTTTTCATTACAAGAGGAACCTCACCCCCAACCAACCCCAAGCATTAATTCATCAGACAGCTGTCTCTATCAAGTGTCTCCAATTGCACCCTGTTGTTATGCCATCTGTATGCAGAAAAAAAAATTACAACAGACATGAAGGAGCCAGAAATAAATCTAATCAAAGTTTACCGATGATTATATGTGGACTCCAAACTGATTTATTGCCCATGCCCAGCTCAATTTGGAGAAAAAAACAAAGACTTCCATCTCCATTAAACTGGCTGCAATAAAACAAGGCTGCTGCTAACAATAGTGTAAACAATGTTATGTACTTCACATAGACCAGTAACTTTTAAAAATAAATTTGAACTTCTAGTTACTAGCTGAAAGAATGACATAGCAAGATTCAAGATTTTAAAACTTTTACTGTAACAAATGACTAAAGGCACTACTAACTAAATATTATTTTTCTTCTGTAAGCAACTTAAACTTTAAACTACAAGATGGGACATCCCCTTTTATACTAATCACACTTCACACTCCGCAAGGAATTACAGTCTTTAAAGTGAACAGTTCACAGTTGCTGCCAGCTTCCAATGAGTTCCTGGGTCCCTGTTCTGTCCAGCTGCAACTTCTAGTGATTGTGTCTGGGCACTCCCTCAACCTCTGAGATACCATAATTGTGACCATCTTCAAACAAGGAGACAAAACTGCCTGCAGTAACTATAGAGGATTATAGAAACATAGAAAATAGGAGCAGGAAGCAGCCATTCAGCCCTTTAAGCCTGTTCTACCCTTCATTATCATCATGGCTGATCATCCAACTCAATAGCCTAATCCCACTTTCCCCCCATATCCTTTGATCCCATTCACCTAAGTGCTATATCTAAATGCTTCTTGAAAACATAACAATGTTTGGGCCTCAATTCCACAGGCCGACCACTCTCTAGGTGAAGAAAGTTCTCCTCATCTCTGTCCAAAATGGTCTACCCCGTATCCTCAGACTGTGACCCCTGGTTCTGGACGCACCCACCATGAGGAACATCCATCCTGCACCTATCCTGTCTAGTCCTCTTATAATTTTATAGGTTTCTATGAAATCCTCCCTCATTCTTCCAAGCTCCAGTGAATACAATCCTAACTGATTCAATCTCTCATACGTCTGTCCCCTCATTCCAGGAATCAGTCTGGTAAACCTTCGCTGCACTCCCTCCAGAGCAAGAGCATCCTTCCCCAGATAAGGAGACCAAAACTGCACACAATACTTCAGGTGTAGCCGCAACAAGGCCCTGTATAATTGCAGCAAGACTTCCATGCTCCTGTACTCGAATTCTCTCGCTATGAAGGTCAACATGCCATTTGTCTTCTTTACCACCTGCTGTATCCGCATGCTTACCTTCGGTGACTCGTGTACAAGGATACCGCGGTCTCGGTGCACATTCCCCTCTCCTAATTTATGGCTATTGAGATCATAGTCTGCCTTCTCGCTTTTTCTACCAAAGTGGATAACCTTGCATTTCTCCAAATTATACTGCATCTACCATCCAATTGCCCATTCACTCAACTTGCCCAAATTACACTGAAGTATCTCTACATCCGCTGAACAGCTCATCCTCCCACCTAACTTGGTAATCTACAAATTTGGAGATATTACATTTTTTTCCCTCATCTAAATCATTAATATATGTTGTGAATAGCTGGGGTCCTAGTATCGATTTCTGCGGTACTCCGCTAGTCACTGCATGCCAATTTGAAAAAGAGACACGTTAATTCCTACTCTTTGTTTCCTGTCTGCCAACCAGTTTTCTATCCATCTCAATACACTACCCCCAATCTTATGTTCTTTAGTTTTACACACTAATCTCTCACTCAGGACTTTTTCAAAACCCTTCTAAAAGTCCAAATATACCACATCCACTGGCTTCCCCTCGTAAACTCTACTAATTACATCTGTGAAGAATTCCAGTAGATTTGTCAAGCATGATTTCCCCTACATAAATCCATGCCGACTCTGTCTGATCCTGTCACTATTTGCTCAGTGCTCTGCTGTAAAATCTTTGAAAATGGATTCTAGGATTTTCCCCACCTTTGACATCAGGCTTCCTGGTCTATAATTCCTTGTTTTCTCTCTACCTCCCTTTTTTAGCTACCCTCCAATCTGCAGGAACTGTTTCAGAGTCTTTAGACTCTTGGAAGATGACCACCAATGCATCCACTATTTCTAGAGCCACTTCCTTAGGTACCCTGGGATGTAGATTATCAGTCCCTAGGGATTTATCAGCCTTCAATCCCATCAATTTCCCAACACCATTTCACTATTAATATTGATCTCCTTCAGTTCCTCCCTCTCAGGTTGCCCAACATTTCTGGTATCTGATAAGACATAACCAAAGTATGTATTTAGTTGCTCAGCAATTACTTTGTCCCCTATTATACATTCTCCTGTTTATGACTGTAAGGGACCTACATTTATCTTCACTAATCTTTTTCTCTTCACGTACCTATTATTATTTCTGCTGTCCACCACCGGGAGGGTCATTGCAGGATTCCTTCTCAATCGCCCTCTCCCCGTGACTGAAGAGCTCCTATCAGTCACAATGTAGACTCCATTTACCAAAAGTGGATATGATCTCCACAGAAAGACAAGTGTGAAAAAAAAGAAGCAGAGAGCAGCAGCAGCCTCTATTCATGGCCTTTGTTGGATCACAAAGGCTTTCCACTCTATCAACTGGGACGGAGCGTGGAGTGTTCTCCTCAAATTTTGCTGTTCACAGAAATTCATCAACATCCTCCGCCTGCTACATGATAACATGCCAGGCGTGATCCAGACCAATGAATCTGTCACAGACCCAATATGAATGCAAACTGAGGTCAGGCAAGATTGTGCCATCAGACCAATGCTCTTTTCCATCTTCTTCGCCATGACACTCCACCCCATCTCCATGAAGCTCCCTGCCGGAGTGAAGCTACTCTACAGGAAAAGCAGGAAAATATTCAAGCTGCAATGCCTCCATTCCAGGACCAAGATCACTCCAATCTCTGTCTTTGGACTGCCGTACACTGCCGACATTTGTGTATCTGCACACTCAAAGGACAGAAGCCAAATTATCGTCCATACATTCACAGCGACCTACGAAAGAATGGATCTGAGGCTAAGGACGACAAAAGTCCTCGACCAGCCAGCTCCCATGACGCAACACTGCCCCCACAGGCTTCAAGATCCACAGCGAACCAAAGTTAATCAATTCTCATACCCTGACAGTCTCCTCTCAGCGAGGGCAGCCATCAACAATGAAACTCCGGATCGCCTCCAGGGTAGCCCTCGGCTGTCTGAGGAAAAGAGTGTTTGATGACAAAGACTTAAAACAAGGCACCAAGCTCATGGTCTACAAGGCTGCAGCATTTCTTGCCCTGCTGTATCTGTCAGAGACATGGACAATGTACAGCTGACATGGTTTAGCACAGAGATAAATCGCTGGCTTTGAAAGCAGACCAGGGTAGGCCAGCAGCACGGTTCAATTCCCGCACCAGCCTCCCCGAACAGGCGCCGGAATGTGGCAACTAGGGGCTTTTCACAGTAACTTCATTTGAAGCCTACTCGTGACAATAAGCAATTTTCATTCATTTCATTCATTCATTAAATCCTTGAAGTTATATGCCTTTGCAAAATCCTGACTCCCAAATCAAGTTCCCTATTCTAAGCTTCATCACAAGCAAATAGTTACCAAAAGGTCAGAGGAAACCTTTCCAGGACACCCTGCAAAGCTTCCCTGAAAAATGCAACATCCTCACCGACTTGCAGGAATCTCTTGCTCAACACTATCCAAACTGGAGAAGAAGCATCCACCAAATATTTAGAACAACGCCGACACGCCCAGGTGGAGGTCAAGGAATGTAACAAAGTCAGAGCGTCCTATCCATCCACCTCAACAAATATTACCTTCCCCACTTTTGGTGAAGTGGGCAAACATTTTAGTCCACAGCAGAGGAAAGTCATCCTGGGTCCCAAGGGACTGCCTAAGAGGAGGAAGCTGGATATAACATCAATAGTGTATGACTATGTGTCAAGCTGTATAGTAATCTGGAACTAAAAGCAGTCAAAGGCCTTTTGTGTTACGGTCAAGCTCACTGAACATTGCAAGTACAGTAAAATGTACAACCCATCATAACCTATGGCTTTTAGCTGTTCCTCCACTGAAAAATGTCACCATTTCATTACCGTAGCATTTGGGAAGCAAGTCATCATCTGGGAATTTCATCAGTGATTAAAATCCCCCAAGCACACCTGACACCCCCCCCCCCCCCCCCCCCCCGATTCACAAAGACCACAGGTGGTTAAATTGATAATTGTCTCATATTTAAGGAAATATGTTCATACACTCCTTCACCACACCCCCCCCCCCCGCCCACACACACCCCCTTTCATGGGACTGGCCCCTTCAGAACCCACCCTTTGACAATGCCCCTGGTACCCTTGCACTGCCGACCTGGCACCCGGGCTCTTCCCCAGGCACTGCCAGGGTGCCAGGTTAGCATTGTCTCGGTGCCAACCCTGTCCCCGACCACTCAGGAGGCTCCAATGGCCTCAGAGCTCCCTCCACTCCCCAGCATGGCCGTCACGTCTGGTCTCCTTTGTGGTGACCAGTACTAATCCCCGCCCTAGCAAGGCCTCGCCAGGCGGCCGGTGACCACCCAGAGCGGGAAGAATGTGGCCGCAAATGGACTGCGCATATTGAATGGATCATTTAAATAGTATTATCGGGATCACTCCCAGTGAGTTGGGTGACGTGCAATCGGCTCGGTGCTCGGCACAAAACCTGTTTTGGGCCTCTCCCATGATGCACCTGGTGCAATGGGATCGACGCAGGGCACAGCACAGTGGGAAAATCGGGCCCATGGAAATCATTTGCTATAGGTAACAACAGTACTCATAAGTTGCATTCCCCTTGGGAACATTGGATTCCAATGAATTCCACATCAAAATGACAAGTTAAAATTTGACTACGATGCTTGTTATCTGTTCACATTGGGAATAATTTTTACCTTCAGCATAGGCTAAAAGTGAGCAGTATGGGATCTGCCATGGATGATTAAATTGACCTCAACAGAAAGAAAAATTGGATGGTATGCATGACAGGTTGCCCAACTGCTATCAGTCATTGCACACAATGACCAAAAATAGTTACCCCCCTTATCCATGTGAAAAAACATTCATGGATAGAACTGAGTCAATGCAATCAGAATGGATCTTACACCTGACAGTTTCTGAGGGACCATGCAGCAGATGCAAAGGCCTCTTCAACCTCCATCATAAAAAATATTAGTTCTGAATCCAAATATAGTCAGTTTATATCCAATTTTCAATGTTTGCAATAAGTTATTTCAGGATTAGAATCTCACTCTCCTGGACATCCTCTGAGCATCTCCTGAAACCTCGGATGTAACACATACCAACAAACTGGTCTAACACATGGAAGAATAGAGGAGGCATTGAATGATTGCATCTCCAAGGCTATGTCTGAGGGACTGAACAATGGCATAGCAGGGTTAGATTGGGGAAGTCAAACTTTCAGTGTGTGGGATGGCGTAATCACTTCGTACTGTTGTCAGTACAAACTAATTCCATATACAAAAAGCAAGTGACACAGGCTCCAACTGATGTGAGCACCGGACCAGTCTGTTCACTGGGCAATCCCTTTCCTCAAGGACCTGGTAGCAAGGTGACTGGGAGTCCTCAAGGAGTGGCATGGAGCCAAGGGGATAGCTCAGTTGCAGATGGCCCAGCATCAACAACTGTTATGTATCTGGGAATACATTCCTGCTGGCTTAGTCTCACTTGATGTGTCATGACAGCAGAGTGTTTGCGCGGGCTTTGGGCAGATCACCATCTTTTATTGTATGAGCAACATCCTTCAACAAACCTCCCATCGTGTTTTACAAGAATCCAGAGTGTAAGCACCTCCATATCTATTCTCTCTGCGGCTACCAAGAAAGATAACATTGCAAATTAGAATCAAGAATAAACTTTACATTGGTGTGAATTAAATTTCTTTAAAAATGGCAGATCCCCACACAGCATAAATCTAAAGCAGCTCTGCACATTGTCACACAACCATCATTTCCACCTAAAAGCCCAACCCATACAATAATTATCCACATAGCCTCCTGAAGCACGATATTCATAACATGACTCTGGTAGTCACCACTGTTGTATATATATCACATATGAGGTGTAATACGGTACGGTTCCTGTACTACAGGTACGGGGGTAGATCCCTGCCTGCTGGCTCCGCCCAGTAGGCGGAGTATAAATGTGTGGGCTCTCCGAGCTGCAGCCATTTCGGCAGCAGCTCCGGGAGGCTACACATCTCTGCGTAATAAAGCTTCGATTACACTCTACTCTCGTCTCGTCGTAATTGACAGTGCATCAATTTATTAAGCAGAGATTTTACAATGATGGTCCTCTGCATCAAGCCGGATCGCCTGCAGCTGCACCCTCAAGTAGACAACGCCAAGTCGGCCTTCGTACATTGGCTAGCTTGCTTTGAAGCATATATCAGATCTGCGACAGAACCACCCTCAGAGGCACAGAAGCTCCAGATCCTGTTTACGCGGTTGAGCTTGGGTATCTTTGCCCTCATCCGGGACGCGCCTACCAACGCTGAGGCCATGGCACTACTGAAGGAGAACTACGCTCAGCAGACCAACAAAATCTATGCCAGGCAACTCCGTCCATGCGGCATCAACTCCCCGGTGAGTCTGTGGAAGATTTCTGGCGTGCCCTGCACGTCCTGGCGAGGGACTGTGATTGCCAGGCCGTTTCAGCCTTTGAACATTCCAAACTCCTAATTAGGGATGCTTTCGTTACGGGCATAGGGTCGGCGTACGTCCGCCAGCGCCTCTTAGAAGGGGCTACCTTTGACCTTGCGGTGACCAAGAAACTCACAATCTCTCTAACGGCCACCTCCCGTAATGTACAAGCGTATGCCCCCGACCGCACGGCGCCCCCCTTCTGGACATCATGGACCCCACCAGCAAACACTCCATCGTGGACCACACCAGCGACCACCCCCAGCCAACCCCAAGCCTGCACCGCGCGGCAGCCAACCAACCCCGGGATACCCAAGTACTACTTCTGCGGACAGACAAAGCACCCCCGGCAGCGCTGCCAGGCACAGAGCGTGCTCTGCAAGGCCTGCCGGAAAGAAGGACATTTTGCTGCTGTATGCCAGGCCCGCTCGATCCCCGCTGTAACCAGGCCCATTGTCCCTGCACCCACCACGTGCAACCCGTGGGTTCTGCCATTTTCATCGCCGCAACCCACGTGCAGCCCGTGGGCGCCGCCATCTTCCTCGCCTCAGGACATGTGCGGCCCGTGGGCGCCACCATCTTCCCCCCATCAGGCCTCGTGCGGCCTGTGGGCGCCGCCATCTTTAACACCACCCACAACGTGCGCCCCATGGGCGCCGCCATCTCCCCCGCCTCAGGACCGCTGCTCGTCGGGCACCTCATCGGGCCGCTCATTGCCTGCAACCGCCACCGACCAGCCTGGAGCCGTCCAACACCAGTCGGAGGAAGGACATTTCGCCTCGCCTCCATCACGATCGACCAGTCCCGACCACACAACCCCGCGACCGCGTCGACGACAGTAAAGGTCGATGGGCACAAGACATCATGCCTTGTTGACTCCGGGAGCACAGAGAGCTTCATCCACCCCGATACGGTAAGGCATTGCTCCCTCACGGTACACCCCATTAACCAGAGAATCTCCCTGGCCTCCGGATCCCACTCCGTGGTGATCCAGGGGTACTGCACCGCCACCCTCACCATCCAGGGCGTAGAGTTCAGCGACTTCCGGCTCTACGTCCTCCCCAACCTCTTGTACTGCCTTGCTACTCGGCCTTGGACTTCCAGTGCAAACCTCCAAAGTCTAACACTGAAATTCGGTGGGCCCCTACCACCCCTTACTCTCTGCGGTCTCACGACCCTTAAGGTCGACCCGCCCTCTCTGTTTGCAAACCACACCCCGGATTGCAAACCCGTTGCCACCAGGAGCAGATGGTACAGTGCCCAGGACAGGACCTTCATCAGGTCTGAGATCCAACAGCTGCTACGGGAAGGCATTATCGAGGCCAGCAACAGCCCCTGGAGAGCCCAAGTGGTAGTTGTAAAAATTGGGGAGAAAAGCAGGATGGTCGTTGACTACAGTTAGACCATCAATCGGTACACACAACTCGACGGGTACCCCCTCCCACGCATATCTGATAGGTCAATCAGATGGCACAGTACCGGGTCTTCTCGACAGTGGATCTGAAATCTGCCTACCACCAGCTCCCCATTTGCAAGGCAGACCGCCCGTACACCGCATTTGAAGTGGACGGCCGCCTTTATCACTTCCTTAGGGTTCCCTTCGGCATCACTAACGGGGTCTCGGTCTTCCAACAGGAGATGGACCGAATGGTTGACCGGTACGAACTGCGGGTCACCTTCCCGTACCTGGATAACGTCACCATCTGCGGCCAGGACCAGTAGGACCACGACGCTACCCTTTCCAAATTCCTCCACACCGCCAAACTCCTTAACCTAACGTACAACAAGGATAAGTGCGTGTTCAGCACCAACCGCTTAGCCATCCTCGGCAATCTGCCCTACTCCATTGAGGAGGTCAGGGCTATCACTAGAGACTGTCAGGTCTGTGCGGAGTGCAAACCGCACTTCTACCAGCCAGACCGTGCGCACCTGGTAAAGGCCTCCCGCCCCTTTGAACGCCTCAGCATAGATTTCAAAGGGCCCCTCCCCTCCACCGACCGAAACACATACTTCCTTAACTTGGTTGACGAATACTCCAAATTTCCCTTCGTCGTCCCCTGCCCCGATATGACATCTGCCACCGTCATCAAAGCACTCAACACCACCTTTGCTCTGTTCGGTTTCCCCGCCTACATCCACAGCAACCGGGGATCCTCATTTATGAGCGATGAGCTGAGCCAGTACCTGCTCAGCAAGGGCATCGCCTCGAGCAGGACGACCAGCTACAACCCCCGGGGAAATGGGCAGGTGGAGCGGGAAAATAGGACGGTCTGGAAGGCCATCCAGCTGGCCCTACGGTCCAAGAATCTCCCGGTCTCCCGCTGGCAGGAGGTCCTCCCCGACGCCCTTCACTCCATTCGGTCGCTGCTTTGCACTGCGACTAACGAAAACCCCCATGAACATCTCCTTGCCTTCCCCAGGAAGTCCACCTCCGGGATTTTGGTCCCAACGTGGCTGGCAGCTCCAGGACCCGTTCTCCTCCGAAAGCAGCGGACCCATTGGTCGGGAGGGTACAGCTACTCCACGCGAACCCGCAGTATGCCTACGTGACGTACCCCAATGGCCGCCAAGACACAGTCTTCCTCAGGGACCTGGCACCAGCTGGGTCCCCAAACCCCCCCGCCCCGGCACCAGCCTCCCTCCCCCCAGCACACCTCACCACATCCCCCGCTCCAGGACAATCCGTGCTCCCTTTGGTCCCACCCGGTGATGAAAATGAGGTCGACACGCTCCCGGAGTCACCGGCGACCGAGCCGACGCCTGCATCACCACCGGGACTGCGGCGCTCACAACGGAGAATGGAGGATCAAGGCACCTGATCGTCTTAATTTGTGAACTTTCCCTAAAATGTTTACCTATGCATGTAAATAGTCTTCCACCACCCCCACTGGACTCTTTTTTTAACAGGGGGTGAATGTGGTAGTCACTACTGTTGTATGTATATCACATATGAGGTGTATTATGGTAAGGCCCCTGTACTACAGGTACGGGGGTAGATCCCTGCCTGCTGGCTCCGCCCAGTCGGCGGAGTATAAATGTGTGGGCTCCCCATACAGCAGCCATTTCGGCAGCAGCTGCGGGAGGCAACATATCTCTGCTTAATAAAGCCTCAATTACACTCTACTCTCGTCTCATCATAATTGATAGTGCATCAATGACCAACTATAAATGCACATCTCACCCCATACACTAATCCTGCAAGTGATCTTTCTATCGAAAGCAATTAAATATCCCCACACACTTATTTTTAAATAAAAGGTTAATGAGCAAATAAATAAAATATCTGAAGAGTTCTCAGTTGTGGGTAAGAGTCCATTCTCATTTTCTGTGTGATTGCACAGGTTATCCTCAGGTCATTTCATCGTTCCTGCGGGGAAGGAAGCTGACAGGGGGAAGTGCTATTCTGTTACTTTCCCTACTTTGACTGCAAAGGTGCTCAATAATCAGTGGATTGTGTGTAATTTGAAAAGATGGAGCCACTACATGACAGCTCCCATTAGTTTCTTACATTGCTCACATTGAGAAATTAGAATGGCATTTACATTCTGAGTGGTATCTCGGAGTCGAGCGACCTTTCCAAAGCTCTGTTGCCATGTTATTCTTTTAGTGCTCCATTCGTTAGCAACACTGGATAGATATGAATACAATACGATTCTTGCCAAACAGATTTGTTAGTTGTGAGTCGACCAGGCATATTGAGCAACCAATTATAGAGATAATATTGACCAAGGTTTTCAATGCATCCACAAACACCGAGATTTTCACATTTTCAGATTTGTTTTCAGGAGCAACAGCCGCAGCAGCCGGCGTTTTAACAATGATGATCAGCGATGATGAACAAGGCTATGACCTCGATCTGTTTTGCATCCCTAAACATTACTCAAATGATCTGGAGAGAATATACATTCCTCATGGTTTATTCATGAACAGAACTGAACGTTTGGCAAGGGATATAATGAAAGCCATGGGGGCACCATTACATCGTCACCCTCTGTGTACTGAACAGTCGCTATAAGTTTGTTTGCTGGCCTTTTAGACTATATTAAAGCATTGAGTCAAAATAGTGACCAGTCAATCCCAATGATGATGGACTTCATCCGCTTGAAGAGTTACTGTGATGATCAGTCAACAGGGGAGCTACTCAGAGTTTACGAACGGAGGTACGAAACTCATGCTTTCAAGCTCGAGAAATTGTCCTCTCTGGCTGATTTGTTTGCTGATGAAACTTGGATGCTAACTATGTCTTACCCCGCGAACCTGATTGGAGTGAGATCGTGAGGACCAAGCAGGCCCACATCTTGCATTAAAGGTAAGAGAAAATGATGGGTCGCGAAGGTCAGCCGGCGTGGGTCGCGAAGGTCAGCCAGCGTGGGTCGCGAAGGTCGGCCGGCGTGGGTCGCGAAGGTCGGCCAGCGTGGGTCGCGAAGGTCGGCTGGCGTGGGTCCCGAAGGTCATCCGGCATGGGTCCCGAAGGCCATCCGGCATGGGTCCCGAAGGCCATCCGGCATGGGCCCCGAAGATCATCCGGCATGGGCCCCGAAGATCATCCGGCATGGGTCCCGAAGGCCATCCGGCATGGGCCCCGAAGGTCGTCCGGCATGGGTCCCGAAGGTCATCCGGCATGGGTCCCGAAGGCCATCCGGCATGGGCCCCGAAGGCCGTCCGGCATGGGTCCCAAAAGGCCATCCGGCATGGGCCCCGAAGATCATCCGGCATGGGCCCCGAAGATCATCCGGCATGGGCCCCGAAAATCATCCGGCATGGGTCCCAAAGGCCATCCGGCATGGGCCCCGAAGATCATCTGGCATGGGTCCCGAAGACCATCCGGCATGGGCCCCGAAGGTCGTCCGGCATGGGTCCCGAAGGCCATCCGGCATGGGCCCCGAAGGTCGTCCAGTGTGGGTCCCGAAGGCCATCCGGCATGGGCCCCGAAGGTCGTCCAGTGTGGGTCCCGAAGGCCATCCGGCATGGGCCCCGAAGGTCATCCGGCATGGGCCCCGAAGGCCATCCGGCATGGGCCCCGAAGGTCGTCCGGCATGGGTCCCGAAGGCCATCCGGCATGGGCCCCGAAGGTCGTCCAGTGTGGGTCCCGAAGGCCATCCGGCATGGGCCCCGAAGGCCATCCGGCATGGGCCCCGAAGGCCATCCGGCATGGGCCCCGAAGGCCATCCGGCATGGGTCCCGAAGGTCGTCCGGCATGGGCCCCGAAGGCCATCCGGCATGGGCCCCGAAGATCATCCGGCATGGGCCCCGAAGGCCATCCGGCATGGGTCCCGAAGGCCATCCGGCATGGGACCCGAAGGTCGTCCGGCATGGGTCCCGAAGGACATCCGGCATGGGTCCCGAAGGTCGTCCAGTGTGGGTCCCGAAGGTCGTCCAGTGTGGGTCCCGAAGGTCATCCGGCATGGGCCCCGAAGGTTGGCCAGTTGGTAAAAATGGGTCACTGGAAGAAAAGTTTGAGAAGCACTAAGCTACACCATATGGACTGTAGCGGTTCAGGGAGATAGCTCACCACCACCAGCAATTACGGATGGGCAATAATCATTGGCATTGCCAGGGACACATCCACCCTTTGAATGAATAAACAAACGTTGATTTTGGAAGGACAGCAATCATAAAAGTAATAAATCGTTACATCTAATGTTACAGTTTTTTTATCATACAGTTTTTAACTAAAATGCGCTGATGCCAGGTTACCGTTTTCAGCCCTCCCCATATTCATCTCCTGTATCAAGAACCACGATAGACTTATGGAGGTGGATTCTCCTTTGCCCAACGCTGGTATCGGGATTCCCGATCAGGCAGAGAGTGCAGCATCTCCCAAAAAACAGGATGGGCGCCAGGAGGCAAACCCGTTGAGATGCTCCAATGCCGCGTCGGTGGATGCAGAGAGGTACCCACCCCTCGCCGGTGGCACCATGCCATACCGCTATTTAAATCTGATTAACGGGTTGGAAACCCAATTCTCCACTCGCCGTTATGCCCCCTCCTTCTCAGCCAGGAATCACAAGAGAGTGATTTGGTGCAAGCGTTTACAGCAGGGGCCCAAGTGCCATGGTTACTGAGGAGGATCAAAGGGGTAAGCGAGTCACTGAAACATTTCAGCTTGCTGGGGAGTGCAAGCCTGGGCATCAGGGAGTAGCAGCAAAGACTTGAGAGCACGAGCATGTACTCTTGGTGTCCCCCTCGGGATCGGGGTGCTCTGGCTGAGACCCGTTGCGGCATAAATTCATTTCAACGCAGCCCCTAGGTGCAGCTCACAGGCTCCTGGCTGTTGCGACTGCCGACTGCTGACAGAATCCTGCAAATGCTCTCAGGGCTTATGCTGATGTGGAAATCCACCCAGCCCACTGATCTGAAAACCCTGTACACTAGCAGTATCACCAAGGGGTGGGATGTCTGTGCCCAGTAGCCGGTCCACTGAGCATTGGCACTCCTCAGTTCACCCCTTAGAGGTGCAGCCCCATGGCAGAGGAAGCAAGGGGTTAGCAGAGCTCACCCCAAACAAAGGGCACATGCCGTGTTGCTGCTGGAACCCTCCCGACACACAGCCCCTCTCAGAGTAAAAGCCTCACCTGTGAGGCTGTTTCCAAACCCTGCCAGTCTACTGTGTGCCTGATCACATCCATCCAGCCCTGGCCAGGAAATGTGACCAGCTCCCTGTCCTACGCTCAAGCACAGAGTCTGTGTCCGTCCCAAGTCTTCGACGTCCACACACATGGCCCTGAAGTCTTGTCCCAGGCCTTTCACCACAGCCCGGGTACCATGCATTGTCGGCACCACCTCTTGCATCTGAAGGCAAGTGGACTCCCCGAGCTGTACTTGGAGGCACTGGAAAGTTGCTGACACCCCCTCTGTAAATTCTGGCTCTGCTGCGATTTGTAGGGCCCTTTCCTCAGAAGGGGTATGGACCTGCATATCTGGGATGTCCCCTCCTGGCTTCTGGTGCTCCCGGCGATTATGGCCCACTTTATCCTTGGGGATAGAGAGGGACATAGTGAGACACAAGCATGTTTTATGGGAGGGTTGTGGCTAGTGGCATGTGTGTGCAAGGCTCCTGGCCAAATAGAACAATATATGTGCTGGGGGTTTGTGGAGGGTGGGATGTAAGGAAAATGCAGGGAGGTAGGGTGTTGTTGGCCTCTGTGCGATTGCAGGCAGATGTGAGGAGTGAGGGATGGGAGGGGGATAGAGGTGGTGACTCACCCGAGCTGCTCTAAGGAGATCATTCATTTTCTTATGGCATTGAATGCCGGTCGTTTAGGTGAGGCACTGACAGCCTCTGCCACCTCATCACAGGCCTTGTTCAGTACATGGGGTTGAATCTCCGTCCTACCCTGGGGAAGAGGGTGTCCCTCCTTTCCTCAACGGCATTCATCATGCATTCGCCATCAGCATCCATGAGCTTTGGTGCAGGTCTTTTAGCAGCCATCCTCTTGGCTGGAAGGACAATCTGTGCTAAGTGGAGCGTGTAAAAGCTGCTCCAACATGTCAGGCTCGGAATGCAAATCCTAACCCCAGGGAATCCGACATCTGTGGGGCCAGGACTCCGATGGGCTGCATCTTTGCTGCGTGCTGGCTCATTTGCATGGCATGAATTTCTCCTCGCCGGTGCTCCTAGTGTAAGCGTGCACTATCGCGATTCTCAACCGGCAGCAGCACTTGGGGCTGGATTCTCCAATTGCCAACTCCTAAATCGCATTCGGCAACCGGCCTGGATAATCCGAGTTCCCGACTAATTTGGGAGCGATGTTCCGCCCCCTCCAAAGCGGTGTACTCGGAGAGTAGGCTGCGCCACATATCAACAGCCACAGCCTGAGGCCTGCCCCCGACCGGCAGAGTTCCCGACGGTGTAGGTCTCTCATGGTCTCATCCGTCGGGAACTCGACTGTGGTGGCTGCAGACACAGTCCAGCACCGCCACAGTCGGGGGAGGGCCGATCCGCGGGCAGGGGGGACTTTATTAGGGGCTGGGGGCACTGTTGGGGATGGTCCAGGACGCCCGTGCCAGCCAAAGAGGGGGGCCACTATTTTGCAGGCCGAGTCCGCGAGCTTCCTCCGCCATGTTGCGCAGCGCGATCGTTGCAGGCCGCATGTGCGCCACAGACCCGCTAATTCTCCGGGCTGTATCGGCAGCTAGAGCCGGGTTCTCTACGCTGCCATCCTGCTAGCCCCCAGCAAAACGGGGAATCGACGGCCGTTTTGCGCCATTTCTTCTGGCGTAAAACAGCACCATTCCCACGCCGGCGTGGGGACATAGCCCCAGAATTGGAGAATCCAGCCCTTAGTCTCCAGATGGGAGAATCCTGCCCATGATGATGTACATTAACTGCACATTGCTGCAACAGTATTGTGACCGCCAACTGTTGCTTGCTGATTGCACAGAATGAGCCATCTCTGTTGAATAAATTCTTAACAATATTGAGACAATGAAAAATTGTTATTGGAGCATCCCGCAGCTTATTACCCATCAAAGAAAAGAATCTTCACATCTCTCTGCAGTTAACATCCAGGGTGAATCCGATGAAATATCTTTCCTCATTACAGTTGTTCTGGCTGCATACTGTTATAATAATGGTCGCACTACCTTAGCAAAATATTCATCCAAAATCACAATCCACAGGACATCAAGCAACGTGAGTTTGCAAGAATTAAGGGTTTGCTACCATTTTGGACAGCTGGCCCTTAGAATTATTTTCCTTTAGTGCACTGTATCATTCCAGCTTTACCAATTAACACTTTGGATACATTCAGAGGCTCTCGATGTGTTACCTGGAGTGAACAAGGTGATCTCACATTACAGGGGTGAGTTGTGGCTCCCTGAGACAGCCAACCCCATCCCTGCACCATGGTGCTTCGAAAGCATTTTGCCTTGGAAAATGTGGCAGGAGCTTGTGAATATTGGCATGGCTGCAAAGGGGGACGAGCTCCTGCTGGAGGAACAGGCCCTGCTTTGCCTGCCTCACAAGTTCAGCTCGGCTCTCATTCCCAGGAACATCCTTCACCGCCTCCTAAGGTTATGTAAAAATTGTGGAGGCTGGCAGCATATCTCACCCCTTTTTTTTCCTCTTGAGGAGTTTATCCAGAAGAGGCGAGGAGACAGGAAAATCAGCCCTCACTCCCGGGACATCGCGAAAGCGGCGCCGCCCCCGATTCGGTCGTGAAAGGGGATTCTCCGGCCGATCACCGAACTCGATTTTGCCGTCGGCAACCGGAGAATCCAACCCATAGACTTTGTGAAACACAAAAATTTCTAAAACAATGTTGAGGCATTTATATTGTCCACCTTTCACAGGACTCGCTTTGAAAAAGAAGAAAAGCTTCAGAGTGCTGCCGTTCAAATAGAAGGCAATAAACGCACTCGGAAGAAGTATTTCGATACAAATTACATCGGTCAGTTGCCTGATTGCTTTCCCAAATCAGCTCCAACACATATTTAAATTCTGGGCAGGTGATTACAAAGCGGATGAAATTGATCTAAAATTGGCATCCAGATTGTAAAGTGGTACTGTCACTTTAATTAGAGCCTCTCAGATGTGGGGTCCTCTCTGATGACTTTTTGACCTGTAGATTCTGTCCACTCATGATGAAACCAGCCACTATTTTAGTGGAAGCCTCTTTTCTATTGTTTCTATATTAATGTCACCTGTACCTAAAGTTAAACAAGAATCAAGCGCCTCTGAAATATGTATTTAAATTTACTGCATCGCCCTGCAACATTTTGATTTTATCTCTGCTATTATTAAATCTGTCATTTTGTAATATGCCGCAACATAGAAACAGGAATAGTCCATTCAGTCCATTAATTTTATTCTGCCATTTGATTTTTACAGACATTTTAAACAGTAAAGTCACTATAGTCCCAGATGACCTTAGGCTGCTTTCCCGTTTGAGGAGGAGAGATGACTGGTGATGATTTAACCTGAGGATAGTAGGGATTAAGAAGGCAGGCCTTCACGAATAACTTCAGTCAGGATGGGAATTGAACAGGTGCTGCATCACAAGCTAGCTGTCCAGCTCACTGGGCTGAACCGGTACAGAGTACAAGGCCATTCTCGCATCAACTATTCGATTAATGCTTTTAAATGCTCGCCATTCATTTATAAACTGTGAAAACGTTTGACATTTCATCCAAGCTACATTTGAACTGCATATTATATTCGTTCAATGATTTCGCACACAGCAACTGAAACAACGCTTGTTTCAATGCAGCTTCTGGATATTTCCATTAGGGGCCATTTAGTACGACTCTATTGCTGTTGCGAACTTTTTCAAATTAATATTTTAAGTGCTTACGCTTATATGGGTTTTGAAATGCTACCAGTGTGATTAACACATCTGGCTTTCTGTAGTCATCTGACAATGCCATGAGGCTGCCTCTGGAGGCAGACATCTTAAGAGCAGTTGAATACAGACTTTCACTTAGACAAGGCACTGAAGGAGACTACTGGTCTTATGCATAGAATTGACAGTGCAGAAGGAAGCCATTCAGCCCATCAAGTCTGCATGGGTCCATGAAAAGAGCACCCTGCTTAAGCCCATGGCTCCACACTTTCCCCGTATCCAGTAACCCCACCTAACCTTTCTTTTGGACACTAGGGGGAATTTACCGTGGCCAATCCACCTAACCTGCACATCTTTGGACTGTGAGAGGAAAGCGGAGCAGCCAGAGGAAACCTAAAACACACACGGAGAGAATGTGCAGACTCCGCACAGACAGTGACCCAAGCCAGGAATCGAACCTGGGCTGTGAAGCAGTTGTGCTAACCACTGTGCTACCGTGCTGCCCATGACGCACAATGTACAAAAGTGGGGCAAAAATTGATTGTTGAACCTTGAAATGGTGCAGAGAAGAGACTGAGAACCCAAGAACAGAAAAGTTAAAATATTCAAACAAAAAAGCTGAAAAGGACAAAGATAAACAGACGAAGGTTGCAAGTAAATACTGAGTGAGTAAAAAATGGCTACAGTAAATTTTCCCATTCCGTCTCCAGTCACACTGGATAGTGATAATCAGCAAAACTGGCAGTTTTCTCATTTACAATGGTAAAACTTTGAGATTGCAACAGACGTGACTAACAAGCCTGAACTAAGGTTGTAGCGGCCCCGACTGGTGCTGCCCGCCCAGTGGTTCGGCCAAAAACATAGATGACGATCTGTTCATACCTGATCCCTCACCCCAAAATCTCTTCTCTGATTTAGAAGTTACAAATGATGCAAGCATGTACTTCTTATTCCCCTTCTTCCCTCAATATAACCCCATCCTTGTGCCTGGCTCCTTTCAGATACCCAAGGACTGGTGCCAGGCCAGGTATAGAGGAAGGAGCAATATCATAGATTATCATAGAATTTACAGTGAAGAAGGAGACCATTCGGCCCATCGACTCTGCACCGGCTCCTGGCAAGAGCACCCTACCCAAGGTCAACACCTCCACCCTATCCCCATAACCCAGTAACCCCACCCAACACTAAGGACAATTTTGGACACTGTGGGCAATTTATCATGGCCAATCCACCTAACCTGGACTGTGGGAGGAAACCGGAGCACCCGGAGGAAACCCACGCACACACGGGGAGGATGTGCAGACTCCGCACAGACAGTGACCCAAGCCAGAATCGAACCTGGGACCCTGGAGCTGTGAAGCAATTGTGCTATCCACAATGCTACCGTGGAACAAGAGGCTGACACTGATGAAGCACAGCCACTCAGTCACAACCCACATCGCACCAGCTCAGACACTTGTACTCCTTGTACTTTAGCATGCAGTGAAACCGGGTTCAACATGTGGAGAGTCACCAGACGCAAGTAATCCACATCCAGGGCAGAGGAAGGGGTCTTGCAGGTACCAACCTCCCTGAGGGCTGAGCTTGTACACATGTTCTGCTCTGAGGGACTCGGATAACTCCTGCGGTGCGGCAGATGTATAGAAAAAAGCGAATGGTATTACACAATGAAATTCTTGGTGCATTAGCTGGCCTGCCTGTGGTCACTATTAAGAAGCACGGAGAAGACTGGCAGCAAGTTTTGTGCAGACCTCAGACCCATGTTCATCAATATGGAAGGGAGGCTATTACCTAAAGAAGTGAGGTTGAAAATGGCAGTGTTACATGATCTATCATTAATGTGCATAATTCATGAACTACCAATAAAAATATATATATATTTTTTTTAAATTCATGTGTGTAATTCTGGCAGCTGGTCCTAATTCCTACACTAACGGCCTCACCAAAATGGCATCTGGTGAGTGTGCATGCACAGTGAAGGCACCATTGTGGTACCAAACTAGCACTCACAGCTCCAGAACTATGGGTGTTATGGAGCTAGGTTTTCCAGCCGTTATATACTTTTTCTTTCATAATGTAAATGTGCTGCTACCATAGGAGTTCTGCTTGTTACTGAGGTAAATGGGCGAAGACAGTTACAATCTCTTCCACATTATTTTGCTGAATGAGCTTCAAAGACATCTGTTTTATTAGGCTGTAGTGTAATTCCAGACTTAGAGAGCAAGTTAACGCGTCACTAACGCGTTAACGGACCCCGGAAGTGTAGAAGATTTTAGTTTAGACGGCCAGCATGGTCGGCGCAGGCTTGGAGGGCCGAAGGGCCTGTTCCTGTGCTGTACGTTTCTTTGTTCTTCTTTGTTCTTCTTTGCTGTACGTTTCTTTGGTCTTCTTTGTTCTTCTTTGCTGTACGTTTCTTTGTTCTTCTTTGTTCTTCTTTGCTGTACGTTTCTTTGTTCTTCTTTGTTCTTCTTTGCTGTACGTTTCTTTGTTCTTCTTTGTTCACAAGTCCAAATATATCCTTGCTTTGTGCAGTGCATCAGTATGAAATAGTCACTTTCCCTTTTTCCTTGTTATTTCAGGGGCACACGCCAAGACAAGCATCAACTGCTCAAGGACACAAACTCCGTGAAAGACGCTCTTTGGTCTGCCTGAGTTGGACGTCCAGTGTCATGGCTGAGCGTTGCAGACTGGAGTCCATGGCCCACCTATACTCTAAGCTTGAGGCAGCCGCTGCTAAAGTTCAATGGGGAAAGCACACTATCTAACGTCCACCTACCACAGTATACCAAGGGGCTGAAAACTGTAAACCTCCCCCCCAGGCAGTACTTTTGTCACGGAATGTATATTGTAACTATCATGTGTAATTGCAGTAGTATTAAGGCAGCTCAGTGTGCATTGTGATCTACAGAAAGAACTTGAACTGTGCTTCATTTTTGGTCATGTTCAAATGAATTGTTCTGGAATATAATTTTACAAATTATGAATGAAGTATATTTTGTGGAAAAAGGAATTGGGGAAGTAATAGTCACCCTCTATTCTGTTTAACCTTTGACCCAACTCAATAACTTCACTGGTCATCTCTCTGTCACTCTCGCTCTTCTAGTTCTTTCATCATTGGTGGTACAGTGGTTAGCACTGCTACCTCAAGGTGACAGGAACCCGGGTTCAATTCTGGCCTTGGGTGACTGTGAAGAATTTGCACGTTCTCCCCCTGTCTGCGTTGGTTTCCTCCGGGTGCTCTGGTTTTCTTCCACAGTCCAAAGACGTGCAGGTTAGGTGGATTGGCCATGCTAGATTGCCCCTCAGTGTCCAAAGATGTGCAGGTTAGGTAGATTGGCCATGCTAGATTGCCCCTCAGTGTCCAAAGATGTGCAGGTTAGGTGGGGTTACGGGGATGGGGCAGGGGATTGGGCCGAGGCAAAATGCTCTTTCAGAGGGTTGGTGCAGAACCGATGGACTGAATTGCACTGTAGGAATTCTATGGTTCTATATTTAACCCTTCAAAATCTGCCTCCATTCCATTTCTCTCTCAAACTATCTCTCCTCATCTTCTTTCATATCACACATTTCTCTCATTCCCACATTATTCCCTCCTACTATCCTCGATCTGCCATTTCCCAACTGTCCATCTCTTCTTTACTCATTGTTCTTTTACTCTTGAACTCCTCTTTTCCCCTTTGCACCCGCGCTCATCTCTATTTGTACGCTTCCTTTCTCTCTTCCTTTTGCTCTCTCTTTCACCCATCTCCATATGCTTCCTCGGTTCTCCTTTCTGGGTCAGTTCCATCTCCACTATTCCGAATTCCATTCTCTAACCCTGTTCTTGTTTCATCTGTGAAGCTAAAACATGGCAGGCCCTCGCTTAGCCTTAAAACATCGCCCTCCGTCAACAATACTTCTGTTTGATCTTCTAATTCTGCCTGCTACCTGAACCTCACGTTGACTGTTCTAAATCACAGGTGGCCGATCATTTTTCTGTGCCTCATATAGGTTTCAGAAACTAAGCCACGCTGATGCAGTTTTTTGCGAATTGCCCGTCATTTGACAGCTTCAGATTCGCTGTGCGCGGCCTGGGTTGGATGTTTATGTAATCTGACAGTAATCTTCACTTGAAGCCTGGATTATTTTATACTGCTGGCTGTTGAGCAGGGAGAAGCCAAGCAGCTTATTGCTGTACAAATATTTGATGGTGGGGGAGCGCGTGATGGAGGCGGCAGGAAGCTGATTTTCATTTCCTGCAATTTGCCACACGTTGAAGCCACAGGCCTGAGGCCTGCATGGCTGAATCCCTGCCTGATGGACACACTCTGTGCACAATTCTGTTTGCCAATCAGCAGGAGGTGTAGCAGCTTTATCCGAACATGAGTAGGTGTGAGCTGACATCATTTTGTTCTGTGTGTTGGTTCTCAGCAGCAACATGTTAAGCGTGCTTCATACTCATGCAAATAGTAAACAATGGATGCCCCAATGGCTACAAGCTGTGCGTAGAAATTAATTTAAAGGGTGTAGAGGAAGCATCCAGGGAACATGCTATTGGCCACTGCTGCACTTGTTTGCCTTCTGTCTGCAGGCTTCAAGTCTACTTGTGGGGCAGGATTTTCCCAGGGAGGTACAGGCAGGTTCAGGTGGATGCGGAAGGATAAGTCCTGGAAATTGATGTTGGCTGGGGATCCCAGTGTCATCCAGCCCTCCTTCAGGTTTACCTGCAACCAATTGTGCATACGTTAACTGGGGGCACCCATGGTCCTCCCGGAAAGCAACTGAGGTAATTGAAAGCCAACTTGGAGCCTTCTGAACGCTGGATTCTTTCTTTCCCTCTGGAATATGGCACCATGCTGTGTGTTCATCTCGCCAGGGTCACTGAGGCGAGTGATGCAGAGGGAAGTGCTTCTCCAGTGAAACCGGCAAGCTGGGAAACTGAAGAGCTCCAGACATGGCCAGGGAAGAGGTTGTTGTTCAAAGCCGGTCTTCTCTCGGAGCGTACTTTCACTGCTTGGCAGGTGATTGCCAACCTCTTGGAAGGAAATGTCACCAGTCTCACACGTCACTCATCTCCAGCTGCAGTTTCTTGCTGTCATCTTTCAACAAAACTTACGGCCTGCACGGTTGCACAGTGGTTAGCACTGCCGCCTCACAGCGTCAGAGGCCCAGGTTCAATTCCGGCCTTACATGACATGCCTGAGTGGAGTTTTCACTGTCTTGCCGTGTCTTCATGGATTTTCTCCGGGTGCTCTGGCTTCCTCCCCCAGTCCAAGGATATGCAGGTTAGGTGGACTGACCATGCTGAATGTTTTCATTGCAATAAAGACGGACACATGAAGTCGCAGTGTTGGAGGCTTAAGAAAATTACTGGGAGGACAGACTTGTTGAAACAAGATAAGCCAGAGGGGTTTACTAAAATGAGAAGAAAAACCATTGTTCTGGTGGAAAGGGTGCAAAAGAGTATGCGGCCTGTTCAGAGGTTGGTGGATAAGCACATGTCAGAACTTTTTAAAGATTTTAATTTATGAGGGTATGGTTTACTCATGTGTACAAGGTGGAATAGGTAAGAAGATTAAGAGCTTAAGGGATACAGGAGCAAGCCAATCTTTAATGGTGAGAGTTAAAGAGATACATAATTCAGAAGGAGTATTGCCTGGAAAGATAGTAATATGTGGAATTAGTTGTGGGAGGAATAAAATGTGCCTCCATGTAAGGTAAGGTCAGAGTGTCTGGAGAAAAGTTGTGAAGTTGGGGAGGAGGAATAAAAAATTACCTTTTTTGGGGTACAATTTATCCTGGGTAATGATACAGCTGGATCATAATGATGCCTACTGTGGTTGAAAAGCCACTGGAAAGTCAAACAACTGAGGTGTTGCAAGAAGCATATCCTGGGGCTTTTCCTGATTGTGTGGTGACAAGATCACAAGCCACAGGCTGAGACAGGAGGAAGAGAACACAAGGAATACGATAGGGAGGCTGGAGTTCAGTTACCAGAAATCATGTTTGATCAGGCGGTTGATTAAGAACAAGAGCAGGTGATGGATGAAGCAGTATCTTTACTTCAAGAAAGTTGGTTGAATTACAGCAGAAAGACTCAGAGATAAAGCAGTTGAATCAGAAAGCATATATAGAAATATAATCTGAGTGTATACCAGAGCGTTATTACATAAAAAATAATGTATTAATGAGAAAATGGTGATCTTTACATATTCAGGCAGATGAGAAGAGGGCAGAAGTTCAAGTGGTGTTAGCATTGGAATGAGTTATCCTGGCCGCACAGTCTTACAAAATTAAAATTAAATATTGGGGTTCCTGCCCAGTTCCTAGCCACTGTTGGGGTCTGGTCTGGGATCATTATATACTTATGATGTCATCAGAGAACAAAGAACATTGCAGCACAGGAATTGGCCCTTCGGCCCTCCAAGCCTATACCGGTCAAATCACTTAATTTGGCTTTTGCTTTCTGTACTGTCCAATGTCCTCTAGTCCCACATGCCTTACATGCTGTGTTAAAAGCTGGGCAATTGCATGTATAACACCACACTGCCCACTTTGCTTTCTAGGTAAGCTGTATTAGCCATCATGCCAGTGGTGGACGAATTACGCACAGCCTATAAACTCTATCTACCCATAATTGTATCCGCTTTGTAGTGCTTCCCTGGTGCAATCTTTGGGTTGGTCCCAAGACGTATTTTTAGAAAACTTCCAATGATTGTCCAGTTCAGAAATATTGAGGTCCAGAAAAAAGCAACTCCATACATTGTTGAAACAAGGTAACAAGGTAAATTCCGAAAAGAGATCCACTGCTTTCCAACTGAGTGTTGGAAAATTAATGGTCGCCTTTTATCATTTTGTAAGATTTTTATTCGATCTGGAACGTTTGACAACGTTTCTTCCAGCTCTTTAGAGTGATTTCAGAGGGAAATGGACTGCAAACTTCAAAAGTGAAAGGAAATAATGAGAAAAGGGGAGCTTTGGTTTTAAAGAAAACAGGCTTCTTCTGTCTTCCAAGACCTGTTGCTGAATGGGTTATTTTCCTTAGCTTAGCATGCAGCTTCAACAGTAATGAATTCTCCCACCTGTGGAGTTCCACTTAAGGTCAGACCATTTGCAGACTGCTGATTAATTTCTGTGCTGAATTAAACTTTGCAGCAGGTAGATTTTTACTGATTAAGATCTGCCAGATTCAAACAATCTAACCTGGACCCAATATTTGCTGACTGGAGTGAGGGGCGATCCCAGAATGTGGTGCAGTGTATGTAGAATCCCTAACTGCAGAATCCTTATCCATGATGAGTCTCGATAGTTGTTGGACTTTCACATCAACTTTTTTTCTTCTACTGTGTGCGAAGGGTTGAGGCTGGTGTAGATTGCAGTCAAATCTTCAAAAGCTGCATTGCCACCACTGCCACCACGTTCCGTTCTTCTTCTCTATGTAAAGGTGCCCATCATACACAGGGATTGGTGAAACATGAAGCACAGACCCGATCTCGATCTCTTGAATAATTACGTTAATGAGCTTAGACTAGAGAATTTAAAGTTTTTTACACTTGAAATTCAGGTTGGCATGAAACCAAATCAGTAGTAATTTCGGCCTGGAAACAAAAATCAGCTCCAGTCTCATCTATATCCACGCCTATAAATGGTATAATCTTTAAGCTATGAGCTGTACTCCAGTTACAGCAAAGGCTTGATAAACTACTGCGTCTCTCCTTCTACAGATTATGCTCTGTAATACATTGAGCCTTGGGTGGGTGTGAAATACCCACTTACAACATAGAGATATAAAAATGCAGCAATGAAATAGCATTCTTCAGTCAAGGTGCCTGCCACCCCAAGCTAGTCTGTCTGACTTGTGATTCCAGTTCTACAGTGTATGGTTGACTCAACGCCATCAGGGTACTTCTGGATAGACAGTACATGTTTCCAATTTAGGAGCAATTGTCCATCCAGGTTCAGATTGCCCCTCGAATTGTGCCCATGTTAACAGATATCTATAGATCCATAATCCATAGAATCCATAGTGCAGAAGGAGGCCACTCAGTCCATCGCATCTGCACCAACGCCCCCCTCGCCCCAAAAGAACACCCTCCCACGAGGCCCACTCCCCCGCAACCTGCAACCCCAGGTAACCTGAACATCTTCAGACCCTAAGGGTCAATCCACCTAATCAGCACATCTTTGGACTATGGGAGAAAACCGCAGCACCCAGAGGAAACCCACACAGTTTTGTGGGACTGGCTTCCAGCAAAATGTTCTTTAAACCAGTGCAAAAGATCACAGAGTATAAAATGCATTAGGTTCTGCAACCATTTGCATGGATTCAGCTGATTATGAGCTAATTACACAGCAAAAGGCCAGCCCTAACCCAACAGAAATTCTACCTCCATCTGTGCAGTGCTGCCTACAATTCAAGAGTCGATAAAATAAATAGAAGATGGTGGGCGGGATCCACCGTCCTGGCAGCCGGCTAATGGGGTTTCCCATTATGGACAACCCCTCATCGTCGGGAAAATCACGCACGTGAGTGCGTCGCCGGCAAAGCGGAGGACCCCGCCTCTGGAGAATCCCGCCCAATATAGTTCCATCTGACCGAGCCCCTTTGTTATTCAAATCCTCATTCTGAATCAGCACAAACTGTTTTCATCTCCATTCTCCCCCACGTCAAGCCCATTTCCTTTGGCTTTCTGTCAAACCAGAGAAAGGAGCAGTTACTTTCTTTTTAATAAAACTCCATAAGAAACGGTTGGAGAAAATGTTCAATCTGCCAAGCTCCTTCCACATTGACCATGGGCAGGATCTTACCAAATTGCAACAGAGTCCCATGTCGAGCGCATTTAGCACAGTAATTCCCGGCGCTCACAGCGCTGAGAAACACCACGCTAGAATGAGTCAGCAATTCAGAGCCTCAGCGGGGAACGCTCTGGCGAGGCCACACTTAGTCCCGTTTCCTGTGCTGAGGCGCTCCATTCGCCGGAACTCCTCAGTGCAGGAGGAAATCCGGACGCCATTTTTTAATTTCAACCTCCCAACGGGATCCCCGGACCCCTCCAAAGCCCCAATTTACCTGTTGGGGGCCTCAGGCCCCCCCTACACCCAGCCTCACATGGGAAGGGCACCTCCAAGCCCGATCTCCGGTCTAGGAATAATGCCACCCTGGCAGTGGCCTTGCCAGATGGCCATGCCACCTGGGCACTTTGACAGTGCCAGGCTTGCACCCAGGTGCCACTGCCAGGGTGCCGGGCTCGCAGTGCCAGTATGCCTGGTGGCACCAGCAGTGCCAGGGTGCCAGCCTGACCAGAGGGCAACCACCTTGGGGCCTCCAATCCCCTGGGAGACCTCCCCCCAAGAGCCATTTTGACTGATGAACGTTTGTGTGGATCAGCACCGAATGGCGCTCAATGTGGTCTCCGAGGTGAAGGGGTTAGATTCCAAGGTCTCGGCAGATTAGGTGAGCACAATGAGCGGGAGTATGATCGCAAAGATCTAATGATCTCACGAATCATGGTGAGCCGGATAGATCCCAGGCGAGGAATCGCCCAACATCTACATGCCACGCCCTAGTTCGGGTGAAACGCTTCCAGCCCCATGTATCTCTTGTCTTCATGCACTCCCAGCCAAGGGCAGCACACAAAGGCAATCTAGGTCAGAGAATTGCTGCTAATATTGTAGCCCTCGCTACCTTTTGCATGAAACTATGCAACCTGATTTTACTCCTGGATGGTGCAATTCCCATTTCATAGAATGCCTACAGTGCAGAAGGAGGATATTCGGCCCATTGAGACAAGTAGAATCAGTGGGCAACTGAATAGCAGATGCAGTATAATTTGGATAAATGCGAAGTTCTCAACTTTGGTAGCAAAAATGAGATGGCAGACTATTATCTGAATGGCCATAAATTAGGAGAGGGGAATGTGCAACGAGACCTGGGTGTCCTCATACACCAGTCGCTGAAGGTAAACATGCAGGTACAGCAGGCGGTAAAGAAGACAAATGGTATGTTTGCCTTCATTGCCAGAGGATTCAAGTACAGGAGCAGGGATCTCTTGCTGCAGTTATACAGGGCCTTGGTGAGATCACACCTGGAATATTGTTGCAGTTTTGGTCTCCTTATCTGAGGAAGGATGCTCTTGCTCTGGAAGAAGTGCAGAGAAGGTTTACCAGACTGATTCCTGGAATGGCAGGATGGATGTCTGAGGAGAGATTCAGTCGATTAGGATTGTATTCGCTGGAGTTCAGAAGAATGAGGGTGAAGGGGGGGTTGTTCAGCGATGATACCGCTTAAAACTGAATCGTTGACATGCCACTAGAGTAGTTTTACATAAGTTATTTTATTAAGGATTGAGATGAATTATAGTACTGAGTAACCATTAATAAACATTAAACATGTATTTTTAGGACATAGCAGTAATAAGTAATCAAATGGGATTTAGGATAGTTAACTTGACCAAAAGGACATTACTTCTGACATTTTGTCTTTGTGAAACAATTCAAGGTGCTGGTTCTGTTGTTCTGTTTCTCACAAACAGCCAGCAAGCTGCTGGGATTGTACACAGCTGTCAGAATTCTATTGGGTGAAGTTTAAACACTGCTTGCGATTCTATTGGATAAGTTTAAAAGTAGCAGCTTCAGGGATTGGATCGCGTCCAACTGAGGTGGGCTATTGATTTTTGAATATTGTATAAGAGCTGTGTTCTGGTCTTTGTTCGGCAGAACAGACCTTGGCCGATATCCAGTCTGTTCTCCGTGTACACGTAACAAGCTTGATTAAATAAGCCATCTTTGTCCAGGTTGTCGTGTTTGTTCCTCTCTGTACTGAGCTGAGCCACAGGGAATATCCCCGCATGGAAGCTGACTCAATACACAGGTCTTGAAACCGCTCCTACAGAGGGAAAATCTCACAGAAACCTAGAAACTTCTAACAGCACTCGATGGGGTTGGTGCAATAACGATATTCCCAATGGTGGGGTATCGCGAACTAGGGGTCACAGTTTGAGGACAGAGATGAGGAGAAATTGTTTCACCCAGAGAGTGGTCGGCCTGTGGAATTCATTACCACAGCAAGTATGTGAAGCCAAAATATTTTATGTTTTCAAGAAGCAGTTAGATAAAGCACTTCAAGCGAAGGGGAAGGCGGAATCAGGCTGTTGAGTTGGATGATCATCCAAAACCATAATGAATGGCGAAGCAGGCTCAAAGGGCCGAATGGCCTCCTCCTGATCCTATTTTCTATGTTTCTATGACCTTAGAAAAAGCACCCTATCCAGGCCCGCACCCTATCCCCGCAAGGAGCGGCTATAACCTTGGGGGGTGAGGTACCTCTGATGGACATGGGGACACTCTCTTCCCAAACACTAGCCAGGGTAGCTATGGCTACTGGACCACCCACTTGGCATGGGTCTCCTCCTGCTGCAGGTAAAATATTAGCAGGGCCAGGGTGAGGCGCTTAAGTCACCTGAAACCTTCACCTTCCAGTACAATGGGGGACATGTGGAGGACAGGCAGGTAGGTGGTGGGTAGGGCATGAGCTGCATTTTTTATGAGGCCTCACCAGATCCTGTTCTTTCAAATCTCAAATGGCCAAAGTTCCATGGAAGGGCAAAGAGAATGGAAGACATACACTGAAATGTTCTTGAGGCACGACAACATTGACCTTAATGACTGGGAGGAGCTTGCCACTAAACATTCAAAATGGTAACAACTTTCCCATCAGTCTGCATCGCGCTCGAGTCTCAACGTCTTATTACTGGGGCAGCGCGGCGACAGAGACGGAAAGAAAAGGAAGCAAATCATGCACTACCTCATGGGACGTCCTGCCCCAAGTGCCCAAAGATCTGTGGGTCAAAAGCGGCCTGCCCAGTCACAGGATTATCTATGGCAGAAACTCACGGCCCTAAGATGACATCAGCCCTCATATCTAGGACGAGTGGCTGACAAAGTCTCAGTGTTATTTCTAACCAGTCACACATCCAATGTTAATACTAACATCCAACTGAACCCAACACTTAGCAGCCTTCTCCAGACAGCTGAATTGTTATATTATCGTAAACCAACGAGCAGAGCCCAGATGTTTCACTTCAACTTTCTAAGATATTGTAGGACAGAAATATTAAGCTTTATAGATGTTGGTCCTTCTTTAGCCGAGGTCCTTTATCCTCTAGGTCATCTATTCCATTCATTTCCTTACTATAGGAACGGACATAAAAGACCAAGAGAGACAAAAACAGGAGGCAGGTAGCTTTTCATCTGAAATACTGTTAGGGTCATCTCTATTGTGCTCAGTTTCAAATTTATCAACCAGCTAGAAGTTCATCTCACTGGGGAATCATGGTTAGTTCAAGCAGGTCTGCACTGGATTGTGCACGTCAGACTCCATCACTTTTTATATAATTTGAAGCCCTGACCTGAAGCAATAGCTTTCTTAGCAGTAAAAGCATTGAAGCAGTTACCATGGAAAAAAAAGTACAAGTAATTCAGCCATGGCTATGGCCCATGGGAACCCCAAAATAGTCAATTTCAAGAACCACAGGTTATAACATCTTCTGATAGATTCTCTCTCTGCTGTTGAAATGGGACACTTTGGAGCTTACTTAAACTTGTCACTTTTTCATTGCTGTTACATGGAGGGAGCATAGTCAGGGATTATATAGTATCCTGTGGTTTCCCTGAAACAGCCACTCTCGAGACAAGTGCAGGTATGTCAGGATATTCAAGGCCGGGTTGGGACAAGTGCATTGGAACAACATTTGGGCAATACCTTGAAACCTCAACAGTATAAGTCAATTAACAATGACAGTGCCACTGAAGCAATAGAGAAAGCAGGGCTGGTTGGTCCCGGTTTCCACAGTAAGGCAGCTATGCAATTTAAACCTTTCTCCAAGCAACAGAAGTTTAGTCAGAATCAATGGATGTGTTAAGAGAAAGAAAGAAGTTACATTTGCATAGCACCTTTCCTGTCCCCAGGGCTTTCCAAAGGACTTCACAGCCACTTTTGGAGGATACAAGTAGACACACCATTGTGTTGCACAAAAAATATGGTAGCCAATTCATGGACAACCTGCCATGTGAACTTGCAGCTTTCTGGTTTGGAGGCAACTTGCTCTTCAAGCCTCATAAAAACCATATACAGATTAATAATCCAGGTTAACCAAAGCATAAAAGGACCTAGCACAATGGGTCTGTGGAAGCTATTTACAAACGACCTTCAATATTCAAATTCCCACATTGTTTCGGAAAATCATTGGCTTTTTCTCATCCAAGGAAAATAAGCAATTCATCCTCCCCAACTTCCTGGAACTAAAAGATTCAGTCTCGTTCTTGTTGAAAGAAAAGGATTGGATAAGCAAAAACAATACATAAAACCTGAACGCTATGCAGGTTAAATAGCCATGAGACTGCGAAATGGATACACAACAGAGCTAACCCTGAAATCTATTGGACAAAGGTATCCCTCTGGAATGAAACAATCACTCAGGTACTGTGGGCATTATATTTCAGATTCAGGTCCTGAAGGATAGAACTGGACACTAACCTTCGCACGCTTACAAGCTTTTATTTACAGAAACATTCACGACAATCGGGCATCTCCGAAAACCAACAAGCACAGTTTCAGTCTGCTTCTCAGGGCAAGTAAATAATTCCCACCATCTGAATACAACTAAATATTCAGTCAACATATTTAACAGCGGGCATCACCACCAAGGCCAACATTTGTTGCCAACCCCTTCAGTAAGTGGTGGTCAAATGCTGGAATTCTTGCCATGTACATCCATGTTGCTGTTAAGTACAGAGTTGCAGGGTTTTGGGCCAGAGACAGTGAAGCAAAAATTATGTAAATTACGCTAAGTGTTGCGCGGAGGAAGTCCAAATAGAAACAGCAATTTGCCAAATCAGTCACAGGAACATAGGTGCAGACCTAGGCCGTTCATCCACTCAAGCCTACTCTACCCTTTAACTAGATCATGGCTGATCTTCTCTATCAATGCCATCTTCTCGCACTGTTCCCATGTGCCCTGATGTCATTAGTATCCTGAAATCTATTGACCTCTGCTTTTTGAACATTCTCAATAATTGAGCCTCCACAACCCTCTGGGGTAGAGAATTTCAAAGATTCGCCACCTCTGACTGAAGAAAATCCTCCTCGTCGTGAGTCTAAATTGGCTACCTCTTATTCTGAGGCTGGCCTATCATGTGGTTCCACGCCCTCTCAATCAGAGGAAACATCCTTCCTGCATATGCCCTGCTGAGCCCTGTAAGGATTCTGTGCACTTCAATGAGATCACCTTTCATTCTTCTAATCTCTAGAGAAGACAGACTCAGTCTCCTCAATCCCTCCTCATACAATAATCCTGCCATCCAAGGGATTGGTCTCGTGAACCTTTGTTGTACTCCTTCTATGGCCAGTAGATCCTTCTTTAGATAAGGAGACAAAACTGCATACGATACTCCAGGTCTGGTCTCACCAGGTTTATATACAACTGCAGCAAAACTTCCTTACTCCTGTGTCGATATTTAACTCCCACATGAACAAATGGTCTTATTCTCTTTTATTTATCCTGTTTCCATATCCTGCATCTATCTCCCTTTCCTTCATCTACCGATCCAATTTAATCCTGAAAATTGGCACAGTTTCTGACTCAACCAGAGGTTAATGCAGAGGTTAGCATTGCTGCCTCACGGAGCCGAGGCCCCAGGTTCGATCCCGGCTCTGGGTCACTGTCCGTGTGGAGTTTGCACATTCTCTTTGTGTTTGCGTGTGTTTCGCCCCCACAACCCAAAGATGTGCAGGGTAGGTGGAATAGGCCACTGCTAAATTGCCCCTTAATTGAAAAAAATGAATTGGAGACTCTAAATTTATTTTTAAAAAGTCTTCCTTAGATATTTGTATTTCAGCATCTTGGCATTGCACCTTCTGAAGCTTCAATTAGCCGTCCAATAATTGTGGAAACTAAAAGCAGGGCTAATTCCAGGAGTACCCGGACGAAGGGCTTCCGGGTGTCCGTGGAGCTGGTGGTCCACCGCGTGAACGGCAAACACCTGCTCAAAACGAGCAACCGACCAACTTCCAAAATAACTACAGCAATGAAATAGGCCAATCAGAGCAAGGCCCCTTGCCTCGGAGCGCTGAATGCTGATGGGCTTACACGGTAGCCTATCAGCATCCAGTGATCCGAGAGGTTTTCTCTGTTTGATCCATT